>NC_140167.1:162689083-163060587 GCF_963971535.1 Notolepis coatsorum
GCAACGAACACAGCTAGTGTATGTTATGGACACTTGTATGTTGTGGGCTTGTGACCGGAACGTAGCCGGTTCGATCCCCAGACCGGAAGGAAAAATCTGGGTGGGGTAAGTGAATGAATAGCGCTCTCCCATCCCTGCTGAGAGCTGTTATTAATATGTACAGTGATAGAGGTATAAAGGCACTATGGTAGTAAGTCATACTGGCCAGCAGCGTAACTAGTAAGAGTGGGTAAGGGATATGTACAGATATGGATATAGTATTATTAATATGTACAGTGAGTGATACAGGTATAAAGACACTATGGTAGTAAGTCATACTGGCCAGCAGCGTAACTAGTAAGAGTGGGTAAGGGATATGTACAGATATGGATATAGTATTATTAATATGTACAGTGAGTGATACAGGTATAAAGACACTATGGTAGTAAGTCATACTGGCCAGCAGCGTAACTCATTGCTGTCTGCACACAGTAACTCCCTTTGTTAGCGACCTTTCGGGAGAAATACCTTTTCATACTTAGTTCTGTGTCAACACCAACATCTTCACGCAGATAGGCACAGTGTGTGCTGTGTGTTTGAATCGGGGCAGATTGGATTACACGTCTGCATGTGCTCTGTCCTCTTATAACCTTCCCCGAGACGGCCAGAGCTGAGGAAAGGTACTTTGTGTGTGTGTGTGTGTGTGTGTGTGTGTGTGTGTGTGTGTGTGTGTGTGTGTGTGTGCGTGTGCGTGTGTCGAGTCAAGTCAAGAGTTTTAATTGTCACGGCATACAGGTATACAATGAAATGCGGCTGGTCTTGCCCGCGACGATGTGCAATACAGTGGTACAACATATAATAGAATCCAATAAAAATACAGTGGTACAACATATTAAAGAATCCAATAACAACAACAGTGCAATAAACAGGTACATGGTGTGCCATCTCGGTATCTGTACATAGTATTTACAGAGCCTATAGGACATGCTAGGTAGCTTTAGTAGTGCAATACACTGTTCCTGATGTTATACTAATTTAAAGTGGCCTTTCCTCTGGCCATAAGTGTGCGTGTGTGCGGCATGAGTGTTAAAGTGGCTGCTAGTGTGTGAGCGTGCTCAGCGTGCGTGTCGTGTATGTGCTTGTGTGTGCTTGTGTGTGGATAGTTCAGTTTCTGTGTCTCTCAATGTTCATTGTTCAAGGCTCTGATGGCCTGGGGGAAGAAGCTTAGCCTAAGCCTCTCCGTCCTAGTAGCTGGGGTTCGCAGGCGTCTGCCTGACCTCAGCAGCTGGAACAGGCTGTTATTGGGGTGGTGGGGGTCTTTCATTATCCTGCAGGCTCTAGATTTGCACCTCTTGTTGTATAGAGCCTGCAGGGGAGGTAGCGCAATACCCGTGGTACGCTCGGCTGAGCGCACCACTCTCTGTAGGGCCTTCTTGTCCTGTGCCGTGCTGTTCCCATACCAGGCAGTGATGTTTCCGGTCAAGATGCTCTCTACAGCTCCTGAGTAGAAGGACTGGAGTATCTTCCCCGATACTCTGAACTTCCTTAACTGTCTCAGGTGGTAGAGGCGCTGCTTCGCTTTCTTTACTACTGTGTCTATGTGTGTTGACCATGTCAGATCCTCTGAGATGTGGACCCCCAGGTACTTGAAGCTGCTCACCCTGTCCACGGTAGCCCCGTTAATCATCAGTGGTGTGTGTGTCTCCTGCTGTCCTCTCCTATAATCCACGATCAGCTCCTTGGTTTTACCAATGTTCAGGAGCAGGCTGTTGTCCTGGCACCAACGTTCCAGTACCTCAACCTCCTCTCGGTAGGCCTTCTCGTCGTTGTCCGAGATCAGCCCCACCACCACCGTGTCGTCGGCGAACTTCACTATGGAGTTGGAGCTGAACTTGGCCACACAATCGTGTGTGTAGAGTGAGTACAGCAGGGGGCTTAGAACACAGCCCTGGGGGGACCTGATGCTCAGGGTGATGGTGTCGGAGGTCTGACCCCCCACCCTGACCGCCTGGGGTCTTTCACTCAGAAAGTCCAGTACCCAGGCGCTCAGGGCGGAGCTCAGACCTAGCTCGATCAGCTTGTCCACCAGTCTGGTGGGGACTATGGTGTTGAACGCTGAGCTGTAGTCAATGAACAACAGTCTCACATAGTCCCCCTTCTGACGGTCAAGGTGGGAGAGAGTGCTGTGCAGTACCTGGGAGCCCGCGTCGTCAGTGGACCTGTTTGTCCTGTATGCAAATTGCATAGGGTCCATATCACTGGGGAGAGAGGCACAAATGTGGTCCTTGACCAGCCTCTCGAAACATTTCATGACCACAGAGGTGAGTGCCACCGGTCTGTAGTCATTTGGGCATGTTGGGGAGGGTTTCTTCGGTACAGGGATGATGGTAGACATCTTGAAGCAGGCAGGGACTACTGACTCCGCCAGGGATTGATTAAATATGGCGGTGAACACCGGGGCAAGCTGGTTTGCACAGGACTTAAGTATGCGTCCTGTTATACCATCTGGGCCCGCAGCCTTCCTGGTGTTCACCTGCATAAATGCTCTTCTCACACTGTGTTCCGACAACGAGAGAGCGCCCCCGCCCCCCCGCGGTTGCCCCCCCCCCTCCACAACAGCCGGTGCGCCAGTGACGTCACTAGCCAGAGGGCTAGCGGCGACACTGTCTACACCGAACCGAGCGTAGAAGGAGTTGAGTTTGTCCGCGAGAGAGGCGTCGTCGCTCCCCATTGAGGTGTGTGTGTGTGTGTGTGTGTGTGTGTGTGTGTGTGTGTGTGTGTGTGTGTGTGTGTGTGTGTGTGTGTGTGTGTGTGTGTGTGTGTGTGTGTGTGTGTGTGTGTGTGTGTGTGTGTGTGTGTGTGTGTGTGTGTGTGTGTGTGTGTGTGTGTGTGTGTGTGTGTGTGTGTGTGTGTGTGTGTGTGTGTGCGTGTGTGCGTGCGTGTGTGTGTGTGTTTTCTCTGCAGCCTGTTGTTCCTGACAGGTTCTGTGGGAAGAAGACACTAGTGGAACAGCAATAGGGAGGTCTGAACACGTCCTCCCAGGCCTGTGTCCTAATCCTGTTGATCTAGTCGTATATTTCTCAGGGCGCAGTGGAAGATGCTTGCCTTTTGTTTTTTAGGTTATATGGTTTGTGTACACAAAGGAACATGGAGGTTGTTAATAACCCACACAGAGTTATTAACGCCGCTGTCTGGCTGATTCTCTGGGCTGTTTCCATGGTGGAACAATAAGATAAACCTGTTAGTGATGGTGAGGAACAATAAGATAAACCTGTTTGTTATGGTGAGGAACAATAAGATAAACCTGTTTGTTATGGTGAGGAACAATAAGATAAACCTGTTTGTTATGGTGAGGAACAATAAGATAAACCTGTTTGTTATGGTGAGGAACAATAAGATAAACCTGTTTGTTATGGTGAGGAACAATAAGATAAACCTGTTTGTTATGGTGAGGAACAATAAGATAAACCTGTTTTTGTTATGGTGAGGAACAATAAGATAAACCTGTTTGTTGTTATGGCGAGGAACAATAAGATAAACCTGTTTGTTATGGTGAGGAACAATAAGATAAACCTGTTTGTTGTGATGGTGAGGAACAATAAGATAAACCTGTTTGTTGTGATGGTGAGGAACAATAAGATAAACCTGTTTGTTGTGATGGTGAGGAACAATAAGATAAACCTGTTTGTTGTGATGGTGAGGAACAATAAGATAAACCTGTTTGTTGTGATGGTGAGGAACAATAAGATAAACCTGTTTGTTGTGATGGTGAGGAACAATAAGATAAACCTGTTTGTTGTGATGGTGAGGAACAATAAGATAAACCTGTTTGTTGTGATGGTGAGGAACAATAAGATAAACCTGTTTGTTGTGATGGTGAGGAACAATAAGATAAACCTGTTTGTTGTGATGGTGAGGAACAATAAGATAAACCTGTTTGTTGTGATGGTGAGGAACGCAGAGGCCTGCGGAGAGTTCAGGGTGTGTTGTTTTTGTATTCGCTGTAAGAAGACAATTATCCATTTAAATTATAAAAAAGTCTGTTCTCCAGGCAGAGTCTGGTTCTCCAGCCAGAGTCTGTTCTCCAGGCAGAGTCTGTTCTCCAGCCAGAGTCTGGTTCTCCAGCCAGAGTCTGTTCTCCAGGCAGAGTCTGTTCTCCAGCCAGAGTCTGGTTCTCCAGCCAGAGTCTGGTTCTCCAGCCAGAGTCTGGTTCTCCAGCCAGAGTCTGTTCTCCAGCCAGAGTCTGGTTCTCCAGCCAGAGTCTGTTCTCCAGGCAGAGTCTGTTCTCCAGCCAGAGTCTGGTTCTCCAGCCAGAGTCTGTTCTCCAGCCAGAGTCTGTTCTCCAGCCAGAGTCTGGTTCTCCAGCCAGAGTCTGTTCTCCAGCCAGAGTCTGGTTCTCCAGGCAGAGTCTGGTTCTCCTGGCACTCGTGTCTCACTCTCATGTCTGTCCCCCAGTGTGTCTCACTCTCATGTCTGTCCCCCAGTGTGTCACTCATGTCTGTCCCCCAGTGTGTCTCACTCTCATGTCTGTCCCTCCAGTGTGTCTCACTCTCATGTCTGTCCCCCAGTGTGTCTCACTCTCATGTCTGTCCCCCATTGTGTCTCACTCTCATGTCTGTCCCCCAGTGTGTCTCACTCATGTCTGTCCCTCCAGTGTGTCTCACTCTCATGTCTGTCCCCCAGTGTGTCTCACTCTCATGTCTTCTCATATTCGAATCCCATGCCCATCGAACGAAGCTTTGAAGTATTTAAGACAGCCCTACATAGCAGCATGGGGGAGGGGGGAGGGGAGGTACAGGTATGGGCAGGGTAATAGTAGAAAGACATAAATATAGGCAACCCTAACCCAACCCTAACCGTTTAAGATAAGATAAGATATTCCTTTATTGATCCCTCTTGGGGGAAATTCAGCCATCATAGCAGCACGAGGGGGAGGGGGGGCAGGACATAATCGGAGCAGCATAACTGGACCACATACCACTTTAACATAACCTTTAATCAGAGCAGCATAACTGGACGACATACCTTTAACATGACCTTTAATCAGAGCAGCATAACTGGACCACATACTACTTTAACATAACCTTTAATCAGAGCAGCATAACTGGACGACATACCTTTAACATGACCTTTAATCAGAGCAGCATAACTGGACCACATACTACTTTAACATAACCTTTAATCAGAGCAGCATAACTGGACGACATACCTTTAACATAACCTTTAATCAGAGCAGCATAACTGGACCACATACCTTTAACATAACCTTTAATCAGAGCAGCATAACTGGACGACATACCTTTAACATAACCTTTAATCAGAGCAGCATAACTGGACCACATACCTTTAACATAACCTTTAATCAGAGCAGCATAACTGGACCACATACCTTTAACATAACCTTTAATCAGAGCAGCATAACTGGACCACATACATTTAGACCTATAGACGTCAATGGATCGAGGAGGGAATGCTCCCAAGCACCGGAACACACAAACGTCATGTAGAATGCATACTTTTACTTTAGATACTTAAGTAAATTCAATAACAAATACTTCTCTACTTTTACTTCAGTATAATTTTAATGGAGGACTTTTACTTTGACCAGAATACTCATTTATCTGGGTATTTCTACTTTTACTTAAGTAAAGGAACTTTGTACTTCTTCCACCACTGCTCGTTGGTCACGTGGCGCTTCACACAGGGGGGGGGTTGTGAACTGGTGTTTTTCTCATCAGCTTGCTGTACATTTGGAAAAAAAAACTGTCTGTATTGAATCTTTCCGGTATCAATGTTCCCTCTGGCCGAGACACACAGGCTAAATGTGATCCCACCGGTGGCAGGCATTGTTCTCTGGCTACGGCATGTATGAGGCTATCAGGATAGCAGATGGAGGGTGGGGTCTGTGTTCCGGATGATGTCAAGTCAGCCGCTGAGGCCCGGTGCCTTCGTTCTCCCCTCCCCGGGGGAGGTGGGGGACGACGACTGGAGAGACAACCACTCACGCTCTTAACGGTGTGGGTCTCCAAGCTTTTCTCACTGAACGGCTTAAGTCTTAAGACGACTCAACCCGCCGCTCGTCCAGACGCTGAGTGGTTTCTTCATGGGCCTCAGAGAAGCTTTGAGAGAGGAGAGACCATTAAGACCCGTCGTGTCGCTTTGCTGCCGGTTAATCCGCTGCTTTGTGTGCAGATATCAATGATGTGGAGGCGAGGCCAGTTTGTTTTATGTAGCACATGCTCATTCACAGAGGCAATTCAGAGTGCGTAAAAGAGATACAAAGCAATATAAGGAGATCATAAAGAGCATAAAAAAAACGTCAAAAGAATAATAAAATCAAAGTGCAATTTTCAGTGGGGTGCTTTCGCGGTAGCTAAATTAAATTAAACATCTTGAGATCTTGTGGACGTTTATTCCAACTGTGTGTAGCATCATAACTGAACGCTGCTTCGCGGTCACCGCAGGAGCGGCTCCCAGACGACATCAGAGCTCTAGATGGTCCATGTGGTAGAAGGTAGAGACAACCTCAGAGCTCTAGAGGGTCCATTATGCTTTGATTGTACAGCACTTTGGTTGGCTCTCGAGTTTTTAAACATGCTTTATAAATAAATTACTTGACTTGAGTTGACATGTGGTAGAAGGTAGAGAGGACCTCGGAGCTCTAGTCTAGAGGGTCCATGTGGTAGAAGGTAGAGAGGACCTCAGAGCTCTAGTCTAAAGGGTCCATGTGGTAGAAGGTAGAGAGGACCTCGGAGCTCTAGTCTAGAGGGTCCATGTGGTAGAAGGTAGAGAGGACCTCGGAGCTCTAGTCTAGAGGGTCCATGTGGTAGAAGGTAGAGAGGACCTCGGAGCTCTAGTCTAGAGGGTCCATGTGGTAGAAGGTAGAGAGGACCTCAGAGCTCTAGTCTAGAGGGTCCATGTGGTAGAAGGTAGAGAGGACCTCAGAGCTCTAGTCTAGAGGGTCCATGTGGTAGAAGGTAGAGAGGACCTCGGAGCTCTAGTCTAGAGGGTCCATGTGGTAGAAGGTAGAGAGGACCTCAGAGCTCTAGTCTAGAGGGTCCGTGTGGTAGAAGGTAGAGAGGACCTCGGAGCTCTAGTCTAGAGGGTCCGTGTGGTAGAAGGTAGAGAGGACCTCGGAGCTCTAGTCTAGAGGGTCCATGTGGTAGAAGGTAGAGAGGACCTCGGAGCTCTAGTCTAGAGGGTCCAGGTGGTAGAAGGTAGAGAGGACCTCGGAGCTCTAGTCTAGAGGGTCCATGTGGTAGAAGGTAGAGAGGACCTCGGAGCTCTAGTCTAGAGGGTCCGTGTGGTAGAAGGTAGAGAGGACCTCAGAGCTCTAGTCTAGAGGGTCCGTGTGGTAGAAGGTAGAGAGGACCTCGGAGCTCTAGTCTAGAGGGTCCATGTGGTAGAAGGTAGAGAGGACCTCAGAGCTCTAGTCTAGAGGGTCCGTGTGGTAGAAGGTAGAGAGGACCTCGGAGCTCTAGTCTAGAGGGTCCGTGTGGTAGAAGGTAGAGAGGACCTCGGAGCTCTAGTCTAGAGGGTCCATGTGGTAGAAGGTAGAGAGGACCTCAGAGCTCTAGTCTAGAGGGTCCGTGTGGTAGAAGGTAGAGAGGACCTCGGAGCTCTAGAGGGTCCATGTGGTAGAAGGTAGAGAGGACCTCGGAGCTCTAGTCTAGAGGGTCCGTGTGGTAGAAGGTAGAGAGGACCTCAGAGCTCTAGTCTAGAGGGTCCATGTGGTAGAAGGTAGAGAGGACCTCGGAGCTCTAGTCTAGAGGGTCCGTGTGGTAGAAGGTAGAGAGGACCTCAGAGCTCTAGTCTAGAGGGTCCATGTGGTAGAAGGTAGAGAGCACCTCGGAGCTCTAGTCTAGAGGGTCCATGTGGTAGAAGGTAGAGAGGACCTCAGAGCTCTAGTCTAGAGGGTCCATGTGGTAGAAGGTAGAGAGGACCTCAGAGCTCTAGAGGGTCCATGTGGTAGAAGGTAGAGAGGACCTCGGAGCTCTAGTCTATAGGGTCCATGTGGTAGAAGGTAGAGAGGACCTCAGAGCTCTAGAGGGTCCATGTGGTAGAAGGTAGAGAGGACCTCAGAGCTCTAGTCTATAGGGTCCGTGTGGTAGAAGGTAGAGAGGACCTCAGAGCTCTAGTCTAGAGGGTCCATGTGGTAGAAGGTAGAGAGGACCTCAGAGCTCTAGTCTAGAGGGTCCGTGTGGTAGAAGGTAGAGAGGACCTCAGAGCTCTAGTCTAGAGGGTCCGTGTGGTAGACGGTAGAGAGGACCTCGGAGCTCTAGTCTAGAGGGTCCGTGTGGTAGAAGGTAGAGAGGACCTCGGAGCTCTAGTCTAGAGGGTCCGTGTGGTAGAAGGTAGAGAGGACCTCGGAGCTCTAGTCTAGAGGGTCCGTGTGGTAGAAGGTAGAGAGGACCTCGGAGCTCTAGTCTATAGGGTCCGTGTGGTAGAAGGTAGAGAGGACCTCAGAGCTCTAGTCTAGAGGGTCCATGTGGTAGAAGGTAGAGAGGACCTCAGAGCTCTAGTCTAGAGGGTCCATGTGGTAGAAGGTAGAGAGGACCTCGGAGCTCTAGAGGGTCCATGTGGTAGAAGGTAGAGAGGACCTCTGAGCTCTAGTCTAGAGGGTCCGTGTGGTAGAAGGTAGAGAGGACCTCGGAGCTCTAGTCTAGAGGGTCCATGTGGTAGAAGGTAGAGAGGACCTCAGAGCTCTAGTCTAGAGGGTCCGTGTGGTAGAAGGTAGAGAGGACCTCGGAGCTCTAGTCTAGAGGGTCCAGGTGGTAGAAGGTAGAGAGGACCTCGGAGCTCTAGTCTAGAGGGTCCGTGTGGTAGAAGGTAGAGAGGACCTCGGAGCTCTAGTCTATAGGGTCCGTGTGGTAGAAGGTAGAGAGGACCTCAGAGCTCTAGTCTAGAGGGTCCATGTGGTAGAAGGTAGAGAGGACCTCGGAGCTCTAGTCTAGAGGGTCCGTGTGGTAGAAGGTAGAGAGGACCTCGGAGCTCTAGTCTAGAGGGTCCATGTGGTAGAAGGTAGAGAGGACCTCGGAGCTCTAGTCTAGAGGGTCCGTGTGGTAGAAGGTAGAGAGGACCTCGGAGCTCTAGTCTAGAGGGTCCAGGTGGTAGAAGGTAGAGAGGACCTCGGAGCTCTAGTCTAGAGGGTCCATGTGGTAGAAGGTAGAGAGGACCTCGGAGCTCTAGTCTAGAGGGTCCGTGTGGTAGAAGGTAGAGAGGACCTCAGAGCTCTAGTCTAGAGGGTCCATGTGGTAGAAGGTAGAGAGGACCTCGGAGCTCTAGTCTAGAGGGTCCGTGTGGTAGAAGGTAGAGAGGACCTCAGAGCTCTAGAGGGTCCATGTGGTAGAAGGTAGAGAGGACCTCGGAGCTCTAGAGGGTCCATGTGGTAGAAGGTAGAGAGGACCTCAGAGCTCTAGTCTAGAGGGTCCATGTGGTAGAAGGTAGAGAGGACCTCGGAGCTCTAGTCTATAGGGTCCATGTGGTAGAAGGTAGAGAGGACCTCAGAGCTCTAGTCTAGAGGGTCCATGTGGTAGAAGGTAGAGAGGACCTCGGAGCTCTAGTCTAGAGGGTCCATGTGGTAGAAGGTAGAGAGGACCTCAGAGCTCTAGTCTAGAGGGTCCATGTGGTCGAAGGTAGAGAGGACCTCAGAGCTCTAGTCTAGAGGGTCCGTGTGGTAGAAGGTAGAGAGGACCTCGGAGCTCTAGTCTAGAGGGTCCGTGTGGTAGAAGGTAGAGAGGACCTCGGAGCTCTAGAGGGTCCATGTGGTAGAAGGTAGAGAGGACCTCGGAGCTCTAGAGGGTCCATGTGGTAGAAGGTAGAGAGGACCTCAGAGCTCTAGAGGGTCCATGTGGTCGAAGGTAGAGAGGACCTCAGAGCTCTAGAGGGTCCATGTGGTCGAAGGTAGAGAGGACCTCGGAGCTCTAGAGGGTCCATGTGGTAGAAGGTAGAGAGGACCTCAGAGCTCTAGTCTAGAGGGTCCATGTGGTAGAAGGTAGAGAGGACCTCAGAGCTCTAGAGGGTCCATGTGGTAGAAGGTAGAGAGGACCTCAGAGCTCTAGTCTAGAGGGTCCATGTGGTAGAAGGTAGAGAGGACCTCGGAGCTCTAGAGGGTCCATGTGGTAGAAGGTAGAGAGGACCTCGGAGCTCTAGAGGGTCCATGTGGTAGAAGGTAGAGAGGACCTCAGAGCTCTAGAGGGTCCATGTGGTAGAAGGAGGCGTGTTCTACACCACGGAGGGACGTGGAGACAAGCTGCAAGGCTTTTGTAGTCAATTGACCCATCTCAAACCCGCCCTCTTTTCCTGATCCTCCAATCACAACTGTTGCCTCCCTCAGGGAAGACACTTGGTAGCCAATGTGGGAGACCTGAGAATTGTTTTGTCTTTGTTGTCTATTGTTTGTTATTTTAATCTACAAATGTATCAAAAATAATAATAATAATAATAATAATAATTATAATAATAATAATAATAATAATAATAATAATAATAATAATAATAATAATAATAATAATAATAATAATAATAATAATAATAATAATAATAATAATAATTAACACTTTGATTGCCTAAGGCTAAATTCATGATATACCATAGGTTGCCAGCTCTATTTGTCTAGGCAGGGCTATAACTTTTTAAATTCTATTGCTAAATTGCCATTATTATGGCCCATTCAAAGTCCTATATGTATTGTTCATTGTGTAGCAACGTTAAACTTTTTCATTCACATATTCATAGTAAAATATGGTCTAATGTATAAGTATGTTTTCATCTCTTTTTGCAGCTTTCTCCAGAACGTGATCTATAGCCCCAAATGCATTATATTGATGATGAAATACAGTTTGATGGCAATCGGCGCGATATAAAAAATTTCAATTGGACGTACTTCTAGAAGTTTCTACGTATCATCTGATGATGACCGGATGGGCGGGGGATCGTTTATAATTCCGTGGGCAGCGTTATATCATTCATCTAGTGTGGGTCATATGTTCATCAGAGCAGTTTATATCGAACACGTTCAAAAATAACGCTGAATCTTACCGTATCTTCCTCGCGCCGTTGGACGATCAGCGTGGTGTAGACCATTTTCGATTATGGGATGTTTATCCTGAAGAACCATTTCCAGGTTGTATACTACTATATACGTCCAAATAACGTTGTTTATTGAGTTAGGGCGAGCGATTGATCATCCAGTGTGTTGAGATGGAGTCCGGCTACCGATCGTGAGTGCCCGGAGCACATAGGATGAGCACTTCCTGTTTGGCGAGCCCCTCCCTCTTGGCCGATCTGCCGATCGGCCACCAGATGGCGCTCTCGAACCGTTAAACAGTTGATGGGAGCTCACCAGTACATCTCAGGGCTCCGGAAAGAAAATATGATTTCGATCACAGATTTTTGAAATATTGATATCAAAGACGAGTTACGGCGTCCTCGGCAACTTGAGCATGGCGGGGAAGGACGCCTAAAAAGCGTCTTCCGGCAGTTAAAGTGTTAAGAAGAAAAGTTCCTGTGGCTTCAGTAGAATTGAATTCACAGCTGAAGCTCTGGGAGCAGGAAGTTAATGAGTTTAATAAGCGGAACATAATTGCCTGGTTTTAAACTTGATTAGCAGCAGAGACATTAGTATGCTGCCTTGCTGCTCTCTGGTATACGGAATAGGAGGGCTGTGTCTTATAACGCCGGTACCAAACCAGTCCCAGCGCCCAGTGTCTCACAGCGTCCAGAGGAGTGACATTTAGGCCGGTAGTCTGGGTGGACGGTCCAGCGCCCTGTGTCTCAACGGCCACGCTTACTTGTAGAATTCAGTCACATTCCTTGTTGTAATTGCAGTCCTAATGTTCTGAACATTTAGTGGCCGTCCTTGATATTCTAAAGTGTTCTGGAGCCTGCAGTTCCTCCTCCAAGTCACCTTTGGACTGTAATCAGTATCAATCTCCCTCTCTCGTGCCATTTTATGTGCTAAAGGCTATAAATTATCCCATTTGGTGGATGTTTTTATATCCAACACACCACAGTGTGTGTGTGTGTGTGTGTGTGTGTGTGTGTGTGTGTGTGTGTGTGTGTGTGTGTGTGTGTGCGCCTGTGTGTGTGTGCGTGCACATGTGTGTGTGTCAGCAGGAATCGAACCTGTAACTCTGGCGTCGTTAAAGTGCCATGCTCGATGCCACGATAGGACAGCACTCCTTTCTCTGCCCCTTTCATGAAGCACAATAGTTATGTCCAGGGGATGATAAAACATTATGGTGTCCTGTCCAGGGCTTGGCGTCCCGGGGACGGTAAAAATGATGGTGTCCCGGACGGAACAGATTCAGGGACGGTCACGGGACAGTAGTGCATGATAGCATGTACAATAGTGCTGTATATATATACACATTTATATATTTATATTTCCCGCATATATATATATATATATATACATATCTGTCTGAATATACCTGCTTATAATCCTTCTATATACCTACTTATACACTCTGTATGATAGCATGTACAATAATGCTGTATATACCATATATATATATTTATTACTATATCTATATCTGTACATATCCCTTACCTACTCTTACTAGTTACGCTGCTGGCCAGTATGACTTACTACAATAGTGTCTTTATACCTGCATCACTGTACATATTAATACTATATCTATAGCTGTACATATCCCTTACCTACTCTTACTAGTTTACTCTGCTGGCCAGTATGACTTACTACCATAGTGTATTTATACCTGCATCACTGTACATATTAATACTACAACTCTGTACATACATCTGATTAGCACTATTACTCAGTAGTACTAATTTATATATTTTATACCCAGTTTAATCACCAGTACATTGTGTATTACTATTGCACTTTATTGTTACATTTGCACTCTGATTAAATACCAAATCTCTCTCCTCTCCTCTCCTCTCCTCTCCTCTCCTCTCCTCTCCTCTCCTCTCCTCTCCTCTCCTCTCCTCTCCTCTCCTCTCCTCTCCTCTCCTCTCCTCTCCTCTCCACTCCACTCCACTCCACTCCACTCCACTTCACTCCCCTATCCTCTCCTTCCCTCCCTCTCCTCCTCTCCTCCCCTCCACTCCCCTATCCTCTCATCCCATATCCTCTCCTTCCCTCTCCTCTCCTCTCCTCTCCTCTCCTCTCCTCTCCTCTCCTCTCCTCTCCTCTCCTCTCCTCTCCTCTCCTCTCCTCTCCTCTCCTCTCCTCTCCTCTCCTCTCCTTCTCCTCTCCTCTCCTCTCCTCTCCTCTCCTCTCCTCTCCTCTCCTCTCCTCAGCCCTGACGGCGGCAGCAGGCCGGGGGAAAATGGAGGTGTGTGACTTCCTGCTGGAGCAGGAAGCGGTGGTACAGCAGGTGAACCGACGGGGCGTGTCTCCTCTCTTCTGTGCTGTCAGACAGGGACACTGGCAGGTAAGACTGACAGACTGCCCTGTAAGATAAGATACATCTTAACCCTTTCACTGCCACACGACAGAAGGTTAACCCTTTACTATCACACAACCGACGGTCGCCGCTGTTGTGTGGAAGTGAAAGGGTTAACCCTCTGTGTATTGTCGCAGTGAAAGGGTTAACCGTTTTGGTAGTGCGGCAGTGAAAGGGTTAAGATAAGATCATATATTATTTTATTGATCCCTTGGGGGAAATGTGGGCGTCATGGCAGCATGGGGAGGGGGGAGGGGAGGTACAGGTATGGGCAGGGTAATAGACATAAGATTGAACATTAATGACATTAATATATCCCATACAAATATGAGAAAAAATAAACAGTGTAAACTATATAATTAACTCTGAATATGAAAATATGAGAAAAATGTGCAGATGAGGGTCGGTTATATTATACGTTACAATAAATATAGGGGAACACATTTTTATCTGAATATATACTTATGAGTAGGAGTAAAAGTAAACAGTATACACAAGGTACCCTAACTGGCATAATATACGTCATACGTTGTAGTCCGTGCATGTTTTGCTGGTTAAGAGTCAGACACACTTAGTGGTTAAGAGTCAGACACACTTAGTGGTTAAGAGTCAGACACACTTAGTGGTTAAGAGTCAGACACCCTGACGCTTTCTCTCTCTCTCTGACCTGTGACCCCTCTGTGTTCCAGATAGCAGAGCTGCTGTTGGAGCACGGGGCTGATGTGAACGTCAGTGAAAAGCAGGGCAGGACTCTCCTGATGGTGGCCTCCTGCGAGGGCCACCTGAGCACCGTGGACTTCCTGCTGTCTAAAGGTGAGTTAGGACTCCACTGATATATATTATAATATATTATAGATATTATCTGGTCATTTCGATATAATAGGTCCTGTTGCCTTCAGTCCTCTGCAGGGGCGTGCACAGACAATTTGGGGGGCAGGGGCCCAAGCGGGGGGTTTGAACACTTTGATGAACATTGTTACTCAGCTGATAGAGTTGTGCCCTTCCTGCTGACTTGTCGTACAGAACTCGCACAGAAGTCGCTTCGGATAAAAGCGGTCAGCTAAATGACTAAATGTAAATGTCTACAGTCTTTTTTTTGGGAAGGACACTTGGGAGTCAAGCCCCGCTTTGGCCCTATCTGTGCACGCCACTGGTCCTCTGACTCAGCTGCAATATTCTGTTTATATAATATATGTTCTGTTTATATAGTAACATTATCGTGAAATAGTAGCAGATCTCCAAGTCAGCCAGTCCCTGTCCCATGCGTCAAGGTGTCTCTTGTGTATAACCTTTTCGGATTATGATATAGGGCTTATGGTAGGGGTCGGCAATTAGGTTTGGCCGCAGGCCAATTTTTCCCCAAGCCATTGAATGTCGGCCCAGAACCAAAAACAATGGCTAATTTAATATAATGATAGTGAAAAATGCAGCACCGCGGCGAGTGCATAAGCAACACATGAACAGCAGATCAGTAGGATGGGCATTTGATTTTCATGCAGCACCGCGGCGAGTGCATAAGCAACACATGAACAGCAGAACAGAATGCATGAAAACACGACTCACCATAACTGCCCTGGGCTTGTTTCAGTCCTCCAAAATCCCTGCTAATGTTTGAAACATGTAAAATGTTCACTCGCCGCCCTCCAATTCCAGATTGGCGTTGAATGCAGCTACTTTATCTGCCAACTTGAACACAGTTGTCATCATTGCCTCGTTTGCTATCTTGTCGCCACATATTATGCAGAGAGGACGTCGGCACGGAAGAGTCACCTGTTGCGATAAACCCGTATTTTAAGTATGACTGTCTTGGAGGTCGTAGGCTCCTCTTCTGGCTCCTCAGTTGGTATTTCCCCTTTGCAAAGAAGCTATCCAAAGACGTTTGTTTTGTTTTTTTGAACAAATCTTTGCTGGTAAAAGTGTACACGCGGCCCGGTACCCGAATGCGGAAGTGAAAGTGCGTTAGGGAAAATATACACGCGGTCCACGTGACCATTTCTAGCATTTCAATTGGCTATAGTGACAGACATAGATATGATGAATAGATAGATACAGCTTCTCAAAGACACTCTGGCGTCACGAGTGAATATTTCCCGCATGTAAAATAAATATCATATTCTCAAAATAAACTGACGGGCCAGAAATTATTGCTGGCGGGCCAATTTCGGCCCGCAGGCCACCTATTGCCGACCCCTGGCCTTATGGACAAAATATCATATCACAGTATCTTTCTTAATTTTGATGGTAGTTACAATATGATATGATATCTGTGTCCAAGGTGTCTCTGTGTATTTTAACGACCAGATGGTTCTCCAAGGTGTCTATTTTTATTTTAACGACCAGATGGTTCTTCAAGGTGTCTATTTGTATTTTAACGACCAGACGGTTCTCCAAGGTGTCTATTTGTATTTTAACGACCAGATGGTTCTTCAAGGTGTCTATTTGTATTTTAACGACCAGACGGTTCTCCAAGGTGTCTATTTGTATTTTAACGACCAGATGGTTCTTCAAGGTGACTATTTGTATTTTAATGACCAGATGGTTCTCCAAGGTGTCTCTGTGTATTTTAATGACCAGATGGTTCTCCAAGGTGTCTGTGTATTTTAACGACCAGATGGTTCTTCAAGGTGTCTCTGTGTATTTTAACGACCAGATGGTTCTCCAAGGTGTCTCTGTGTATTTTAACGACCAGATGGTTCTCCAAGGTGTCTATTTGTATTTTAACGACCAGATGGTTCTCCAAGGTGTCTATTTGTATTTTAACGACCAGATGGTTCTCCAAGGTGTCTATTTGTATTTTAACGACCAGATGGTTCTCCAAGGTGTCTATTTGTATTTTAATGACCAGATGGTTCTCCAAGGTGTCTCTGTGTATTTTAATGACCAGATGGTTCTCCAAGGTGTCTGTGTATTTTAACGACCAGATGGTTCTTCAAGGTGTCTCTGTGTATTTTAACGACCAGATGGTTCTCCAAGGTGTCTCTGTGTATTTTAACGACCAGATGGTTCTCCAAGGTGTCTATTTGTATTTTAACGACCAGATGGTTCTCCAAGGTGTCTATTTGTATTTTAACGACCAGATGGTTCTCCAAGGTGTCTATTTGTATTTTAACGACCAGATGGTTCTCCAAGGTGTCTATTTGTATTTTAACGACCAGATGGTTCTCCAAGGTGTCTATGTATTTTAATGACCAGACGGTTCTCCAAGGTGTCTATTTGTATTTTAACGACCAGATGGTTCTCCAAGGTGTCTCTGTGTATTTTAACGACCAGACGGTTCTCCAAGGTGTCTCTGTGTATTTTAACGACCAGATGGTTCTCCAAGGTGTCTATTTGTATTTTAATGACCAGACGGTTCTCCAAGGTGTCTATGTATTTTAATGACCAGATGGTTCTCCAAGGTGTCTCTGTGTATTTTAACGACCAGACGGTTCTTCTCCAAAGGTGCGTCTCTAACTTCGCTGGACAAGGAGGGATTGACGCCGCTCAGCTGGGCGTGTTTGAAAGGACATAAGAACGTAGTGCAGTTCCTGGTGGAGAAGGGCGCCGTCATCGACCACACGGACAAGAACGGACGCACTCCTCTAGACCTGGCTGCCTTCTACGGAGACGCAGAGATCGTGAGTGGCGATTAAAAACCTCTGCGATAACACACAATGGATATCACACAATGGATATCACACAATGGATATCACACAATGGATATTATATATATATTAATATCACAAGTGCATACACATACATCTGGCACGTGGCTTGGAATGAGAGTGCACGTGCAACACACTTTTCATCTGGGATACTTGGTTCGCTGCTGTCTCTCTGTCTCTCTTTCTCTATCTCTGTCACTCTCTCTCTCTCTCTCTCTCTCTCTTTGTGTGTCTCTCTCTCTCTGTCTCACACACATCAGCCACACCTTCTCTTGCCTTAACTGAAAGCATCACTGTCACATTGGAGACACACCGCTGTACATTAGCCAGGCTCTCTCCTGTCGACACGGGACTCCAGCGCAGCTGGTAGTGGAGCCAGGTCTTTATTCTGCTACAGGTCCACTACCTAGTGGAGCCAGGTCTTTATTCTGCTGTGGTTCTGCTACAGGTCCACTACCTAGTGGAGCCAGGTCTTTATTCTGCTGTGGTTCTGCTGCAGGTCCACTACCTGGTGGAGCGAGGAGCGGTGATCGAACATGTGGACTTCAGTGGGATGAGGCCTCTGGACCGGGCTATCGGCTGCCGGAACACCTCCGTGGTGGTGACTCTGCTGAAGAAGGGAGCCAAGCTGGGTAAGAACAGCCTGACCGGTCTCTCTGTGGTCACGCAAATACCTCGTATCTATCTGTGGTCACGCAAAGACCTTGTATCTCTCTGTGGTCGCAAATACCTTGTATCTCTCTGTGGTCACGCGAATACCTCGTATCTCTCTGTGGTCACGCAAATACCTTTTATCTCTCTGTGGTCACGCAAAGACCTTGTATCTCTCTGTGGACACGCAAATACCTTGTATCTCTCTGTGGTCATGCAAAGACCTCGTATCTCTCTGTGGTCACGCAAAGACCTTGTATCTCTCTGTGGTCACGCAAATACCTTGTATCTCTCTGTGGTCATGCAAAGACATTGTATCTCTCTGGTCACGCAAATACCTTGTATCTCTCTGTGGTCACGCAAATACCTTGTATCTCTCTGTGGTCACGCAAATACCTTGTATCTCTCTGTGGTCACGCAAATACCTTTTATCTCTCTGTGGTCACGCAAAGACCTTGTATCTCTCTGTGGTCACGCAAATACCTTGTATCTCTCTGTGGTCATGCAAAGACCTCGTATCTCTCTGTGGTCACGCAAATACCTCGTATCTCTCTGTGGTCACGCAAATACCTCGTATCTCTCTGTGGTCACGCAAAGACCTCGTATCTCCAAACCATCGAGGCATTTTAATTGGGTTATGCTTGACGCCGATCGTGAGCAGTTTGATTAAGATTAGTAGAGAAACATACGTGACAATTGGTTTATTGGGATTATTGCCAGTTAATTATCAGTTTAAAAATCAAATCATTGGTGCATTAGGGCTCAACAAATTGGAGAGATTTGACTGATTATTTTGACTGATATTGCGATTGCGATATGATTCACAATATTGGAAGGAATTATCATTCTTGTGTCATTATTCTCATTTTCATCGAGCAACATATTAAACTGATCATGGTGTGATTTTTGCAAGGATCTGTGCCAGGCAACAATGGTTTCTGAGGTCTGTATAATAGGATTTGTGAGCCACTCTCTGCAGCATCACACAATTAGAATAGTATTTTGACACACGTTTTGCCTATTGCACCTCCTATGCTCTGGATATTGCACTAGAGAGGCCATAACGTGATCTGAATGTGATGAAGTGTTCAGCCCTAGTGTGCATTAGGGCTGTCAACGAATATTCTATATTCGAATTTATAATCGAAAAAACATACATTAGATTGTAAAAATTGATATTCGAATTGTGTGAATTGTGTTTTTATTTTCTTTTTATCCATTTAATTTTTTACACAATACAGTAATAACAATAAACAGGACTTCACAGGACATAGTAACAACAACAATAACAAACACGGAAATAACAAACAATAAAACTAAAACATAAAAAAAAACATACCAAAAAAAAAATATATATATGTGCAACAATAGATATTCGAATATCATCCTTTTTTTAGAAGGGATATTCAAATGTTATTTTTGACCAATTTTGATAGCCCTAGTATGCATGTAATGTATATGTATTCAGAGTGTTATACTCCAGCGGCTGGCTAGTCCTTCAGTCCTAGTAGAGTGTCACTACATTCCTAATGATGTCAGTCTGAGCTTCCTATCACGTCTCCTTTCAACTCCCAGTGAGATTAGATCAGATTAGATTATTATTCAAATGTATTGTCATCATGCAGCACAAGAACAGTACAATGAAAATACGTTTGGCATCCAACCAGAGTGCAAATGTAACAGTAAAGTGCAATAGTAATATACAATGTACAGCTGATTAAACTGGTTATAAGATATATAAATTAGTACTACTGAGTAATGGTGCTAATCAGATGTATGTACAGAGTTGTAGTATTAATATGTACAGTGATACAGGTATAAAGATACTATGGTAGTAAGTCATACTGGCCAGCAGCGTAACTAATAAGAGTAGGTATGGGATATGTACAGATATAGATGTACACTACAGTGATATAGGTATAAAGACACTATGGTAGTAAGTCATACTGGCCAGCAGTGTAACTAGTAATAGTAGGTAAGGGATATGTACAGATATAGTATAGATATGTAAAAAGGATTATATGCAGGTACAGTATGTACAGACAGATGTGGATATATATATGTATACGGTAAGAATAAATATATTTATATATACAGTATATACAGCAGTTGTATACAGATGAGGTTAACGTTGTGGAATGCGACAACATCCTTTTCCCACTCTTACTCTGTGACGCTTTCATGAGGAATACACTAGGGCTGAGTGCGTGCACGTGCGTCCACATGGGTGCGTGCACACAAGTTTCTGGGTGTTTCTCTGCCCCTGCCTCACTCCTGAGGTGCGCTGGGAGGCTAATTTGAGAATGTGACTTATCACCTAAATGACTCCGCTATCGGGCCCTGGAGCTCATCTGCCCACGCAGCACGCCGTCTCCCCAAACTGCTAATGAAAAACATCTCCTGCACACTATTAGCCAGTGTACTGTACAGCCGCACCCACGTGGCACTGGGGATATATGAGGCCGTTTCAAAACTTCAATTTGGAGTTTAAGTATTAAGTACAGGTAACTGTGGCCCCATTAGGTTTAACATGGCCCTGCCCACTGTCCTGTTGTCCCTTCAGTCAGTCAGTGTTTCAGTCAGTGCTCTTTCAGTCAGTGTTTCAGTCAGTGCTCTTTCAGTCAGTGTTTCAGTGCTTCTCTTTTGTCTGCATGGTTCTTCTTCAAACTCTCCTCCTTTTCTTCCTCCTAACTGCTTTCAAAAACACTAAAGGCTACAGAACGTCACCTTATGACCGATCAGGTACAATCTTTAGGTAACTTTACCTCCTAACATTTACCAGTGAATATAGTCGCTGCTCCTGGGAGAGACACGAGTCTAACGCCTCTCTCTCTCTCTCTCTCTCTCTCTCTCTCTCTCTCTCTCTCTCTCTCTCTCTCTCTCTCTCTCTCTCTCTCTCTCTCTCTCTCTCTCTCTCTCTCTCTCTCTCTCTCTCTCTCTCTCTCTCTCTCTCTCTCTCTCTCTCTCTCTCTCTCTCTCTCTCTCTCTCTCTCTCCTCCCCCCCCCCCCCCGTCCTCCAGGGAATGCTGCGTGGGCCATGGCCACCTCCAAGCCAGACATCCTCATCATCCTCCTTCAGAAGCTGATGGAGGAAGGAAACCTGCTTTACAAGGTAGTAGGGCTGGGCGATATGGCCTAAATATGATATCACGATATTTTCTGACCTTTCGGCGATACACGATACACATCACGATGTTTTTCTTTTTTACCCCAAACAATTCATTATGAGGCTTACCAAGACAGTATTTGAGTTTGCAAGCTAACATTAAAGACAAAATAAAATACCCATGCATTTAGCATTTTTATATTAGATTTAGATTATTAGATTATATATTGCATATGAGATATTATATGATTTAGATATGAAATATGATTAATTGAAAATGGGGGACCCTGATGTAAACAAGACTAAAGTCTTTCTCTGGTCTGCATCCCCTTAACAATTGTATGTATTGAGCTGTACTGTACCCATTCTGCAATATGTTAAAGTTTTAAATCAATCAATCAATAAATAGCATTTTAGCATTTTTATGAAACTACTGTATATATGTATGTCTCTAAATGTTTTGATGAATTGAAAATGGAGGACCCTTATGTAAAAAAGCCGAAAGTCTTTTTCTGGTCTTCATCCTCCTGTACTGTATTGTACCCATTCTGCAACCTTTTAATACAGTTTTCATTCATTCATTCTGACGGAAACATAAGCATTTTGATTGACAGTCGAGTCTGCCAATGACGTCACACCGCTTGCACCCGCCCTGCTGTTCTTAGCACCAATCGGCAAGCGTTATTATTTTTTGACTTCCTGAATGTCCCGTGTGCTGAAGTGAACACTGAACATCAACAGAGCTACTAACGTTAGCTCCCCGCGGCCGTCGAGTAGGAGACCAGTGCTTCACAGGATGACTAAATGAGGCATAATGATTTTACTACAACGAATGTTATAATAAAAGCCTTTCCATACATCTGTCTGATTGAAAACTTTATTAACAGACCGCGGAATGGGCATATCTCAGCACAGGCTGAGATATGAACGAGTAACGTGTGGACAGATTGACGCGACACAATCCTCTTGGGCAAAACATCACGATATCCACGATACGTTGAAAAAGTGTATCGTTAATGAACTGTACCCGATATTTATATAATATCGTCATATCGCCCAGCCCTACAAGGTAGTGACATGTTACAGCTCAGTGCGGTGAAGAGACTTAAGACATAAGATAGGATTCAGCAGGAGGCGAATCACACACACATATTTTGGAAGTGTCAAAAGATAAGGGAGTATTGGAAAGGAATATGGGAGACATTAAAGGAGATATTGGGTTATGAAGTGCCCATGACGGGCATGGTGCTATATCTGGGGAATCTGACACAGGAAAACATACAAGGAGAGGACAAATACCTGGTAAAGACACTACTGGTAGCCAGTAAGAAAACGATAACAAGAGCATGGTACAAGGTGGATCCACCTACAAAAGAACAGTGGCAGGGTGTAGTAGAGGAAATATATGACATGGAAAAATTTACACACGTGTTGAGGGTACAGGAGGAGAAATTCGGATCAAAATGGGAGAAATTGGATGATTATAAAGGAAATGTGAACGACACCACAGTCTGGAACCAGAACACGATGACACATCTGTAAATGGAAGGGTGCATCATGTCACTGTATTGTTTTATGTTTGTTTTTGTCAATACAAATGTAAGTTTAAAAAAATAAAAGATAAGATAGGATTAAGATACGATATTCCTTTATAGGCAGGGTAATAGTAGAAGACATAAATATAGGCAATACAGTTAGATCTGAATGTAAATATGAGGAAAGTAAACAAAGGTGCAGATGAGGGTCTGTATGCCCTATCGGTTGTATTATACATTACAAGAAATATAGGCAATGAGGAATTTGAATCTGAATATATACTATGAGTAAAAGTAAACAGTATACACAAGATGCAGTATACACAAGGTACTCTAACTGGCATGATATACATCATATGTTGTAGCCCATGCAGGTATTGGTTGTTTAAGAGTCAGACACTTAGTGGTTAAGAGTCAGACACTTAGTGGTCAGACATTCCTAATAGTTCTCAGGTCTGCAGACATTAGTCGTTACTTACCATTGAAACACATCATATATGGTTTCCCATAGAGTTTCTATAGTGATTCACTTATAGTTTGTCAACAGGAATAATTGGTTATGAAACAACCTGTAGTTTTACTTCTAGGAAGCATAGGTTTACCATAGGTTTACTGTGAGTTTATCATAGGTTTTACCATAGGTTAACTGTGGGTTTATCATAAGTTTATCATAGATTTACCATAGGTTTACTGTCAGTTTATCATAGGTTTACTGTGAGTTTATCATAGGTTTTACCATAGGTTAACTGTGAGTTTATCATAGGTTTTACCATAGGTTAACTGTGGGTTTATCATAAGTTTATCATAGATTTACCATAGGTTTATCATAGGTTACTTTTACCATAGGTTTACTGTGGGTTTATCATAGGTTTACCATAGATTTATCATAGGTTTACCATAGGTTCACTGTGAGTTTATCATAGGTTTTACCATAGGTTAACTGTGGGTTTATCATAGGTTTATCATAGATTTACCATAGGTTTATCATAGGTTACTTTTACCATAGGTTTACCATAGGTTTTACCATATGTTTACTGTGGGTTTATCATAGGTTTATCATAGGTTTACCATCGGTTTATCATAGGTTTACCATAGGTTTACCGTGGGTTTATCATAGGTTTACCATAGGTTTATCATAGGTTTACCATAGGTTTTACCATAGGTTTACTGTGGGTTTACCATAGGTTTACCATCGGTTTATCATAGGTTTACCATAGGTTTATCATTGGGTTTATCATAGGTTTACCATAGGTTTATCATTGGGTTTATCATAGGTTTACCATAGGTTTATCATTGGGTTTATCATAGGTTTACCATCGGTTTATCATAGGTTTACCATAGGTTTATCATAGGTTTTACCATAGGTTTACTGTGGGTTTATCATATGTTTTACCATAGGTTTTCTCTGGGTTTATCATAGGTTTACTGTGGGTTTATCATAGGTTTTACCATAGGTTTACTGTGGGTTGGTCTTCATATAAGACACTTAAGACACGCCTGCATGTCTGCACCATAAAGAGCGCTGTCCTGGATGAATGAAATACTGTCGTCAGTCAACAGTCAAGTTCTTACAAGTTGACGTCACTGATGTGAACATGGAGGCTGAGTGCATCTCAACTGGTGAGGGGAGGTGCTAGGTGATGTCATTCAGTTCAGTGTCAGAGAGAGAGAGAGAACACAAGGTGATTGTTGATGTTTTTATTGTTTTTATTATTATCATAGGTTTTACCATAGGTTAACTGTGGGTTTATCATAAGTTTATCATAGATTTACCATAGGTTTATCATAGGTTACTTTTACCATAGGTTTACTGTGGGTTTATCATAGGTTTACCATAGATTTATCATAGGTTTACCATAGGTTCACTGTGAGTTTATCATAGGTTTTACCATAGGTTAACTGTGGGTTTATCATAGGTTTATCATAGATTTACCATAGGTTTATCATAGGTTACTTTTACCATAGGTTTACCATAGGTTTTACCATATGTTTACTGTGGGTTTATCATAGGTTTATCATAGGTTTACCATCGGTTTATCATAGGTTTACCATAGGTTTACCGTGGGTTTATCATAGGTTTACCATAGGTTTATCATAGGTTTACCATAGGTTTTACCATAGGTTTACTGTGGGTTTACCATAGGTTTACCATCGGTTTATCATAGGTTTACCATAGGTTTATCATTGGGTTTATCATAGGTTTACCATAGGTTTATCATTGGGTTTATCATAGGTTTACCATAGGTTTATCATTGGGTTTATCATAGGTTTACCATCGGTTTATCATAGGTTTACCATAGGTTTATCATAGGTTTTACCATAGGTTTACTGTGGGTTTATCATATGTTTTACCATAGGTTTTCTCTGGGTTTATCATAGGTTTACTGTGGGTTTATCATAGGTTTTACCATAGGTTTACTGTGGGTTGGTCTTCATATAAGACACTTAAGACACGCCTGCATGTCTGCACCATAAAGAGCGCTGTCCTGGATGAATGAAATACTGTCGTCAGTCAACAGTCAAGTTCTTACAAGTTGACGTCACTGATGTGAACATGGAGGCTGAGTGCATCTCAACTGGTGAGGGGAGGTGCTAGGTGATGTCATTCAGTTCAGTGTCAGAGAGAGAGAGAGAACACAAGGTGATTGTTGATGTTTTTATTGCCGCAATGAAACGCAGACAGATGATTGGATCTGTCGTTCTGTTCTGTTCTGTTCTGCTTCGCTCTAGCAGCTGATGATTGATGCCTGACATTTAACAGATTGAGTTTTGTGCTGGAAAGGACCATGTACTCAGGTGGAATAGTGTGCGTTGTGATTTAGCTGGACAGTGCATGTTGTGTATGATTGAGGAGGAGGTGTTAACAGCAGGAGAAACACTATTGTAGGAGAAACTGATGAACTCACTGCCCCCTCTCTCTGCCACCACCTTTACCTCTCTCTCTCTGTCACCACCTTTACCTCTCTCTCTCTCTCTCTCTGCCACCACTTTTACCTCTCTCTCCCTCTACCCCACCTTTACCTCTCCCTCTGCTCCACCTTTACCTCTCCCTCTGCTCCACCTTTACCCCTCTCTCTCTCTCTGCCACACATTTACCTCTCTCTCTCTGCCCCACCTTTACCTCTCCCTCTGCTCCACCTTTACCCCTCTCTCTCTCTCTGCCACACATTTACCTCTCTCTCTCTGCCCCACCTTTACCTCTCCCTCTGCTCCACCTTTACCCCTCTCTCTCTCTCTGCCACACATTTACCTCTCTCTCTCTGCCCCACCTTTACCTCTCCCTCTGCTCCACCTTTACCCCTCTCTCTCTCTCTGCCACACATTTACCTCTCTCTCTCTGCCCCACCTTTACCTCTCCCTCTGTTCCACCTTTACCCCTCTCTCTCTCTCCCCCACCTTTACCCCTCTCTCTCTCTCTCTGCCACCACCTTTACCTCTCTCTCCCTCTCTGCCACCACCTTTACCTCTCTCTCTGCCCCACCGTTACCTCTCTCTCCCTCTGCCCCACCTGTACCTCTCTCCCTCCCCTCATCTCTCTCCCCTCCCTCTCTCTCTCCCCTCCTCCTCTATCTCCCCTCCTCTCCCTCTTTCTCCCCTCCTCCTCCTCTCTCTCCCTCCTCATCTCCCTCTCTCTCCCTCCTCCTCTCCCCCTCTCTCTCTCCCCTCATCCTCTCTCTCCCCTCCTCTCTCTCCTCTCTCTCCCCTCCTCCTCTCTCTCCCTCTCTCCTCCTCCTCTCTCTCCCCTCCTCCTCTATCTTCCCTCCTCCTCTCTCTCCCCTCCTCTCTCTCTCCTCAGAGGGGGAAGATGAAGGAGGCAGCCCAGAGGTACCAGTACGCTCTGAGGAAGTTTCCTAGAGAAGGTTTTGGAGACGACCTGAAGGCGTTTAAAGAGCTGAGAGTCTCTCTGTACCTGAACCTGTCGCGCTGCCGCAGGAAGACCAACGTGAGGCCACACACACACACACATATATACACACACACACACACACACACACACACACACACACACACACACACACACACACACACACACACACACACACACACACACACACACACACACACACACACACACACACACAGTGGTGGCCAAACTGATTAGAACACCCGACAGATCTGAAAACATTGACCTTTTCTTGCCTCCAATTTAATTTCCTAATGTTCATGAAACATGCAGATGGTTGCTATGAGCACAACAAATATCAGATGAAGTGAGTCCTACTGTTTTTATCCACTTTTAACTTTAATATTTGGTATGTCCACCTTTTGCAGCAATTACACCAGCACATCTCTCTGGCATAGTGTCAATATATTTCCTGAGAACTTCAACACTAATGTTATCCCATGCCTTCTGCAACTCAAGCCAAAGGCTTTCCTTTGAATGTACAATAGATCTGTCCAGTTTATTGTCCAACTCGCCCCAAATTTGCTTGATGGGGTTGAGGTTGACTTTGAGGGGGCCAGTCCATCATTTTCAATGTTCCAACAGATTCCTTCTGTTCCAGGTAGTTCCGGCAATAGTTAGAAGAATGTTTAGGGTCATTGTCCTCTTGGGAAATAAATCCAGGCCCAATAAGATGACTCCCAGATGGTACTCTGTGCCTCACCAGAATGTTGTGGTATACTTTCTTATCCATGATGCCATCAATTTTCACTAAGTCACTTGTTCCTGAGGCTGAAATGGCACCCCACACCATAATACTACCCCCTCTGTGTTTAACTGTTGGCAAGAGACACTCATTTTTATATCTCTCCCCCTTCCTCCGTCGAACATACATTCTTCGCTTGTTGCCAAACCGTTCAAACTTGGACTCAGTCCACAACACTTTATACCAATATTCTTTTGTCCATTTCTTGTGTTCTTTTGCAAATTTCAGGTGTTTCACAATATTTTTCTCTCTCAGTAATGGTTTCTTTGTAAAGTAAAGTCCTTGTTCTCCCAGTTTCCGAGGCACAGTTCTTGAAGACACTGTTGCACCATTAGTCATTGTGTTTAGTCATCTTGTTGCGCAGTTCTTGTGAGGTCTTTCTTTGGTCCTTAAGACTGAGAATTATGAGATGCTTCACTTGTCTGAACGTTTATTTTTCCTACTTCTCCCCTTTCGGTTCTGGTGTGAATTGGTGGCATCATGGCGGTCTAAGGTGTACTTTACAGTGCTTGGACTGTGAAGGAACATGATTACCGGTATATAGCATACAATGGATGCTATATAATGGAAGCTATATAATGGATGCTATATAATGGAAGCTATACAATGGAAGCTATATAATGGATGCTATATAATGGAAGCTATACAATGGAAGCTATACAATGAAAGCTATATAATGGAAGCTATACAATGGATGCTATACAGCATAATTGATGCTATATAATGGCTGCCAGCTGTTGACATGCCATTAGTTAGCAAAGAAGGAACACTTGAGCGAAACGAGCGCCTCAGGGTTTGTTGTTGGTTTCCATGGTAACCACAGGGTGTCTTGGCAGGCAGTGTTGCAGACGGGCTCTGCAGGTCTTGGCAGCTGTTGCTTACCATCTGAAAAGACCATTCAAATCTTAATGATACAATTCAGAGTCGACGCTGCTTCCAGTCGGAGCTCGTGATCAATGGAACCTGCGACACAATGTTCTCTGGAAACGCTGGAACCTATTCGATTATTATCAGCTACGAGCGCCAGCAAAAATTATAAGCCATTATGCTGCAGAGTTAAATCATTGTGATTGAGCCATTCGTGAACTCCGCAGAAATACCTGAGGGAACATTTCTACTTTTCTCCCTAATAAGCGGTCAGCACAGCAGGCTGCTGGAATATCTATCTGTTGGCCGTATTGTGTTTGTAATGACGGGCCTCTCGCTGCAGGACTTCGGGATGGCTGAGGAGTTTGCAACGAAGGCCCTGGAGCTGAAGGCCAAGTCCTACGAGGCCTACTACGCCCGCGCCCGCGCCAAGAGGAGCAGCAGGTAACCAGGGGGGTCACACAGGAAGGGTCCGAGAGGGGTCACGCAGGAGGGGTCAGACAGGGGTCACGCAGGAGGGGTCAGACAGGGCCTGGTGTTAGTGTGCACTATGAGTATTGTGTTTCTTAAATCAAATCAAATTCATTTGTAAGGCCCGACAACACACGTTAACACTTTGATTGCCAGGCAGCAGGGGGCACTGTGGGCCTTCAGTGCCAGCGTTCTATTCAATGGATAGAATGGCGTGTTTGCACTGCTAAAAACTATATTTTATATTATAGCTATGGATCTAATAACACTGTCGATTGTCAGTGAGTTGCTTCTGGTCAACATGCAAAAAACAGATCGTTTTTTCATCCGTACATTTCCGTTTTATACCGTTTTGAATATGAGTATAGTTTGGGTGATTCTCAGTAATCCCAGGAAAAGACGCGAAAATAGCCCTTTAGGGAAATCCAGTTATCACGTTGTCATTTTTCGCCTGATTATCTAATCATCCTGAAATCAACGCTAGATTATTGGTATTATGTCTCCTCATGCATAAATGAAATGGGGCTTGGAGCGCGGCGCTCCCCCCCTGCCACCAACGGTACACAGCACATACACTTTTACACAGACAGCTTCAATCACGGAAGAAAAAAATATCAGATCAACGCAAGATCGGTAATATAGAGTCCTTACCTGGTCTCTGATGTAATGCAAAAAAAAGTATCCAATTATCTGATCGCCATTCCAGTTATCCACAGCGATCCTGTCTCCAACGTTATTGGGCATTGCACATGAACGGGCAGGCAGGGTCAGTTGTCCAAGCCATCCCTACAAGTGCTTGTTTTGCCCGAGTGTTTAGGACCCGCCCCCATGCCGCAGCTCGGTAGAGAAATTAAACTACATTGTTTCAAATGGAGTGCAATAGCGTCCGAGGGCGTTAGAGGGCGGTATTGACCGTCTGCCAGCTCAGACACATTCAGTACAGCATGCACAAGGTGCCCTGATGAATTATGAATGGCAATAGCGAATAAAATAAATACCGAAACAAAAACGTAGATCTACGTTTCTGTGACGTGAACGACACTCAAGCGCTGGGCCACAGAAGCGTAGATCTCCATTTTCGGCACAGAAAGGGTTAATGTCCCCATGGGCCGGACACATCAAGAAGAAACATCACAATAAATCAAGAACAAAACAAAAAAACACCATGAAATCCAAAATAAAATGTAAAATAAATAAATGCAACACTCCCAGAAAAACTCACTAAAAACCTAGCAATAGGAAAAAAGCACCACCAGCAATATGGAGGAGAGAAACCTTAGAAGGGCCGTTCAAGGGGGGGATCTCCCTTCTTAGATGTCGGTGATAGTAGTGTTGCTATGGATGATCAATGGGTGGAGAATAAAACAGGCGAAACAGTTGGTATGTATGTACATATACGTGTAATAAAACACAAATATGTACATGCGACAACTGGGGTAGATAAGAACATTTTGAAAGATTGAAAATAGAATAGAGCAGTGGAGCTCCAGTAGCTCACCGCGTACCTCGGACGCTATTTCGGCGTCGGGGACAACCGTGCGTGTCACGGATCTGGGGTACACGAGTTCGACTCCCGGACTCGCCGTATTTTCTCAGAGTGTCTTTCCCCCGATCTATACCCCATTCAACCTGTTTCTGTCGGTCATGCTTGACCAGAAAAAGCGATAAACGCTAAAAGAACCAGCTGACTGGTCAAAGTTAAAAAAAAAAAGAAAATAGAATAGAGCTAATAACGGATCCACTTGAGGTATGGGGGTGGCGTAGAGAGGATCGTATCCTCCCAGCCATCACCACGGGATGTCCACCACTTGGGTCCACCACGGGACGTCCACTCATAGGGAGACGGGGCAGGCGTTAGACAGTTTGCGTGTTTGTGATGGGCGGACATAGCAATAGATACATGTAGTAAGCATATATGTGAATAGAATAGATACATGTAGTAAGCATTATGTGAATAGAATCAGAGTATATAAGAGAATTGTGAAATTAAGTAATAAATTAAAGAGTGCTATTTTTGTTTTGGTTTGTTAAAATAATAGCTCTACATTCGGACAGTCATCACTGATATATTGATGAGAAATATTTCCTGGTATCCCGTTCTCACCTTATCCAGTCAGGAGAGAGAACTCACTGCAATTTTTTTTTTCAAGTTTTAGGCCCTGTCCACACGAGTACGGATATTTAGCAAAACGCACATGTTTGGGCCTTTCATCCACACGTAAACAGCATTTTCAGAAAAAGAAAACTGAGATTTTCGAAAACGCATTTTAAAGTGACGATTTTTTTAAATATCCGTTTCCGTGGATCCATGTAGCCACGTTAAACACATAGTCTAGACAGGGGTTCCCAACATTTTTCAGCTCGAGACCCAAAAGAGAAATTTGGTGTTTCCCCGGGACCCAAACTTACAAAAATACATAATGGATTGCGGACTAAGCGCCTGCCTACCACCGCAGAGACACTGGTATCGAATACAGCTGTCAGCGGTACCTCCGGCTTGGTCGGTCGTCCATACTAACACAATTGGCAGTGTTAGAGGATGGGAAGCCAGTGGGGTGTGTATCCTGGTCGTTGTAAACAGCGACTCCTACAGGTCGGTCGGGGTGCCTACTCAGCGAGGAAAGGAACTGGGGGAAGTAGTGTGAGCCTCCCACGCGTTACGCTCCCCCAGTGAGAGTCCTCGCTGTCAGGTGAAAGGAAGCGGCTGGCTGACTCCACATGTATCGGAGGGGACATGTGATAGTATCTATCAACCCTCCCTAGACCGGCAAGTGGGGGGGGGGGGGGGGGCAAATGCGCGCAACAACCAGGAAGGGAGGGAAGGGAATTGGCATAACGACTAAATTGGGATGGGAGACAAATACAGAAAAAAGGGGGAGAAAAAAGTAGATACAAAAAAATGTATTGCCATAACATACATTTATAAATTACTGATAAAGAACACAACAAACCATGAATTTCAAATGTATATGAAATGTATTTATTTAATTATAAAAGTACATCACAGCAATAATCAGAGTGTAATGTTAAGTTGCTCACCACCTCATAACATATGTACATACAATTTTGTAACACTTTTAAATGAACAAACATGTTCTACTATCCTTTCCATTTCTCACCCCTTTTTCAACTCCATTTCTTACCCCCTCCCTCCATCCCTCAACCTTAAACTCCAACATTGAGCAACATTTTGATTAATTTGTACTGACTTATTTAAAATTCTACTGACATCATGCTAGAAGGGGTATAATATTTCATCTATGGCACAATGAAATCTAATGAGAGGTATGTGGCTGGTTGAAGTTATCAACCAGCAGATCTATTCTGGGCTTGGTTTTTGAAAGTGCTATTCTGAGGTTATGCTGAGTCTGTTTCTGTATTTGTTTTTCAGGTATGCTAGACTAGAAAACTCAGATTCACATAAGTATGTGGTGCCCAACTGAATCAACACATCTACAGCTTTTTTATAAAAAAAAAAAATTATAATTCTTTATAATTTTTTTTTTTTATAATTTTTTTTTTAATTGGCGACCCAATACAAACAGTGTTTGGGAAACACTGGTCTAGAGCAACCCGCAGTCTGGAGTGGCTTCCTGTAGGTTTGAAAAATAATAATAATATGGAAATAAATAACAGCTATAAATTAAAAAGTTTTTAATATTTCACCAACTAAAATATACGCCACAACCCGCACCTCTCCCTGCCATCTGCAGGTGGCTAATCTTGAGTTTCGGACCCCCCAGTAAATTAACCATTGATAAATCCCCCAAAAAGAAAAGTAGAGGGTTTAATTCAGCGTGGACAGATTAATTTGCTTCCACTACTAATGATGCAGGCTTGATATGTGGCGAGAAATAAGCGGGGAAATAAATTGCCACTTAAAAAAATCTAAAGCATGTATTTTACAAACTCTAAAATGTTCTAAATACGGTTTTATATTAACTTAATAAATAAACAAAAACAATGTCCAGTAGACCTAACTAAATAACAGATACGTGCATAATACGCGCATAAAAATAACTGAGTATTTTAATGAGGCTATTATTATTATTATTATTTTGCAACAAGATCGCCTACATAGAACATAAATAGCCTGTCAGCTGATTTGTATCCAGGGATGGGGAATTCCACAAGCGCCTCTCTTTCCATTACACGCAAGCAGCGTCTGACGGTTTAATCTGTCTGATAATAATAATAATAATTTCTGAGATTTATATAGCGCCTTTCAGGAGACCCAAGGCGCTTAACACATTCGGGGCCATTGGGATCCGTCTAATCCCACTCTATACGGCCAGCATATCAAAACAAACTTTCATTGTGCGTGAGGCTGTTTGTAGAGCTAAATCTATACTTTATATTATTGCTATCTGTCCATTCTTATTGTCAATTGACACTATAAACCGTCCCTTCAATATGCCTTAAATAAATACATTTTTCATCAATACGTTCCCATTTTATAGCGTCGTGAATGTTCTGGGGTATTTCCTGGAACGCGAGATAAAGGGTGCTAAGCTAATAACGTTAAATCGAATCGCGTTTTGGCTATAGACAAGCTAGAACTAAAACTCAAAATGTATATTGTCGGTATCATGGTCCACCATGAATGCATGAAAGGGGGTGGGGGACGTCGTTTCTGATGATTGATTACCAATAACGGCGTTAGCCTCAGTAGCCTTATTCGCTGATCGGCTGGTTGGCTATGATAACAAGGCCTGATCAGCATGTAATTTACGTGAAAAAGCTCTTACCTGTGGCCGGTTGGATCCCCAAAAGGATTTCCCAGTTATCCATCGCCATCTGGTAGATACATATGTCCATTGGCTGATGATATATTCCTTTACTGCATACTGAATTCAGCGTCCCAAAAACTATTCCAGGCCATCGGCTACACGCATTGCTTTAGGCTAACAGAAAAACCCATGCATACTAAAAAAATAAATAAACACCGGTCTGTAACAGGGAACACTGCATTATCGAGACAGCGCCCCTACGAGGATCTGGCCGGTAATGCACTTTTCCGAATTCCAAGAGTAGGGTAAATCTGCAGTGCCGCAGGGTGACATTGAGTAGGATATTACAATGGAATAAAAGCCAAAACAACCTTGCCACATATATATACGTGGTTGGCCATCAAGCGTTGGATCCGAAACACGTATATATACGTGGTTGGCCCCGAATGTAAAAAAGAAAAGAAAAGGGAAAAAAAGAAAAGAGGGAAATCAGGCAGTCATTTACAAATTTGGTGAAGAGGTGGGTTTTGAGTTGGGATTTGAAAGAGTGCAGGGATGTAGCAGGGATGAGGACTTCTGGGGAAGGGTGGATTAAGCAGCCATCCACTTCAAGGAGGTCTCCAACCTTCCGGAGCAGTGACTGCTTGGCCACAACCATGAGCTCTGTCTTCTTGCTATTTAGCTTCAGGAAATTGGATGACATCCAGGCCTTGATGTCAAGGAGGCAGTTGACGAGGTGCTGTGGGGGGAGAGGAGTGGAGGGTGAGGTGCTGATGTAGAGCCGAGTGTCATCAGCGTAGGAGTGGAAATTGAGACCATGTTTCTGGATGATGTGACCAAGGGGGAGCATGTAGATTGTGAAGAGGAGTGGACCAAGAACAGAACCCTGCAGCACACCTTGGTTGACTGGGGCAGTGGTGGAGGTGGAGTTGCAGATGGAGATGGACTGTTTTCGGTCGGTGAGGTAGGACTCTAACCAGGTGAGAGCGGTCCCAGTAACACCTAGGTGGTCAGAGAGGCGGTTGAGGAGAATGGAGTGGGAGACCGTGTCAAAGGCCGCAGATAGATCCAGGAGGATGAGGAGGCTGATGTGATCGGAATCGGTGGCAATGAGGAGGTCGTTGGTGACCTTGGTGAGGACAGTCTCGGTGCTGTGGTGTTTCCTGAAGCCAGATTGAAAGGGTTCATAGAGCTCATGGTTGTACAGGTGTTGGTGCAGTTGGGCGGCCACTGCTCTTTCCAGGATCTTGCTTAGGAAAGGAAGTTTGGAGATCGGCCGGTAATTCCCAAGGTCATCTGGGTCCAGACCAGGCTTCTTCAGGATGGGCGTGACTGTTTCTGTCTTGAGGCTAGAGGGTACCCTGCCCGATTCCAGGGAGGAATTAATTATTCCCACGATGGTAGGGCACACGGCAGGTAGGCCGACTTTGACCAGGACTGTGGGTAAGGGGTCAAGGGAGCAGGTGGAGGCCTTGGCCTTGGTGACCAGCTTAGCGAATCTGATCTGTCTGATGGCCGAATCTGTCTGACGGCGCACTGGAGTAGATAGAGAAACGATGTGAAATATAGAAATACTGTAGATGCATTCATTAGAGAAAACAAATTTCAATAACATATGCCCTATTCTATGTGCACTGCCAGCCAGCCTTAATGCAACGGAGATATGCACTTTCAATTTTGACAGAGAGAAGATAATCTCCAGCATCTGTAAGTGTCTCTCTCTCTCCCTCTCTCTCTCCTCAGGCAGTTCACAGCAGCCATGGCGGACCTGCACGAAGCGGCCAAGCTGTGTCCCAACAACAGGGAGATCCGTCGGCTGCTTGCGCGCGTGGAGGAAGAGTGTAAACAGATGCAGCGCACGCAGACCAAGCCTCCAGCCGCGGGGGCCACGGCCGGCAGCCACGACTCTGACCAGGAGGACGCAGAGGAGGAGCCCTCGGAGCACAGCCAGGCCAGGGAGAGGCTCCTGCTGCTGGAGGAGGAGGATGAGGAGGAGCAGGACAGGAGAGAGGCCTCTCAGCAGGACAGGAGAGCTGAGGTCTCTCAGCAGGACAGGAGAGCTGAGGTCTTGCAGCAGGACAGGAGAGAAGCCTCGCAGCAGGACAGGAGAGCTGAGGTCTTGCAGCAGGACAGGAGAGAGGTCTCGCAGCAGGACAGGAGAGCTGAGGTCTTGCAGCAGGACAGGAGAGAGGTCTCGCAGCAGGACAGGAGAGAAGCCTCGCAGCAGGACAGGAGGGCTGAGGTCTCGCAGCAGGACAGGAGAGAAGCCTCGCAGCAGGACAGGAGAGAGGTCTCGCAGCAGGACAGGAGAGAAGCCTCGCAGCAGGACAGGAGGGCTGAGGTCTCGCAGCAGGACAGGAGAGAAGCCTCGCAGCAGGACAGGAGAGCTGAGGTCTCGCAGCAGGACAGGAGAGAAGCCTCGCAGCAGGACAGGAGAGCTGAGGTCTCGCAGCAGGACAGGAGAGAAGCCTCGCAGCAGGACAGGAGAGCTGAGGTCTCGCAGCAGGACAGGAGAGAAGCCTCGCAGCAGGACAGGAGAGCTGAGGTCTTGCAGCAGGACAGGAGGGCTGAGGTCTCGCAGCAGGACAGGAGGGCTGAGGTCTCACAGCAGGACAGGAGGGCTGAGGTCTCGCAGCAGGACAGGAGAGCTGAAGCCTCGCAGCAGGACAGGAGAGCTGAGGTCTCGCAGCAGGACAGGAGAGCTGAAGCCTCGCAGCAGGACAGGAGAGCTGAGGTCTCACAGCAGGACAGGAGAGCTGAAGCCTCGCAGCAGGACAGGAGAGCTGAGGTCTTGCAGCAGGACAGGAGAGAAGCCTCGCAGCAGGACAGGAGAGAGGCCTGCTGGGCGCAGAACGTCTACTCTCTCACCAGAGTCCTGCCCTCGGACGCCCTCGGCTACGCTCAGGGTCAGAACTCCAGGCCCTGCTCGCCCCCGGGCCCCGGCAGACTGCCCCCCCACCGGTACCCCCGCGAGGCCCTGGCCCAGCAGGGACTGGTCCTCCAGCCCACCAAGCAGGCCCAGATAGTGAAGACCAACCAGCACATGAGCTCCATGCAGGCCGGGGCGGGGCGCTCCATGGGGACCAGGTCCCAGTCTCAGTACGCTCCCTCCAGCCCGCTGCCCAGCAGACACAGCCTGCTGAAGCCCGGCCCGGGCATCGACATCAGCCCTCTGCCGCCCCCTGCTGACGAGCCCGTGTACGGAGACCGCACGTCCACCCCCGCGGGTCACTGTGACAACGAGAGTCTCCACTCCTCCCAGGCCTCTGGCTCCTCCTCCTGCAGCCAGGAGAGGCTGTCCGCCCTCTCCGTGTCCTCCCTGGACGGGCTGGCCTGCTCCGGTCCCGGGCCGCAGGGGAACCACGTGGACCCGGGGAAGGAGGGAGCGTCGGCCTCCCAGGGAGGAGGAGGAGGAGGAGGAGGAGGAGGAGGAGGAGGAGGAGGAGGAGGAGGAGGAGGAGGCGGCATCAGGGTGTCCAGCTCCACCAGCAGCCTGGCCTCCAGCGGCAGCCTGTCGGACAGCGGCAAGCTGGGCCCCGACGTCCGGAACAAGACCTCCGACAAGACCAAACCCAGCCAGCAGGGCGGCGCTGCGGGGGACTTGAAACGTCGGCCCTTCATGGGCGTCATGGACAAGACGGCCCGGTTTCAGCAGCAGATCCAGCAGCAGATTCAGCAGCAACAGCAGATCCAGCAGCAGATGCAGCAGCACCAGGGGCTCCAGGCCGCGGGCCGCAGCTGGCAGAGCCACTCCTCGGAGGGCCCGGCGTGTCCCGGACTGTCTGCGCTGAGCCTGCAGCCCTGCGAGCTCCCCTACGCCAAGACCGCCAGCACTTACCAGGAGCAGCACCGAGCTCCGCCCCCTCCGGGCGCCGCGGCGACGGCCGGCCTGCAGAACGGAACGCACTCGAAGGAATTCACAGAGAAGTTCTGCCAAGCCGCCACCTGTTACAAAGAGTCCAAGCCGCCCGTCCTGGCACACGCCTTCCTGGACAGCAAGCCCAAGCCGCCCATCCTGGCGCTGCAGCACACCTTCCTGGACAGCAGCAAGCCGCCGGTCCTCACGCGGGACAGCCCCGCCCTGCACGCGGCCTCCATGAAGCCAAAGCGATCGTTTATAGAGTCTAACGTGTAGAGGTGTGCTTCTCCTGCCTCTCTGACACACGCGGCATAGAGTCTAACGTCTAGAGGTGTGGTTCTCCTGCCTCTCTGACACACGCGGCATAGAGTCTAACGTCTAGAGGTGTGGTTCTCCTGCCTCTCTGACACACGCGGCATAGAGTCTAACGTCTAGAGGTGTGGTTCTCCTGCCTCTCTGACACACGCGGCATAGAGTCTAACGTCTAGAGGTGTGGTTCTCCTGCCTCTCTGACACACGCGGCATAGAGTCTAACGTCTAGAGGTGTGGTTCTCCTGCGTCTCGATCGTTTATAGAGTCTATCGTGTAGAGATGTGCTACTCCTGCCTCTCTGACCAAGTCACTAAAACTTTTATTAAGTTTGAAAACAATCTGTTGTTTTCCCCCCGTTAATAGGGACCACAGGCAGTGTACTGATTGCTCTAGTGTCCCCCCCCCCCCTCCTGGAGTCCTGGCCCACCGCTTTGTGGCCGTGAGCTTCTGTTACAAGACGGCACACGTCGCCCTCAGGCAGCTTGGCTGGACGTTGCACTGAGACGATCATCCTAGTGGACAGGACTCCCTCTACAGAGTGATGGCACTTTATACACATGTAGGCGCCTGAATTCGCTTCACGCCTGATATTGAAACATAACGTTATCCTGAAACGATGTTCTGTGGGAGAAAGCGTGAGACGGGTTTGAACTGTGTCCATAGTGTCCAGTGTCCATAGTGTCCACAGTGCTGAAAGATGACATGGGAGCAGAGGTGTAACCATTACACACAACGGACGTAAGGGTGTCTCTTGGACGGACATTCCTGAGTTCTAAGAAGGACATCGGAGCTCCTCACTGTGTATATTATATAAATATGTTCCCCTTCTTTTGAGTGAAGGTTTTGTGTGTTAAAGTGTATTGACCTGTTCAGAATTATGTATATTTTGAGTTTTATTATTATGCAAAATCTTTTTGTTCAGATGGTGTTCAAGGTTCTTAAAAGACTGTATTTGTTAAATACGTTTGTACATTCTATAAATCGATAACATTGAAACTAAACCCTCTGTGTATCTGCTTGTCGTTGCCGTCTAGTTTAATTTATTTACAGCGCCTACAGCTTGGCTAATTGTAAAAGCAATATATTTTATATAGTTATTTTTGCACAGCTACTAAGACATTTTACAATGCTCTCGAGATAATATTAATTAAGTGCATGCTACAATTGCAGTTTATAAATAAAGAGTAAAAATCTATCAAACAGAATGGTTCGTGGGGGGGGGGGGGGGGGGGGGGCGGTGCCATTAACTCTATTTTAATATGTACTGTATGTTACTTGCAATTGTTGCCATGTTCTCAGTACTGTGAGCTGTATTAGCTGTGGTCACATGCTGTCATAGAGCTGCCAGCCACCGCGGGGCAAATAAAGGTCCCGATGAGGAGAAAGAAACCAGACTGCTGGCTCTTATTCTGAAGGGCAGACTGCTGGCTCTTATTCTGAAGGGCGTCTCGCCGAGCGGTATGGAAACATTTACATTTACATTTACATTTAGTCATTTAGCTGACGCTTTTATCCAAAGCGACTTACAAGTTCTGTACGACAAGCCATCAGGAAGGGCACAACTCTATCAGCTGAGCAACAATGTTCATCAAAGTGTTGAGTGCTACAGTGTAGGTTAGTTTATTAGGACAAGTGCATGACAGTACGGTTAGTTAGGGTTAGATTTTTTTTTTTTTTTTTTTTTTTTTAATTCAGATAATGGTTGAAGAAGTGCGTCTTTAGTCGACGGCGAAAGATTGGACGTGATTCGGCTGTCCTAACTGGGGTGGGTAGTTCATTCCACCATTGTGGGGCAAGGACTGAGAATAGGCGACTTCTCTTTGATGACCCTCCCGGAGCTTGGATAGGAGTAGGTCTGAGGCGGCCAGAAGATGCAGAGCGTAGGGGTCTTGAGGGTGTGTAGTTAGAGACCATTGACCGGAGGTAGGCGGGAGCGGTTCCCTTTGCCGCACGGTATGCTAGGTCGAGGGCCTTGAAGCGGATTCGTGCAGCAATGGGGAGCCAGTGCAGGTCCCTAAGAAGTGGGGTGACATGGGCCGACTTCGGTAGGTTTGAGATCAGGCGGGCCGCTGCGTTCTGAATGAGTTGAAGAGGCTTAGTGGCAGTGGCCGGGAGGCCAGCGAGCAGTGCATTGCAGTAGTCGAGGCGGGAGATGACTGTTGATTGGACGAGGAGTTGGGTGGCTTCTTTTGTCAGGAAGGGGCGTATCCTTCTGACATTGCTCAGGAGGAATCGGCAGGTTCTGGTCGTCGCTGCGATGTGAGCAGAGAAGTTCAATTGGTCGTCGAGGACAACACCAAGGTTCTTGGCGGTCGGGGACGCAGTCACAGCTGCATTCTCGACTGTGATTGAAAGGTCGGTTAGGGGGGAGGATTTGGCCGGCAGGTGGAGCAATTCTGTTTTGCTTAGGTTCAGTTTGAGGTGGTTGGACGTCATCCAGGCTGAGATGTCGGACAGACAGGCCGAGATCCGCACAGAGACGTGGATATCTGAGGGAGGGAAGGAGAGGAAGAGTTGAGTATCGTCGGCATAACAATGGTAGGAGAAGCCATGAGACGTGATAATGTTACCCAGTGATTTAGTGTAGAGGGAGAAGAGAAGGGGTCCTAAAACCGAGCCCTGGGGGACACCCGTCCGCAGGGGGCGGGTGGCCGACAGGGTCCCTCTCCATGACACTTGGTAGGAGCGGTCATTGAGGTATGATGACAGCCATGTCAGCGCAGAGCCAGCCACTCCCATTCCTGCGAGGGCCGCAAGGAGGATCTGGTGGTTGACTGTGTCGAAGGCTGCAGATAGATCTAGGAGAATCAGGACAGAGGAGAGGCCTTTCGCTTTTGCTAAGTGAAGTGCCTCTGTGACCGCAATGAGGGCTGTCTCTGTGGAGTGACCAGTCCTGAAGCCTGACTGATTAGGGTCTAGGAGGTCATTCTGTAAGAGATAAGTAGTAAGTTGGTTGGATACAGCACGTTCAAGTGTTTTAGAAAGGAAGGAGAGAAGAGAGACAGGACGGTAGTTGCCTATGACAGTAGGGTTCAGGGTTGGTTTTTTTATGAGCGGCGTGACTCTGGCTTGTTTTAGGGAGGTGGGGACCACCCCCGAGTTGAGTGAGGAGTTGATGGTTGCAGTTAGGAATGGGAGGATGTCTGGTGCTATGGTCTGGAGGAGTGGGGAGGGTAGCTGGTCCAGCTGGCAAGTAGTCGGACGGTTTGACGTTACCAGTGTCAGGGTCTCTGCTTCTGTAATGGGAGAGAAAGATGACAGAGTGAAGGATGAGGTTCTCGATTCAGCATTTGGAATGGGTGGGGGTTGGGAGAAGGAGCTGCGGATGTTCTCCACTTTTTCCTCAAAGAAGATCGCAAAGTCTTCGGCAGAGAAAGATGAGGGAGGGGGGGGTGGGGGGGGAGTGAGGAGGGAGGACATGGTAGCATGCAGTTTGCGAAGATTCTTGGCAGAGGCCTCGATCCTATGGTGGAAGAAAGAAGCTTTGGCATTAGTGATGGTTTTGGAGAATGTTAACAAGAGGTTGTGATATGTGTCGATGTCAGCAGTGAGGCGTGACTTTCTATACTTCCTTTCAGCTGCTCTCAGGACCTGTCTTTGTTCTCTCACTGGATCTGTCAGCCATGGACTGGGTGGGGAGCGGCGGGCAGGTTTCTCAACGAGGGGACAGAGCTTGTCGAAGGAGGTTGCAAGGGCTGAAAGGAGGGTGGAGGTTGCCATCTCTGTGGAGAGAGCAGAGAAGGTGTCACTCAAAGGTAGAGCGGATAGTATGTCAGAGGAGAGGGTGGAGGGGGATAGGGAGGGCAGGTTGCGTCTGAGTGAGACTGTTTGAGTTGGGGTGAAGACCTTTCGGTTAAGCATGAGAGTTAGTGAGAAGGATATGAAGGAATGGTCAGATACATGTAGGGGAGTTACCGTGGTGTTAATGATGCTGGAGTTACGGGAAAATATGAGATCCAAGGAGTTGCCTGCTTTGTGGGTGGGAGGCATGGCAGTGGGAGTCAGGTCAAACGATTGTAGGAGGGAGACTACTATGACTGACTGAGATGAGTCAGGCAGGTTGAAGTCGCCCAGTAGAAGGAGAGGGGTACCATCTTCCGGTAAGGAGCTAAGAAGCATGTCCAGCTCATCTGTGAAGTGATCGAGTGTACCTGGAGGGCGGTAGAGTGTAACAATGGTGAGATTGAAAGGATTAGAGACAGATACTGCATGATATTCGAGAGAGGAGAGTGACAGTTCTGGGAGTGGTGTTACGTACCACATTTACGCCTCAATTCCCCACCCATTTCACATCAAAATGTACAATTATAGGGCGCCAGGGTGGTGGCGCACCACATAGCTGCACTACAGTACAACGTGGATGTCCCGGGTTCGACTCAAGGACCCGGCGACCTTTGCCGCATGCCTTTCCCCCATGTCTTCTCCCAACCTTCCTCTCTGTCGGGCCTGTCCAAAATAAAGCAGTAAAATGCCAAAAAACGAACAATAAAAAAAATAAATGTACAATTATCGCCGTTAAATGATCTGCGTTAGGCGTAGAATGAACGGCGTCATGCGTAGAATGAACGCCATCATGTGGTACTTTTGGCTTTCCATAGGGCGGAGAGTGTTTATTGTGCATCGAGAAAGAAACAAGACAGCTGGCTCTTATTCTGAAGGGCATCTCACCGAGCGGAGTGTGTTTATTGTGCATCGAGAAAGAAACAAGACAGCTGGCTCTTATTCTGAAGGGCGTCTCACCGAGCGGAGAGTGTTTATTGTGCATCGAGAAAGAAACAAGACAGCTGGCTCTTATTCTGAAGGGCATCTCACCGAGCGGAGTGTGTTTATTGTGCATCGAGAAAGAAACAAGACAGCTGGCTCTTATTCTGAAGGGCGTCTCACCGAGCGGAGAGTGTTTATTGTGCATCGAGGCCATCGACAGTAATTATCATAAACATGAATAGGCATGTGAACATCCCCCAGCTGCTCTGTGGCATCTCAACAGGCTACAGTCCACCGGTCACTAACGCTGGGCGTTTGCTGGGCCCCCGACACGACCATAGTTATTAACCCTTTCACTGCCACACTACAGAAGGTTAACCCTTTACTCTCGCACTACCAACGGTTACCGTCGGTAGTGTGATAGTAAAGGGTTAACCTTCTGTAGTGTTGTCGCAGTGAAATGGTTAACTGTTTGGTAGTGCGGTAGTGAAAGGGTTAAAAGGTGCTGTAAGTGGTATTTTCTTTGTTTTAAAATAAGCGGTCTACATGTTACAATAATATCTCTACATTCTGACAGCCATCACTGATATAGAGTGTTTGGACAGTAGTAACATGCGTCTCTCACTCTGTCCCTCCTGCTCTGCAGTAAACAGAGAATACATGTTATGGTATCCTGTTCCCACTTTATCCAGTCAGGAGAGAGAACTCTCACTACAAAAATAAGAAATAAAAACGAGTTTTAAGCAAATAATGTGTCCGTTAACCATCTGTAGTGTGGTAGTGAAGGGGTTAACTCTTTGTAGTGGTAGTGAAAGGGTTATTTTGGCTGGGCAAGATTTCTTGAAATAAGTCAAAATATCTAGGGTTCTCTCGCCTAATTTGATAAAGTGGGAACCTGCAGAGCGGAGGGACTGGGAGACCCATGTTACTGACCAGACACTATATCAGTGATGGCTGTCAGAATGTAGAGCTATTTAACACTTCTCTTAACAAAGAAATACCACTTAATATAATGTAGTTTTTTTTCCCTCATTCAGATATCACTTGTTACTTTAACGACAGTAGTTATGAGTCACTAATAATAATCATGTACTGGATGAGTTCTAAAACGCAGCTACATTAATAGCTTGAAGCTTCATATTAATAACATTTACACACAGCTTCTGTTGTAGTTTTCCATGTGGCTCTTAAACTAGGATGTGTGCTTAGATAGAAACCTGACTAAACCTGACTAATATGTAACATGTTACTATATTAATCTGGGTTCACATAGAGCCTGGGTTCAGTACTAGTCTTTTTTTTGTATCCACTTTTTCTCCCATTTTCTATATTTTCTCCCATCCCAATTTCGTATCATCCAATTCAACCCTCCCCTGTCACGAACGCTGTTTCTTGCCTCCCACAAGCCGGCTGCAATGTGGACTAAGTCATACATAGCACAAGTCCCCTCCGGTACTTGAGGTAACAGCAGTCGCATCTTTTCACCTGCGCAGCTCGATCTCTCAGTGGCGAGGAGTAACGCGTGGGAGGCTCACGCTGCCCCCGACACTTCCTGATTCTACTGCGCAGGCGCACCAACCGACCTGTAGGAGTCGCTGTCCACAACGCCCGATCCCCACCCATCAGTTTCCCACTCCCTAATACGGCCAATGTGTATTAGTATGAACGACCAGCTAAACTGAAAGCAATGTGGAGCGCTGGGCTCGAACAGGCGAGCCCAGCGTCTCCGCATTCGTGGCGAGCGCCTTGCCCACTACGCCACGTAGCCGCCCTTGGGTTCAGTACTAGTCAACGTCACAATGTTTAAATAGAGCCTGGGTTAGGGTGGCTACATGGTGCAGTGGGCAAGGCGCTCACCACGAATACTGGAGACGCTGGGTTCGCCTGTTCGAGCCCAGCGCTCCACATTGCTTTCAGTTTAGCTGGTCGTCCGTACTAATACACATTGGCAGTATTAGGGGGTGGGAAACTGATGGGTGGGTATTGGGCGTTGTGGACAGCGACTCCTACAGGTCGGTTGGTGCGCCTGCGCAGTAGAATCAGGAAGCGATGGGGGCGGTGCCCCTCCAAAGCGCAGACCCCTGACGCTGAAAGATCGAGCTGCGCATGTGAAAAGATGCGACTGCTGTTACCTCGAGTATCGGAGGGGACTCGTGCTATGTATGACTTAGTCCACATTGCAGCCAGCTTGTGGGAGGCAAGAAACAGCGTTCGAGACAGGGGAGGTTTGAATTGGATGATACGAAAATTGGGATGGGAGAAAAATAGAAAATGGGAGAAAAAGTGGATACAAAAAAAAATTAGCCTGGGTTCAGTACTAGTCAACATCACAGTGTTTAAATAGAGCCTGGGTTCAGTACTAGTCAACATCACAGTGTTTAAATAGAGCCTGGGTTCAGTACTAGTCAACATCACAGTGTTTAAATAGAGCCTGGGTTCAGTACTAGTCAACATCATGTCAGACAATGTTTAAATAGAGCCTGGGTTCAGTACTAGTCAACATCATGTCAGACAATGTTTAAATAGAGCCTGGGTTCAGTACTAGTCAACATCATGTCAGACAATGTTTAAATAGAGCCTGGGTTCAGTACTAGTCAACATCATGTCAGACAATGTTTAAATGGAGCCTGGGTTCAGTACTAGTCAACATCATGTCAGACAATGTTTAAATAGAGCCTGGGTTCAGTACTAGTCAACATCATGTCAGACAATGTTTAAATAGAGCGTTCAAAGAGTGTTCAAAGAAAGTGAACTGGTTCTTTAATGAGCTACAGAGGTCTCTATTGAGTGGATATCCACCGTCCTATGGCCGCCTTCAGAGCCCTGTTGGGAGTGAGCAGCGGGGTCTGCAGAGGCAGGCTGGTCATGGGGCTGGAGCGCCTCTTGGTCTTCATCCAGCTCTCCATGGCGTGTCTCTCGTAGGAGAATCCATCTGGTCATTAGAAAACAGTTATTGCATCTCTGTCAGATGCTGAGGTAATCGGGGATGAACATGTACATTAGTGGAAACACAGATAGTGACCAAAGCCTAACCAGGGTTGACTTATCGCATTGTCACCCAATCCCTTTAAGCACGTATGTAGCTTATCTTAACACAGATAGTGACCAAAGCCCACCCAGAGTTGAGCTTCTCGCAGTGTCACCCAATCCCTTTAAGTACGTATATAGCTTATCTTAACACAGATAGTGACCAAAGCCCACCCAGAGTTCAGCTTCTCGCAGTGTCACCCAATCGCTTTAAGCACTTATATAGCTTATCTTAACACAGATAGTGACCAAAGCCCACCCAGAGTTGAGCTTCTCGCAGTGTCACCCAATCCCTTTAAGCACGTATATAGCTTATCTTAACACAGATAGTGACCAAAGCCCACCCAGAGTTGAGCTTCTCGCAGTGTCACCCAATCCCTTTAAGCACGTATGTAGCTTATCTTAACACAGATAGTGACCAAAGCCCACCCAGAGTTGAGCTTCTCGCAGTGTCACCCAATCCCTTTAAGCACGTATATAGCTTATCTTAACACAGATAGTGACCAAAGCCCACCCAGAGTTGAGCTTCTCGCAGTGTCACCCAATCCCTTTAAGCACGTATGTAGCTTATCTTAACACAGATAGTGACCAAAGCCCACCCAGAGTTGAGCTTCTCGCATTGTCACAATCAGTTTTCGAGAATTCACAATGAATCCCTCGCGCTCTTACGCGCGGACGGTTAGAGAATTCCAATGCATTGAAACCTTCAATACATTGATATCCCTCGCTTTACGCGGCAGGTTCGATAATTCACACGCGGAATCCCTCGCGCTCTTACGCGTGGACGGTTAGAGAATTCAGAAAGAATCCCTCGCTTTACGCGGCACTAAACACAGATAGAGTTACATTCAGACGGCCCCCCCCCCACTCCTGCTTACCTAACTCGCCGCGACGCTGCATGTAATGCCCGTGGAATGCCGTCCCGACCAGCCGATGCAGACAGACAATTCCTCACTGTCCCAGACGTGGCTGTGTTGTAGAGCGATGAAGAGCCCGTCTGCACCGGCAGGATCGGTTGGCACCCCGCTTCTGACACCAAGAATGTGGTGGATTTTTGACGTCTCTAGGGATGACAGAGACAAGAGATTGGCTTTAAATCAGCGTGCAAACCACCAGGTTCTCCACGGACATCCAGCAGCCTAAAATAGTGTCACACTGCAAATCAGATATTCTGAAATAATAAAACAGGAGCAGAAAGAGACAGCCGGAATACTCACGTTAAATGAATACAATACAGGTTTATTGGAAAAGAAAATAATACAGTACGCCCATACGGACGGACTTTCAGTCTGTCAGAGTGCATATTCACAGGTCTGTCAGAGTGAAAGTGACAAAAAGCAAAGTGTCATGTGTTTTAACACAGTGGAATAGAGACGCCTTGCTCGTCTCTGATTGGGTTGGCTTTATATGGTCATTTAGGGAGTCAAATGGAATGGGCTTTTGAGGAGGGCTCGCTGCGGCCTTGGATGCAAGCGTTATCTGGCCTGCTCTGAATATAATGAAAGATATAGTGTTTTAACAGTTTTTGAGAGAAGGATAACATGACTTCACGATCAACCCTGTTGTGGGGCCCCAGAGGATTAAGAATGTGAAATTACCCTTCACATTTAAACAGAAATCCTGACCTCACAAATAGAGGAGGGGGGGGAGGAGGAGGAGGAGGGAAGGAGGAGGAGGAGGAGGTGGAGGAGGAGGAGGAGGTGGGAGAGGAGGGAAGGAGGAGGTGGAGGAGGGGGAGGTGGGAGAGGAGGAGGGAAGGAGGAGGAGGAGGTGAAGGAGGAGGAGGTGGGAGATGAGGAGGGAAGGAGGAGGAGGATAAGGTGGAGGAGGAGGGAAGGAGGAGGAGGAGGAGGTGGAGGAGGAGGGGATGTGAAATTACCCTTCACACTGCCCCAAGCACATTGGTTCAGTCGTTACTAGTTGCTTCCTTGTGTTGGAAGAGTAGTTTCCACCGTCCGCTCCTTTAGCAGGCTCTGGAGACAGCAGAATGTCCAGATCGGTCTCCACTGGGTACAGAGCTGAAAACTCACACAGTGGGGATGGGTCGAAGTTGATGGACTGGATGTACGGTAGGTTCTCCAGACCGTAGTCTATACTGCCAGAATTCAGAGGGCTGTCAGCAGGAACGTTAGGTTATGACTATAACCAAGTTCTGTTAATTAGGGGTGACGCTTGGCATCACTACTGCACTATCTCGCGTACGTGCACGCGTACTGAATAAACCACAAATGTACCTCTAATACCAGTATTAGTCTGACCACACCCCTCATCAGCTTACCTTCATAAGCAGGTGTGTGGTCACCTGCTCTCCTCCTTCCCAAGCTTTCACCACAAGGTGAGGTCAAGGGCTGCAGCGGCCGTCTGATGCCAAGCGTCACCCCTAATTAACAGAACTTGGTTATAGTCATAACCTAACGTTCTGTTTCATTAGGGGCTCTGCTTGGCATCACTACTGCACAAAGGGAGGCCAAGCGGAGCCGCTGGCTGACAAATACACCCCGCTGACAGCCCCCCAAAACCATCAAAACAGGGAGGGCCGAGCCCCCCCGACCCCCCCTAATGGAGGGTATCCCCCCTATTAGAGGCCTCACGGGAAGGCGACGGACCCGACCGTGCGAAGAGGCACTCAAGCAACTTAACGCACAGGGTGAGCAGACCGTGGCTTGACCCCACGACTACACACACGCACAACCCGCATGCCACCCGGGAACGAACGGAGGAACAACCTCGTTACTGCCCCCAGAATCACGGGGTCAAGGGCAAACCCAACCCCGTGGCAAGGCCGTAGCAGCGGAGCGCGAAGGAAGACCCAGACCCACCAAAAGGACTGGACTCCCCAGAATGGGGGCCCGGAGAAGTCCATGATGCCAGCATCAAGACCCCACCAGGTGGGCACGTAGTGCCCCGCCCCCCACATCGCCAGCGTATTCGGACAAAGGCCCCTCAGTTACTGCACCTGGTATTCCCAGTCGGAATCCCATCCAAGTACTAACCAGGCCAGAACCTGCTTAGCTTCCGAGATCGGACGAGATCGAGCGTGTTCAGGTTGGTATGGCCGTAAGCCGAGCGGGCCCTGTCCCCCCAATAGTACACCGCCTGGCACACTGACCCTGCAGAACAGGCAGTCAGCACGGCCGTAAGCACACAAAAAAGGTTAACCAACGGAAGCAGGCAGCGCACCGGGGAAAAACCAGGCAACAGGCTGTTAACCCTAGCCTGGAGACTGCGGACGAGACAGGCGCCAGAGGGGACAGCTGAACACAGCCGCCCCGGCGGAAGGAGCGTAAGCTGGCGGTGTTGCATGACCAAGCCTCCATTTAAAAACCCCCACCCAGAGGGGTCGAGGCAGAGAAGGCTGACACGATTGGCAGACGTCATGAACGTGCAGGGGCACCCTCAAACGGTGAACCCGGGAGTTGACACTGCTCCAACACACCAGGGAATCAACCACCTCGGTGTTACCCAATGCGGTGGTTGTTCCTATAACCCCTCAAGAAAAAACTCCAAAACACACCTGCGGGTATACACCGGCTATACCGCAGTACAAGTGTTTCAGTTTCCAAAAAGGGTTAACCCAGGCCTACGGGTCGCAAACATCACTTCGGACCGGGCCTGGCGGTACGGGAAGCACAGGGTCACCAGAGGAGGTCAAAAAACCACCCCCACAGGCCCCTCTTCGCCATGCGTGAGAGAGGAGTGAAAAATAATGGAGAACCAGCCCCTAAGCACACCGCACCTGGTATTCCCCGGCGGTCTCCCAACCAAGTACTAACCAGGACCAACCTGTGTAGCGGCCGAGATCCGACGAGATCGAGCGCGTACAGAATGGCATGGCTGTAAGCCATGACGACAGTGCTGAGTAAAAACATACCCAACCAGGGTCTCCATAGCGCTTAACCCTGTGACACCCAGACCGACCTGGCATTTTTCCCCCTGAAAAAAGCCCAAGTCCCTCAGGGTACCAGAACAGCAGATCTGCATCCCCGGCGGACAACGGGTTCAACTGATCTGGACCAGCGTGACCAGAACCAGTCCCGTGCCCTAACCACGCCGACATGCCTACTCCAGGAGAAGGGCAGATATGCGTGTTGATCTTAACATGAAAAGAAGGCGCCACCCAGACGTTCGGACGAACCGCGCCTGGTGGCCCACCCCAAGGGCGTGAGACCCCACCACATATGTTCAGATCCATCCCGTCATCATCCCCCAGACATGAACGAGAATCCGTCGACAACCCACCCAGGTCATGGGATGTGGTCGTCGGAAGAGGAAAAACCCCCATCTCAGTTGCTTTATAAAAACGCTGTTTCAACCACAAGCAACCAAGGCGTGCCAGTCAATCGCCTGTTTACAGCGAGCTAGCACTATACGTGCGTCGGGACACACCCCCATCAATGAACAGGCTATTTAGACCTGTCATTGAATCCCCAAGGCGCCCAGGGGAACGACAAGAGGGGTGTGACACTCCCTAACTCCAACACTTCTGGAATAGAAAGAAGGAAGCATCAACAGTATGTATCCCAGTCTACACAGCCGGGGTAAAAAAATTTCACATTTTTACATCCCACCACCCTCCCATAGGAAAGAGACGGGGATCCCCAGAGAGACTTCCCACGCGAGCTGTACAGATTGAAAAGAATATATTGCACCTTGAGCCATGTAAAAAACTGGTTTTAGGGCCTCCGGGGAAGAGGCACTGAACCCATACACACTCAATAAACGAATTGAATCGAATATACATACAATAGAAAAAGGACCCTTCTAGAGGGTCCACTCACTTTGACAATCTGAGGAGGAAGGCTCTGTACTCTGATGGAGGCTTCCTCACATGGAAGAAGGAGTCCGAACTCACAGAAGGCCTGAATAGGCGCTTGGTGAGGAGGAGCCCTGACCACCCCCCTGAAAACAGATCCATCACATGGACCTGAACAGCACACGGAAGTCCTACCAACAGAGACGCGCACGGTGACGTACTCTATGGCGGGGGAATTCCTGCGGTGCACACTCCCTCCCCCCCCCCCCCGTAACGTGCCGAACCGCCACGTGACGGGAACCTTGAAGGACAGGGGGTGTACCCCTGACCGACAGAACAATGGGGAGAGGAAAGGTTACCAGTTCACCCCTTTACGACCCCACACCCATGATACGATGTAACGACAAAAAGAGAATATGACACAGTCATAGTCAGCTCTATGAAGCGTTTCACAGCTCCACACAGCGCATGAGCTAACCTGCTATCTGATTTTTACTAAGGAAAAACACAGAATAGAGAGGGCTCTAAGAACCCCGGTCCAACATACACATGTGCTTCTGTGGCCAGTACAACCCAGTTGTAGGTCACATGACACACACAACCCATCATCACCTACAAAAAATGGCAAAAACACTCTACAGAGGAACGCCGTTTTTTTCACAATGAGAGAATACATCATTCTTGATTAGTATCGACCACAGGCCTTGCTAAGCACACATGACAGCAACCAAACCAATTTCCCTTTAGGAAATAAGTTTCTCCAGCAGATTCAGCACAACCTCAGCAATCAAGCTAAGAGTTACATCGTATCCCTACCACACAAAAGACACAATTAATGCACAACATGTCTGACAGGAGGATGAAAAAGTCCCCAGGGAACCGGGGGGGAAAAACACAATCCTCCTATTTTACCCTCAATACGGCCAGTTAAAACAGGAAAACCTGTTAATGTGTGAACACACTGTTCATTGTCATTACAGTCTGAGAAAGAACATTATTTTACTCACTTGTCACCAAGCATAGCTTCATAGGTTAGTTACCTTAGTTGTGAGTACACGGCCGTGTTTCTCACACAACAACCAGATCATTACATCCCGTTTGCACGGAGAAGCTAACTGCCAGTGACAAAACAGCTCACACATAACCCGCAACGTATCCTAAATGCATTGTAGCAACACACGTTTTGGGAAAAACACCGTTATTCACAATACATTTAGCAAAGTAAAACCAGAAGACGTGTTATGAGGTCTGGTCAACCCCGTTCCTACCCGGAACGTAGATCAGCGAAGTGCAGACTCAAGAAAGACCCCGTAGACAACACAGCCGATCCTGTGTTGCTCGAACTGGGCAGCGTCGTCGCTCCAACCAGTCGCTACAGTCCTCTTTGTTGACGCAATCCCCGTCCAGGCTCAGGGCAGGGTCGACGAACATCCCCTGTCAAGGATGACGTCGTGGTCAAGAGTGTAAAACATGTTAAAATCAAAGCACGTTCAACAGAATAGCTCAAGCTAACGGCCGCTCCAACCGTTCGGGTGCTACCGCTTCTGCTCGCGAGACGCCGATCTAACGACGCACGCGATCAGAAGCGAGCTCACGGCGGCGCGCGAGAAGCTAAGCTACCCCGCGCCAGGCCATGGCCATAGCAGCAAGCTAACGTTACCTAGCGACCACGACATGCTAGCCCCGCAGCTAACAGCTGCTGGCTAATAGTAGGCCCTAAGCAGGCCATGCAGCGATCCAGCAGGCTAACGCAGCAGTTAACAGCTGACTGGCTAACCGTAAGCTATGAACATGTAAACAATGACATAACACTCACCCAGACAGGCCGCCGTTCTGAACCTCTCCTCACTTTTTAAGAGAAAAGAGAAAACAAGATGTCAACACCGCTTCACAACGGTGACTTTACCACATCCGACGGAATCAGCACAGTACCAACTGGCCTGTGTAGCTGACTTTGAACATGAATCTGCCGCTATCGCACATTACATGCACATATCCCCTCGTGAAGGAATACTCTCATTTGGATATGAAAGATGGGGCCTTAACACGGTGACAGAGAGAATCCACTCGTCCAGAACACACAGGGATCACCAGTGTCAATGGTCGCGGCCCACTAGTTAAAACTATAATGGTCTCCAGACCAAGGCCTTCTGTCGCCTAGGTGGCTGAACAAAGGACCCTAGCCTGGGGCCGGTTTCCATAAACTTTGTCAAGTAGCCCCCATAGCACTAACAGACAAGTGGAGCCCGCCAGCAAACACTACTCACCCAACCTGGAACGCACCGCTTCTCACAACAGCGGCATGTCCGACAGTTCAGCTGTGGCCTGACAGGTTTCACCCCAACAAACACAGCAAGGAACTGCAGTTGAGAAGCATGCAGCGGCGTGCTCCCAATACGAAAACCGGTGGAGGGTTTTTAGAATGATCATCATCTTCCAGACACTCCAGTACGAAGACAATATCGCCGTATTTTCTCGAAAAATAGTGAGAGAGAAAATAAAGATATGATGTCAACGTATCCTTGTTTCCCAAAGCTGCTCCTAAACCTTTCTTCCAACATGGTGTCAAGTGTGGGGATCTACCGAGGCACTTCTTTCTTGTGGTGAAAGCGAGAAGGAGGAGAGCAGGTGACCACACACCTGCTTATGAAGGTAAGCTGATGAGGGGTGTGGTCAGACTAATACTGGTATTAGAGGTACATTTGTGGTTTATTCAGTACGCGTGCACGTACGCGAGATAGTGCAGTAGTGATGCCAAGCAGAGCCCCTAATGAAACAGAACTAGACTGGCTGCACTAAACCCTCCTGATGAAGCAGATATAGCTTGGGAGGACTGCAATGGTTCCAAGGAGTACTGCTGGCTGTATTTAGGCATGGAGTGGGCAGAGGTACTGTCGTTCAGCATCAGAGGGATCTTTCTCTTCATGGCCAGTTTCAGACTGGCAAGTTCCCTCCTCAAAGCCTCGTTCTCGTGTTTCATAGAGATGCAATAGGCTTGGATGTTCTCCTGTTTTCCCTTCATCAGCTGAACATCACTGAGGATCTTAGACACCTCCTCAGGAAACACCTTCAGCTCATCCTGCTTCAGATTGGACACATTGGCGACATTGCGTTTGATGTTCTTCAGCAGCTGATCTCGTCCTCTGATGAAACAACGATGTTTGTACTCTGTGTCGTCTAACTCCTGTTTCACAAGAGCCCCGTGCTTGTGGACCACCTTACGGAATCCATATATGTTGAGTTGGCGTATGAAGCTGGCCATGTTTTTGTGCTTGAATAACTTTGGAAGAACCTCCTTGCAGAAGCGACCCTGGTCAAATACATGAAAACTAGTTCCATTTGGGCTCCAGCTGATGAGAGGGTCAGTTTCTGGGTCTTCCACCAGTGTCCAAAGTTTGGTCAGAAAAGCTGGAAGGACCACACCTCCAGATCCACCGCCATGAAACGCCATGCTCCCAAAACGACAAGGATTCAATAAAACAAAGCCACCGTTCACAAGTCAACAGTCTTGAGTTAGTTAGTAGATGCAGAATGAGATCTTCTTCTTCTTCTTCTTCTTATTTGAATTTCCGGCAGAGTAGACGCATCGTGGCGTATTACTGCCCTCCGCAATTTTTTTTATGGGCTCTTCTTCTTCTCCTTCTCCTTCTTCACCTTCTTTTTCTTCTTCTACTGGACCCCGTCATCAACTACATTGTCCATTGGAGTGCAGCTACTGCTGCTACTTCCTGCCTGAGCCCCCCTCCGCGGGACCCTCCTTGCCCCCTGCTATCTTATCCTGGGCTGCTTTCGAATGAGATCTTCTTCTTCTTCTTCTTCTTATCTGGAATTTCCGGCAGTGTAGACGCATCGTGGCGTATTACTGCCCTCCACAATTCTTGCTTCGCCCACACTTGAGAAAGTTTACACTCCTCTTCTTCTTCTTCTCATCTTCAAAACACATTTCTATTGTCTCTGTCTCCTTCTTCTCTGCTCCTCTTGTCATACAATCACAATACAAACATCATCTCCTCTCTTGGAGGGCCCCCCCAAGAGGGGCTCCAGCCGAATGAGATCTTCTTCTTCTTCTTATTTGAATTTCCGGCAGAGTAGACGCATCGAGGCGTATTACTGCCCTCCGCAATTCTTTTTATGGGCTCTTCTTCTTCTCCTTCTTCTCCTTCTTCACCTTCTTTTTCTTCTTCTACTGGACCCCGTCATCAACTACATTGTCCATTGGAGTGCCTCTACTGCTGCTACTTCCTGTCTGAGCCCCCCTCCGCGGGACCCTCCTTGCCCCCTGCTATCTTATCCTGGGCCGCTTTGTCCCTCGCAGCCCTGTCCCTCGCAGCCCCCTCAGCCAACTCTTCACACACCTCCCTCCAGTCCAGACCTTCCAATCCCAGATGTTGAACCGCTATCCTAACAATCATCTTCACCATCTCTGTTCTACCCGTAACCTCTGCCATACCAGTAACTACCCCTGCCACGAAGGCCACAATACCTAATTTCTCCTCCCTTCCCCTGTCTCTTTCCACCTGCTCTACCCTCACTGCCAAATGCCCTCCTTCAACCCCCTGCACCCTTTCTTGGCTCCCCTGTCCTGCCCTGCTAACCGCCCCAGCATACGTCAACTTACCCTCCCTTCTCTCTCTCCGATCCGCGACCTGCTTCATCATCACCTCGCACCCCCGAAACGCTACACTGTGCTCCCCACCACAACTACAGCACCTCGGCTTCACTCCCTCTCCACATTTCCCATATTCATGTTCCCCGCCACACCTAGCGCACCTCATCCCCTTCATACACGTGGTAGCTATATGGCCAAACCCCTGGCACCTATAGCACCTAAGAGGATTATGAACAAATTCCCTAACCCTATACATCCTACGCCCTACTAATACCTCGCTAGGAACAACCCCACCCTCAAACGTAATCACTACCGTCCCCGTCACTGCCCTCTCCGCTCCCCTCTTCATCCTTGCTGCACTCTTAACTATGCCATTACGCCTGTCCTCCTTTAGCTCTTCCACCAGCTGCTCTACTGTAACCTCGACCGGTACCCCAACTATCACCCCCTTACATCCCCCCCCCCTCTTCTCCCCTACTCTCGCCACCTTACTTATACCCACCCCCCCAATGCTCTGCATCTGCCTAGCCACCTCCACCTGCCCCTCACTACCACACCCTACGGCCAGATTCCCATCCCACAAAACGTTCACGTACTTTACCTCTCCTAATTGCTCGGCAATGAGTTTGGGCCACTCGAGCCTACCTACTTTCCTCTCATCCCTCTCCCCCTCAAGCCTGACCACTATATGGATCACTTGCGCTTTTGCCACATCTTTTCCTGCACCCTCGTCTCCCGGACCACTTGAGCTATCGTCCCCCCCTTTCTTCCTCTTCCCCCCTTCTCCCCCCCTCTCCTCCCCCCTACTCTCACTATCCCCATCGCTGTCGTTCCTCTCCGTCCGCTTCTTCCTCTTCTTCCTCACCGTATCCCACCCCTCCTCCTCCCTCTCCCGTTCTTCCTCTTCCTTCTTCTTCTTCTTTACACCATCCGACTCCTTCCCTTTGTCTTCCACCATCTCCGAGGCCTCCTTCTCACTTCCCTCTCCGTTATCGGTCGTTAGCTCCATATCTGCCTGTTCCCTTTCGCTATCTTCCTCGCCCTTCTCACACCATTTACTCCCATCACACCATTTACTTCCATCACCATCCTCCCAATACCCTGGACAGCCGCTCACAGGCCGGGGCCACCAATCGCGAGGTCTTCCCTGTTTCCGATCCTCCATATCTACTTTGTTCGCCTCCCACCACCGACCACTACCCCTGCACATGTCCTCGTTGCACCGTTCCGGCGGACGCAGACGCCGCCACTCTGCGCACCTCTCAAAATCCATCTTTCCACAGCTTTCCACCTCTTTCCACAGCTATCCTTTCTTATGAGAGAAGGTTGAATATATAAAAAAGTTCTATTATGACATCATACTGTGACATCACAAATGTTCTAGAATGTTCTATATGACATCATACTGTGACATCACAAATGTTCTAGAATGTTCTATATGACATCTTACTGTGACATCACAAATGTTATAGGATGTTCTACTATGACATAAATTTTTTTTTACTTATTTTTGTTCATTCATGTATTATGTCTAAGGAAACCAACAAACAGTTATAATCTTACACATTATGTGAAGATATATATATAATTTTTTTTTTTTAATTAAAGATTTTTTTTTCATAAACATTTATAATTTCGATTTTTTATTTTTTTTTATAGCTACGAGTAATCGATTACTCACGCCCATCCCTAGTACATACGTACATCTGATTAACACTATTACTCAGTAATTTATATATTCTATACCCAATTGAATCACCTGTACATTGTATACTATTGCACTTTACTGTTTACATTTGAACTCTGGTTGGATGCCAAACTTTGTTGTGCTGTACTTGTGCTGCATGATGACAATACATTTGAATCTAATCTAAACGCCGTGAGAATCACCATCACCTCACTTGTCACGCAGCGCAACATTTAAAAGCACAAAGAGTGCTTTGGGTGGGGCTGTACATTGGGGGGGGGGGGGGGGGGGGGTTGGGTACATTGGAATACTGACAAAGCCATGCTTGGTCTTTATTTTACAATTGGGTTAGGACATTTGTAGTAGTACTGTATGAAGGTACTTGGACAGTAGTAGTACTGTATGAAGGTACTTGGACAGTAGTAGTACTGTAGGAAGGTACTTGGACAGTAGTAGTACTGTAGGAAGGTACTTGGACAGTAGTAGTACTGTATGAAGGTACTTGGACAGTAGTACTGTATGAAGGTACTTGGACAGTAGTAGTAATGTATGAAGGTACTTGGACAGTAGTTTTGATTGATTGATTGAAAAGTTTATTAACAGATTGCAGAATGGGTACAGTACAGTACAGCTCAATACATACAATTGTTAAGAGGATGCAGACCTGAGAAAGACTTTCGTCTTGTTTCCATCAGGGTCCTCCATTTTCAATTCATCATATGACACACACGACATACAGATAGACAGTACTGCTACATCTATACATTTATGACATACCAGATTTTCAAATACAGTACTGTTTGTGATACTAAAAAAATCCAGAAAAAGAGTGTATATACATTTGACATAGAAACTGTGCATTGGGGGAGGTTGGGTAGGTGGGGTGGGGCTGTACATTGGAGGGGGGGGGGGGGGGGGCACTGTACATTGGAATACTGACCTACATTTGACATAGAAACTGTTCATTGGAGGAGGTTGGGTAGGTGGGGTGGGGTTGGGTGGGGCTGTACATTGGGGGGGGGGGGGGGGGGTTGGGTACATTGGAATACTGACAAAGCCATGCTTGGTCTTTATTTTACAATTGGGTTAGGACATTTGTAGTAGTACTGTATGAAGGTACTTGGACAGTAGTAGTAATGTAGGAAGGTACTTGGACAGTAGTAGTACTGTATGAAGGTACTTGGACAGTAGTAGTAATGTAGGAAGGTACTTGGACAGTAGTAGTACTGTATGAAGGTACTTGGACAGTAGTAGTAATGTAGGAAGGTACTTGGACAGTAGTAGTACTGTATGAAGGTACTTGGACAGTAGTAATGTAGGAAGGTACATGGACAGTAGTACTGTATGAAGGTACTTGGACAGTAGTAGTACTGTAGGGAGGTACTTGGACAGTAGTAGTACTGTATGAAGGTACTTGGACAGTAGTAGTACTGTAGGAAGGTACTTGGACAGTAGTAGTACTGTAGGAAGGTACTTGGACAGTAGTAGTACTGTATGAAGGTACTTGGACAGTAGTAGTACTGTAGGAAGGTACTTGGACAGTAGTAGTACTGTATGAAGGTACTTGGACAGTAGTAGTACTGTATGAAGGTACTTGGACAGTAGTAGTACTGTATGAAGGTACTTGGACAGTAGTAGTAGTACTGTAGGAAGGTACTTGGACAGTAGTAGTAGTAGTACTGTATGAAGGTACTTGGACAGTAGTAGTACTGTAGGAAGGTACTTGGACAGTAGTACTGTAGGAAGGTACTTGGACAGTAGTAGTACTGTATGAAGGTACTTGGACAGTAGTAGTACTGTAGGAAGGTACTTGGACAGTAGTAGTACTGTAGGAAGGTACTTGGACAGTAGTAGTACTGTATGAAGGTACTTGGACAGTAGTAGTAATGTAGGAAGGTACTTGGACAGTAGTAGTAATGTAGGAAGGTACTTGGACAGTAGTAATGTAGGAAGGTACTTGGACAGTAGTAGTACTGTATGAAGGTACTTGGACAGTAGTAGTACTGTAGGAAGGTACTTGGACAGTAGTAGTACTGTAGGAAGGTACTTGGACAGTAGTAGTACTGTAGGAATGTACTTGGACAGTAGTACTGTATGAAGGTACTTGGACAGTAGTAGTACTGTATGAAGGTACTTGGACACTGTATGAAGGTACTTGGACAGTAGTAGTACTGTATGAAGGTACTTGGACAGTAGTAGTACTGTAGGAAGGTACTTGGACAGTAGTAGTAATGTAGGAAGGTACTTGGACAGTAGTAGTACTGTAGGAAGGTACTTGGACAGTAGTAGTAATGTATGAAGGTACTTGGACAGTAGTAGTACTGTATGAAGGTACTTGGACAGTAGTAGTACTGTATGAAGGTACTTGGACAGTAGTAGTACTGTAGGAAGGTACTTGGACAGTAGTAATGTAGGAAGGTACTTGGACAGTAGTAGTAATGTATGAAGGTACTTGGACAGTAGTACTGTATGAAGGTACTTGGACAGTAGTACTGTATGAAGGTACTTGGACAGTAGTAGTACTGTATGAAGGTACTTATGAAGGTACTTGGACAGTAGTAGTACTGTAGGAAGGTACTTGGACAGTAGTAGTACTGTAGGAAGGTACTTGGACAGTAGTAGTACTGTATGAAGGTACTTGGACAGTAGTAGTAATGTATGAAGGTACTTGGACAGTAGTAGTACTGTAGGAAGGTACTTGGACAGTAGTACTGTATGAAGGTACTTGGACAGTAGTAGTACTGTATGAAGGTACTTGGACAGTAGTAGTACTGTAGGAAGGTACTTGGACAGTAGTAGTACTGTATGAAGGTACTTGGACAGTAGTAGTAATGTAGGAAGGTACTTGGACAGTAGTAGTACTGTATGAAGGTACTTGGACAGTAGTAGTAATGTAGGAAGGTACTTGGACAGTAGTAGTACTGTAGGAAGGTACTTGGACAGTAGTAGTACTGTATGAAGGTACTTGGACAGTAGTAGTAATGTAGGAAGGTACTTGGACAGTAGTACTGTATGAAGGTACTTGGACAGTAGTAGTACTGTAGGAAGGTACTTGGACAGTAGTAGTACTGTATGAAGGTACTTGGACAGTAGTAGTACTGTAGGAAGGTACTTGGACAGTAGTAGTACTGTAGGAAGGTACTTGGACAGTAGTAGTACTGTATGAAGGTACTTGGACAGTAGTAGTACTGTAGGAAGGTACTTGGACAGTAGTAGCGGGCACACACTCATGTCGCACACACGCACACTTATGGCCAAAGGAAAGGACACTTTAAATTAGAATAACAGGAACAGTGTATTGCACTACCAAAGCTAACTAGCATGTCCCATATGCTCTGTAAATAACTATGTACAGATACCGAGATGTCACTCCATGTTACCTGTTACCGGTTTACTGCACAATGTTGTTTTTTCATTTTTTGATTCTATTATATGTTGTACCACTGTATTGCACATCGTTGCGGGCAAGACCACCCGCATTTCATTGTATACCTGTATGCCGTGACAATTAAAACTCTTGACTTGACTTGACTTGACTAGTACTGTATGAAGGTACTTGGACAGTAGTAGTACTGTATGAAGGTACTTGGACAGTAGTAGTACTGTAGGAAGGTACTTGGACAGTAGTAGTAGTACTGTAGGAAGGTACTTGGACAGTAGTAGTAGTAGTACTGTATGAAGGTACTTGGACAGTAGTAGTACTGTAGGAAGGTACTTGGACAGTAGTACTGTAGGAAGGTACTTGGACAGTAGTAGTACTGTATGAAGGTACTTGGACAGTAGTAGTACTGTAGGAAGGTACTTGGACAGTAGTAGTACTGTAGGAAGGTACTTGTACAGTAGTACTGTATGAAGGTACTTGGACAGTAGTACTGTATGAAGGTACTTGGACAGTAGTAGTACTGTATGAAGGTACTTGGACAGTAGTAGTACTGTATGAAGGTACTTGGACAGTAGTACTGTATGAAGGTACTTGGACAGTAGTAGTACTGTAGGAAGGTACTTGGACAGTAGTAGTACTGTATGAAGGTACTTGGACAGTAGTAGTAATGTATGAAGGTACTTGGACAGTAGTAGTACTGTAGGAAGGTACTTGGACAGTAGTAGTACTGTAGGAAGGTACTTGGACAGTAGTAGTAATGTATGAAGGTACTTGGACAGTAGTAGTACTGTATGAAGGTACTTGGACAATAGTAGTAATGTATGAAGGTACTTGGACAGTAGTAGTACTGTAGGAAGGTACTTGGACAGTAGTAGTACTGTAGGAAGGTACTTGGACAATAGTAGTAATGTATGAAGGTACTTGGACAGTAGTAGTACTGTAGGAAGGTACTTGGACAGTAGTAGTACTGTAGGAAGGTACTTGGACAGTAGTAGTAATGTATGAAGGTACTTGGACAGTAGTACTGTAGGAAGGTACTTGGACAGTAGTAGTAGTACTGTAGGAAGGTACTTGGACAGTAGTAGTACTGTAGGAAGGTACTTGGACAGTAGTAGTACTGTAGGAAGGTACTTGGACAGTAGTAGTACTGTAAGAAGGTACTTGGACAGTAGTAGTACTGTATGAAGGTACTTGGACAGTAGTAGTAATGTAGGAAGGTACTTGGACAGTAGTAATGTAGGAAGGTACTTGGACAGTAGTAGTACTGTAGGAAGGTACTTGGACAGTAGTAGTACTGTAGGAAGGTACTTGGACAGTAGTAGTACTGTAGGAAGGTACTTGGACAGTAGTAGTACTGTATGAAGGTACTTGGACAGTAGTAGTACTGTAGGAAGGTACTTGGACAGTAGTAGTAATGTAGGAAGGTACTTGGACAGTAGTAGTAATGTAGGAAGGTACTTGGACAGTAGTAGTACTGTAGGAAGGTACTTGGACAGTAGTAGTACTGTATGAAGGTACTTGGACAGTAGTAGTACTGTAGGAAGGTACTTGGACAGTAGTAGTACTGTATGAAGGTACTTGGACAGTAGTACTGTAGGAAGGTACTTGGACAGTAGTAGTACTGTAGGAAGGTACTTGGACAGTAGTAGTACTGTATGAATGTACTTGGACAGTAGTAGTAATGTAGGAAGGTACTTGGACAGTAGTAGTACTGTAGGAAGGTATTTGGACAGTAGTAGTACTGTAGGAAGGTACTTGGACAGTAGTAGTACTGTAGGAAGGTACTTGGACAGTAGTAGTACTGTATGAAGGTACTTGGACAGTAGTAGTACTGTATGAAGGTACTTGGACAGTAGTAGTACTGTATGAAGGTACTTGGACAGTAGTACTGTAGGAAGGTACTTGGACAGTAGTAGTACTGTAGGAAGGTACTTGGACAGTAGTACTGTATGAAGGTACTTGGGCAGTAGTAGTACTGTAGGAAGGTACTTGGACAGTAGTAGTACCGTATGAAGGTACTTGGACAGTAGTAGTACTGTATGAAGGTACTTGGACAGTAGTACTGTATGAAGGTACTTGGACAGTACTGTATGAAGGTACTTGGACAGTAGTAGTACTGTATGAAGGTACTTGGACAGTAGTAGTACTGTATGAAGGTACTTGGACAGTAGTAGTAATGTATGAAGGTACTTGGACAGTAGTAGTAATGTAGGAAGGTACTTGGACAGTAGTAGTACTGTAGGAAGGTACTTGGACAGTAGTAGTACTGTATGAAGGTACTTGGACAGTAGTAGTACTGTATGAAGGTACTTGGACAGTAGTAGTAATGTATGAAGGTACTTGGACAGTAGTAGTAATGTAGGAAGGTACTTGTACAGTAGTAGTACTGTATGAAGGTACTTGGACAGTAGTACTGTATGAAGGTACTTGGACAGTACTGTATGAAGGTACTTGGACAGTAGTAGTACTGTATGAAGGTACTTGGACAGTAGTAGTACTGTATGAAGGTACTTGGACAGTAGTAGTGATGTATGAAGGTACTTGGACAGTAGTAGTAATGTAGGAAGGTACTTGGACAGTAGTAGTACTGTATGAAGGTACTTGGACAGTAGTAGTAATGTATGAAGGTACTTGGACAGTAGTAGTACTGTATGAAGGTACTTGGACAGTAGTAGTACTGTATGAAGGTACTTGGGCAGTAGTAGTACTGTAGGAAGGTACTTGGACAGTAGTAGTACTGTAGGAAGGTACTTGGACAGTAGTAGTACTGTAGGAAGGTACTTGGACAGTAGTAGTACTGTATGAAGGTACTTGGACAGTAGTAGTAATGTAGGAAGGTACTTGGACAGTAGTAGTAATGTAGGAAGGTACTTGGACAGTAGTAGTACTGTATGGAGGTACTTGGGCAGTAGTAGTACTGTAGGAAGGTACTTGGACAGTAGTAGTACTGTAGGAAGGTACTTGGACAGTAGTAGTACTGTATGAAGGTATTTGGACAGTAGTAGTAATGTAGGAAGGTACTTGGACAGTAGTAGTAATGTAGGAAGGTACTTGGACAGTAGTAGTACTGTATGAAGGTACTTGGGCAGTAGTAGTACTGTAGGAAGGTACTTGGACAGTAGTAGTACTGTAGGAAGGTACTTGGACAGTAGTAGTACTGTAGGAAGGTACTTGGACATTAGTAGTAATGTATGAAGGTACTTGGACAGTAGTAGTACTGTATGAAGGTACTTGGACAGTAGTAGTACTGTATGAAGGTACTTGGGCAGTAGTAGTACTGTAGGAAGGTACTTGGACAGTAGTAGTACTGTATGAAGGTACTTGGACAGTAGTAGTACTGTATGAAGGTACTTGGACAGTAGTAGTACTGTATGAAGGTACTTGGACAGTAGTAGTACTGTAGGAAGGTACTTGGACAGTAGTAGTAATGTAGGAAGGTACTTGGACAGTAGTAGTAATGTAGGAAGGTACTTGGACAGTAGTAGTACTGTAGGAAGGTACTTGGACAGTAGTAGTACTGTATGAAGGTACTTGGACAGTAGTAGTACTGTAGGAAGGTACTTGGACAGTAGTAGTACTGTATGAAGGTACTTGGACAGTAGTACTGTAGGAAGGTACTTGGACAGTAGTAGTACTGTAGGAAGGTACTTGGACAGTAGTACTACTGTATGAATGTACTTGGACAGTAGTAGTAATGTAGGAAGGTACTTGGACAGTAGTAGTACTGTAGGAAGGTATTTGGACAGTAGTAGTACTGTAGGAAGGTACATGGACAGTAGTAGTACTGTAGGAAGGTACTTGGACAGTAGTAGTACTGTAGGAAGGTACTTGGACAGTAGTAGTACTGTAGGAAGGTACTTGGACAGTAGTACTGTATGAAGGTACTTGGACAGTAGTAGTACTGTATGAAGGTACTTGGACAGTAGTACTGTAGGAAGGTACTTGGACAGTAGTAGTACTGTAGGAAGGTACTTGGACAGTAGTACTGTATGAAGGTACTTGGGCAGTAGTAGTACTGTAGGAAGGTACTTGGACAGTAGTAGTAATGTAGGAAGGTACTTGGACAGTAGTAGTAATGTAGGAAGGTACTTGGACAGTAGTAGTAATGTAGGAAGGTACTTGGACAGTAGTAGTACTGTATGAAGGTACTTGGGCAGTAGTAGTACTGTATGAAGGTACTTGGACAGTAGTAGTACTGTAGGAAGGTACTTGGACAGTAGTAGTACTGTATGAAGGTACTTGGACAGTAGTAGTAATGTAGGAAGGTACTTGGACAGTAGTAGTAATGTAGGAAGGTACTTGGACAGTAGTAGTACTGTAGGAAGGTACTTGGGCAGTAGTAGTACTGTAGGAAGGTACTTGGACAGTAGTAGTACTGTAGGAAGGTACTTGGACAGTAGTAGTACTGTAGGAAGGTACTTGGACAGTAGTAGTAATGTATGAAGGTACTTGGACAGTAGTAGTACTGTATGAAGGTACTTGGACAGTAGTAGTACTGTATGAAGGTACTTGGGCAGTAGTAGTACTGTAGGAAGGTACTTGGACAGTAGTAGTACTGTATGAAGGTACTTGGACAGTAGTAGTACTGTAGGAAGGTACTTGGACAGTAGTAGTACTGTAGGAAGGTACTTGGACAGTAGTAGTAATGTATGAAGGTACTTGGACAGTAGTAGTACTGTATGATGGTACTTGGACAGTAGTAGTACTGTATGAAGGTACTTGGCCAGTAGTACTGTATGAAGGTAATTGGACAGTAGTAGTACTGTAGGAAGGTACTTGGACAGTAGTAGTACTGTAGGAAGGTACTTGGACAGTAGTAGTACTGTATGAAGGTACTTGGACAGTAGTAGTACTGTAGGAAGGTACTTGGACAGTAGTAGTAATGTATGAAGGTACTTGGACAGTAGTAGTACTGTAGGAAGGTACTTGGACAGTAGTAGTACTGTAGGAAGGTACTTGGACAGTAGTAGTACTGTATGAAGGTACTTGGACAGTAGTACTGTATGAAGGTACTTGGACAGTAGTACTGTAGGAAGGTACTTGGACAGTAGTAGTAGTAGTACTGTAGGAAGGTACTTGGACAGTAGTAGTACTGTAGGAAGGTACTTGGACAGTAGTAGTACTGTAGGAAGGTACTTGGACAGTAGTAGTACTGTATGAAGGTACTTGGACAGTAGTAGTACTGTAGGAAGGTACTTGGACAGTAGTAGTACTGTATGTAGGTACTTGGACAGTAGTACTGTATGAAGGTACTTGGGCAGTAGTAGTACTGTAGGAAGTTACTTGGACAGTAGTAGTACTGTAGGAAGGTACTTGGACAGTAGTAGTACTGTAGGAAGGTACTTGGACAGTAGTACTGTATGAAGGTACTTGGGCAGTAGTAGTACTGTAGGAAGTTACTTGGACAGTAGTAGTACTGTAGGAAGGTACTTGGACAGTAGTAGTACTGTATGAAGGTACTTGGACAGTAGTAGTACTGTAGGAAGGTACTTGGACAGTAGTAGTACTGTATGAAGGTACTTGGGCAGTAGTAGTACTGTAGGAAGGTACTTGGACAGTAGTACTGTAGGAAGGTACTTGGACAGTAGTAGTACTGTAGGAAGGTACTTGGACAGTAGTAGTACTGTAGGAAGGTACTTGGACAGTAGTAGTACTGTAGGAAGGTACTTGGACAGTAGTAGTACTGTATGAAGGTACTTGGACAGTAGTAGTAATGTATGAAGGTACTTGGACAGTAGTAGTACTGTAGGAAGGTACTTGGACAGTAGTAGTACTGTAGGAAGGTACTTGGACAGTAGTAGTAATGTATGAAGGTACTTGGACAGTAGTAGTAATGTATGAAGGTACTTGGACAGTAGTAGTACTGTAGGAAGGTACTTGGACAGTAGTAGTACTGTAGGAAGGTACTTGGACAGTAGTAGTAATGTATGAAGGTACTTGGACAGTAGTAGTACTGTAGGAAGGTACTTGGACAGTAGTAGTAATGTATGAAGGTACTTGGACAGTAGTACTGTAGGAAGGTACTTGGACAGTAGTAGTAGTACTGTAGGAAGGTACTTGGACAGTAGTAGTACTGTAGGAAGGTACTTGGACAGTAGTAGTACTGTAGGAAGGTACTTGGACAGTAGTAGTACTGTAGGAAGGTACTTGGACAGTAGTAGTACTGTAGGAAGGTACTTGGACAGTAGTAGTACTGTATGAAGGTACTTGGACAGTAGTTGTACTGTAGGAAGGTACTTGGACAGTAGTAGTACTGTAGGAAGGTACTTGGACAGTAGTAGTACTGTAGGAAGGTACTTGGACAGTAGTAGTACTGTATGAAGGTACTTGGACAGTAGCAGTACTGTATGAAGGTACTTGGACAGTAGTAATGTAGGAAGGTACTTGGACAGTAGTAGTACTGTAGGAAGGTACTTGGGCAGTAGTAGTACTGTAGGAAGGTACTTGGACAGTAGTAGTACTGTATGAAGGTACTTGGACAGTAGTAGTACTGTAGGAAGGTACTTGGACAGTAGTAGTACTGTAGGAAGGTACTTGGACAGTAGTAGTAATGTATGAAGGTACTTGGACAGTAGTAGTACTGTATGAAGGTACTTGGACAGTAGTAGTACTGTATGAAGGTACTTGGACAGTAGTACTGTATGAAGGTAATTGGACAGTAGTAGTACTGTAGGAAGGTACTTGGACAGTAGTAGTACTGTAGGAAGGTACTTGGACAGTAGTAGTACTGTATGAAGGTACTTGGACAGTAGTAGTACTGTAGGAAGGTACTTGGACAGTAGTAGTAATGTATGAAGGTACTTGGACAGTAGTAGTACTGTAGGAAGGTACTTGGACAGTAGTAGTACTGTAGGAAGGTACTTGGACAGTAGTAGTACTGTATGAAGGTACTTGGACAGTAGTACTGTATGAAGGTACTTGGACAGTAGTACTGTAGGAAGGTACTTGGACAGTAGTAGTAGTAGTACTGTAGGAAGGTACTTGGACAGTAGTAGTACTGTAGGAAGGTACTTGGACAGTAGTAGTACTGTAGGAAGGTACTTGGACAGTAGTAGTACTGTATGAAGGTACTTGGACAGTAGTAGTACTGTAGGAAGGTACTTGGACAGTAGTAGTACTGTATGAAGGTACTTGGACAGTAGTACTGTATGAAGGTACTTGGGCAGTAGTAGTACTGTAGGAAGTTACTTGGACAGTAGTAGTACTGTAGGAAGGTACTTGGACAGTAGTAGTACTGTAGGAAGGTACTTGGACAGTAGTACTGTATGAAGGTACTTGGGCAGTAGTAGTACTGTAGGAAGTTACTTGGACAGTAGTAGTACTGTAGGAAGGTACTTGGACAGTAGTAGTACTGTATGAAGGTACTTGGACAGTAGTAGTACTGTAGGAAGGTACTTGGACAGTAGTAGTACTGTATGAAGGTACTTGGGCAGTAGTAGTACTGTAGGAAGGTACTTGGACAGTAGTACTGTAGGAAGGTACTTGGACAGTAGTAGTACTGTAGGAAGGTACTTGGACAGTAGTAGTACTGTAGGAAGGTACTTGGACAGTAGTAGTACTGTAGGAAGGTACTTGGACAGTAGTAGTACTGTATGAAGGTACTTGGACAGTAGTAGTAATGTATGAAGGTACTTGGACAGTAGTAGTACTGTAGGAAGGTACTTGGACAGTAGTAGTACTGTAGGAAGGTACTTGGACAGTAGTAGTAATGTATGAAGGTACTTGGACAGTAGTAGTAATGTATGAAGGTACTTGGACAGTAGTAGTACTGTAGGAAGGTACTTGGACAGTAGTAGTACTGTAGGAAGGTACTTGGACAGTAGTAGTAATGTATGAAGGTACTTGGACAGTAGTACTGTAGGAAGGTACTTGGACAGTAGTAGTAGTACTGTAGGAAGGTACTTGGACAGTAGTAGTACTGTAGGAAGGTACTTGGACAGTAGTAGTACTGTAGGAAGGTACTTGGACAGTAGTAGTACTGTAGGAAGGTACTTGGACAGTAGTAGTACTGTAGGGAGGTACTTGGACAGTAGTAGTACTGTATGAAGGTACTTGGACAGTAGTTGTACTGTAGGAAGGTACTTGGACAGTAGTAGTACTGTAGGAAGGTACTTGGACAGTAGTAGTAGTACTGTAGGAAGGTACTTGGACAGTAGTAGTACTGTAGGAAGGTACTTGGACAGTAGTAGTACTGTAGGAAGGTACTTGGACAGTAGTAGTACTGTAGGGAGGTACTTGGACAGTAGTAGTACTGTATGAAGGTACTTGGACAGTAGTTGTACTGTAGGAAGGTACTTGGACAGTAGTAGTACTGTAGGAAGGTACTTGGACAGTAGTAGTACTGTAGGAAGGTACTTGGACAGTAGTAGTACTGTATGAAGGTACTTGGACAGTAGCAGTACTGTATGAAGGTACTTGGACAGTAGTAATGTAGGAAGGTACTTGGACAGTAGTAGTACTGTAGGAAGGTACTTGGACAGTAGTAGTACTGTAGGAAGGTACTTGGACAGTAGTAGTACTGTATGAAGGTACTTGGACAGTAGTAGTACTGTAGGAAGGTACTTGGACAGTAGTAGTAATGTAGGAAGGTACTTGGACAGTAGTAGTACTGTAGGAAGGTACTTGGACAGTAGTAGTACTGTATGAAGGTACTTGGACAGTAGTAGTACTGTAGTAAGGTACTTGGACAGTAGTAGTACTGTATGAAGGTACTTGGACAGTAGTACTGTAGGAAGGTACTTGGACAGTAGTAGTACTGTAGGAAGGTACTTGGACAGTAGTAGTACTGTATGAATGTACTTGGACAGTAGTAGTAATGTAGGAAGGTACTTGGACAGTAGTAGTACTGTAGGAAGGTATTTGGACAGTAGTAGTACTGTAGGAAGGTACTTGGACAGTAGTATTACTGTAGGAAGGTACTTGGACAGTAGTAGTACTGTAGGAAGGTACTTGGACAGTAGTAGTACTGTAGGAAGGTACTTGGACAGTAGTACTGTATGAAGGTACTTGGACAGTAGTAGTACTGTATGAAGGTACTTGGACAGTAGTAGTAATGTATGAAGGTACTTGGACAATAGTAGTAATGTATGAAGGTACTTGGACAGTAGTAGTAATGTAGGAAGGTACTTGGACAGTAGTACTGTATGAAGGTACTTGGACAGTAGTAGTACTGTAGGAAGGTACTTGGACAGTAGTAGTAGTACTGTAGGAAGGTACTTGGACAGTAGTAGTACTGTAGGAAGGTACTTGGACAGTAGTAGTACTGTAGGAAGGTACTTGGACAGTAGTAGTACTGTAGGAAGGTACTTGGACAGTAGTAGTACTGTAGGGAGGTACTTGGACAGTAGTAGTACTGTATGAAGGTACTTGGACAGTAGTTGTACTGTAGGAAGGTACTTGGACAGTAGTAGTACTGTAGGAAGGTACTTGGACAGTAGTAGTACTGTAGGAAGGTACTTGGACAGTAGTAGTACTGTATGAAGGTACTTGGACAGTAGCAGTACTGTATGAAGGTACTTGGACAGTAGTAATGTAGGAAGGTACTTGGACAGTAGTAGTACTGTAGGAAGGTACTTGGACAGTAGTAGTACTGTAGGAAGGTACTTGGACAGTAGTAGTACTGTAGGAAGGTACTTGGACAGTAGTAGTACTTGATGAAGGTACTTGGACAGTAGTAGTACTGTAGGAAGGTACTTGGACAGTAGTAGTAATGTAGGAAGGTACTTGGACAGTAGTAGTACTGTAGGAAGGTACTTGGACAGTAGTAGTACTGTATGAAGGTACTTGGACAGTAGTAGTACTGTAGTAAGGTACTTGGACAGTAGTAGTACTGTATGAAGGTACTTGGACAGTAGTACTGTAGGAAGGTACTTGGACAGTAGTAGTACTGTAGGAAGGTACTTGGACAGTAGTAGTACTGTATGAATGTACTTGGACAGTAGTAGTAATGTAGGAAGGTACTTGGACAGTAGTAGTACTGTAGGAAGGTACTTGGACAGTAGTAGTACTGTAGGAAGGTACTTGGACAGTAGTAGTACTGTAGGAAGGTACTTGGACAGTAGTAGTACTGTAGGAAGGTACTTGGACAGTAGTACTGTATGAAGGTACTTGGACAGTAGTAGTACTGTATGAAGGTACTTGGACAGTAGTAGTAATGTATGAAGGTACTTGGACAATAGTAGTAATGTATGAAGGTACTTGGACAGTAGTAGTAATGTAGGAAGGTACTTGGACAGTAGTACTGTATGAAGGTACTTGGACAGTAGTAGTACTGTAGGAAGGTACTTGGACAGTAGTAGTACTGTATGAAGGTACTTGGACAGTAGTAGTACTGTAGGAAGGTACTTGGACAGTAGTAGTACTGTATGAAGGTACTTGGACAGTAGTAGTACTGTAGGAAGGTACTTGGACAGTAGTAGCGGGCACACACTCATGTTGCACACACGCACACTTATGGCCAAAGGAAAGGACACTTTAAATTAGAATAACAGGAACAGTGTATTGCACTACCAAAGCTAACTAGCATGTCCCATATGCTCTGTAAATAACTATGTACAGATACCGAGATGTCACTCCATGTTACCTGTTACCTGTTTACTGCACAATGTTGTTTTTTCATTTTTTGATTCTATTATATGTTGTACCACTGTATTGCACATCGTTGCGGGCAAGACCACCCGCATTTCATTGTATACCTGTATGCCGTGACAATTAAAACTCTTGACTTGACTTGACTTGACTAGTACTGTATGAAGGTACTTGGACAGTAGTAGTACTGTATGAAGGTACTTGGACAGTAGTAGTACTGTAGGAAGGTACTTGGACAGTAGTAGTAGTACTGTAGGAAGGTACTTGGACAGTAGTAGTAGTAGTACTGTATGAAGGTACTTGGACAGTAGTAGTACTGTAGGAAGGTACTTGGACAGTAGTACTGTAGGAAGGTACTTGGACAGTAGTAGTACTGTATGAAGGTACTTGGACAGTAGTAGTACTGTAGGAAGGTACTTGGACAGTAGTAGTACTGTAGGAAGGTACTTGGACAGTAGTACTGTATGAATCAAATCATTACAACAATAGAGAATATGGCTGGAGATCTTACCTAAACAGACCAGCTCCGTCAGTCAGGTAAAAAGATCTAATTCCCCAGTTGGGGGAGCAGTTAAGTACCAGGTGAACAATGGGGGGAGTGGGGGAAGGGGAGGGGAGGAAGGGGGCGTAGTTCATACATATATTCCACAGTTGGGTCCTTTTCTCTTTTATAATGTGGAGATAATTTGGTGAAATATAAAATAAACAATTAAAGGAATGAAAGTAAATATAAAATGAATTAATAAATGAGATAGAATATGGTGAAATATAAAATAAACAAAGTAAATATAAAATGAATGTAATATAAAATACACAATTAAAGATAAAATGAGTTATTATTTGAATGTCAGTATTTATACAGTGTGGGTTAAGATCTATGTGTATTTTTAGGGTTGTGAATATCGCCCCTTTTACTTTTTACTTGATTGCAACACCTTTTACTTTAGTATATACACTGTCATCTGGCTATGACCATCAGGTCAATGGTATTTAAAGGTTGGCAAACAGATATAAACGTGAATGAAAGAAATGAAAAGAAATATAAAATGAATTAAAATAGTAAACAATGAGATAAAATGGTAAAATATACATCATTTAAAGGTTGGATAAAGAAATGAAAAGAAATATAAAATGAATTAGAATAGTAAACAATGAGATAAAACGGTAAAAACATGAATGGAATAGGACTTAATGCAAATATGACCATCAGCTCAGTGAATGACACAATTTACAGGAATGTTAAAGAGAAATATAAAATGAATTAAAATAGTAAACAATGAGATAAAACGGATATAAAATGAATTAAAATAGTAAACATTAGAGGTTCTGCATTGTGGATTCTAGTGCGTATCTGTGGAAGTATGGTGCAAGGGGGTTGGTGGGTTCGTTTTGCGTTTCTTCTCTCATGGTCGTGGCGATCATCATGGTTATCGGGGGGGGTTGGCTTGTGCAGAGTACTTTTGTGATGTATCCAACTCAGAATTTTATAGTATGCACACACACTACTAGGATAACAAATATTATTATTGCATACATAATGTACCGAACTACCACTGCTCCTATTGTACCAAGTTTCTCGGTCATCCAATCGGACATGGTATACGTTGGCGGGATGTGTGCGGCTCTGGAGATGTTGTGCAGGTGTTCAATGATGCTTGGTATAGTCATGTTGTCGTTTGCAGGTATGTAGACACAACATTCTTGACCGATTAGTTTACATGTTCCTCCAGTACTAGATAGCAGGAAGTCCAGTGCTGCTCTGTTCTGCAATGTCATCAATCTGATTGATGTCAGTTCGTTGCTGACGAGTGACAGTCCTTCAGCATCTGTGTTGGCTAAGTCTTCTATCAGTGTGGATAGGTCTGCGATTTGATCTAGGGCTGACATCACACCATAGGAGGGGATTAGTGCTCTGAAAAAGTTGCATGTCTTGCAGGCCCGGTCATGTGTGTGGAAGTGATTTGCGTGGCGTGTCTTTCTAGTCAGTGGGTGTTGTGGTAGGGTCGGTGTCACTCTCATGGCTGGCACTAAATATCCTAATGCACATGTGCCTTTCCATCCGGGTGGAAGGGACGGGTAAGCTTGTGCGCCACATATCCAGTAGGTCCCAGGCGGTGCTGGTGTTGTCGTTCGTTGGGTGGTGGGGGTTTCTTTGGTTGTGGGTTTCAGTGGTGTCTTTACAGGGTGGATGTTGTCCCAGGGTGGTGTTAATCTTTGTTGGCGGATGGGGTAGATATTGTCTCTGGTCCGGGGGGATATCGTTCTTCGTTTGCGGGTCGCCTGGGGCACTTCACAATGTTCCAACACCCCGACATTCTTTCCCCAACCCTTTTGAGATACACATTCTGTAAACTTCACTGGGGTAATAGAAACTGGTATTCCATTTGTATCATGACTTTGTCGAATCTTCATGTTTGATTTTGTGCAGCTTTCAGCTGTCCCTGTGGACTTGTTTAGAGAGGCTTTGTGATATTCTGTTAGTGGGAGGCCCATTAACGGAAAACCATCTTCGGTAGAATGGGGTATTAAGCCGCATACATAGCAATTTGATTGGTTAGCAAAATGTGCGACTGCTTGGCTTAGCTTTAAATATAGGTTGTTGCGGTGACTGTTAACATATCTTTTGGTGCGTTCAACTGCTTTCCCCTTACCGCCCTTAAACCCATTGATCCATGATTGAGGTTCGTCCAGTGTCGCCCACACAATGCATCCCGCTATGCCACATGCGATGATTAAGCAGTTCCAGTTGGTGGTCATTTTTCCTATTGTTATTGGTCTCATGGTAGATTTGCCCTTTTGCAGTGGGATGCGTGGATCCAGGATGCTTTTCCGTCGCACTTTACTGCCGTGTCCGTTACTAGCAGCACCTGAAATGGACCAGACCATCTGGGGTTTAGTTTACTTTTTCTTTTGAACACCATTATATATACATAGTCACCTGGGTTCAATCCATGACATGGTGTTGTTGGTGGTTGTGGTTGTGCCTGCCTCACTAAGGGGTGGAGCCTCTTCATCTGGGCACACAAAGCTTTGTAATAGTTAATAGCAATTTCGTCTGCTAGCAATAACTGGACTTGTGATAACGGGGGAAGCATTGTGGTTGGTGTCGACATTGGACGTCCAAATAATATCTCGTGAGGTGACAATCCTGTTCCTCTGTTTGGCATTGATCTCATTTGCATTAATACAAAGGGGAGGGCGTCGGGCCATTTAAGGCCTGTCTCTGTACATGTCTTAGCTAGACGGTTCTTGATGGTTGAGTTTTGTCTTTCTACCGCACCTGCACTTTCAGGGTGGTAGGGTGTGTGCAGGTGTATTTTCATGCCTAATGCGGTAGATAAGTTGTTTATCAGTTGTGCCGTAAAGTGCGTACCTCTGTCTGAATTTATGGAGTGTGGACACCCGAATCTTGGAATTATTTCTCTGACTAATACCTTAGCTACTGCTTGAGCGTCGTTGCGTCTGCATGGGAAGACTTCGACCCATTTAGAGAACATATCTACTAAGACTAGCGCGTACTGGTATCCCATGCTTTTTTCTAATTGGATGAAATCCATTTGGATGTTAACAAATGGTCCCCAAGGTGGTGGGTGGGCGCCACGTCTAGTCTTTATAGCTTTACCTATATTGTGTTGATTGCATACAACACATCTTGAGCAGTATTGGTGAGCTAAACTGGTGATACCTGGCGCGTGCCACTGTGAAGTGATACTGCCCACCATTGCGAATTTTGACACGTGGCTAAGTCCATGTGCTAATCTTACTAACAGGGGGAGGAGTTGTTTTGGAGCTACAACTCTACCGTCAGCATGTTTCCACATGCCGTCTGGCATTTTGGAACAACCTGCTGACGTCCATACTGGCCACTCAGATGTCGCCTCTGCCTGTAATGAAACGACATGATCAAAAGTGGGAGTATTATCATTGGCGATTGTGATAGCCATTTGTTTTACCAACAGGGAGGGGACGGTCGCTGCCCTTTTGGCACAGTGATCCGCTCTGGCGTTTCCCTTTGCAACCAGAGAAGGAGAAGAAGAATGTGCAACACATTTTACAACAGCCAATAGCTTAGGAAGTAAACACGCCTCTAGTAGGTTAGTGACTAATACAGCATGTTTGATGGGAATGCCTGATGTCTTAATGAACCCTCTGTGTTTCCATATTAATCCCACATTGTGCACTACATTGAACGCATAACTTGAGTCGGTGAAAATTGTAGCAGACTTACCCCTGGCCAACACGCACGCTCTCGTCAAAGCGAAGATCTCCGCTGCCTGTGCTGAACAATTATTAGGTAGTTTTGCACTTTCAATCATCACATGGTCATCAACAACAGCGTATCCAGCATTCAAATCACATCCATTAGTGTGTCTTGACGCGCTACCGTCAACATAATATACTAGATCACTGTTAACTAGTGGTGTTTGTTGTAAGTCGGCTCTGGGTGAGGTGACAGCTGAGATTGTATCAATACAGTTATGTGACATTTCGTTATCCTCATATAGGGGAACAAAATTTGCTGGGTTTATTGGCGGTGCACGTTTTATGGTCAAGTTTGGGTTTGCCAATAGGATCGCTGTGTATGTAGTGTGTCTGGATGCTGATAAGTGTTGTGTAGCTGCGTTTTGTAAAATAATACACACAGAATGTGGGACGTAGACTGTTACTGGATGTTCTAGAGTAATGTTGGCGCTTCTCGATACGCAGAACGCGGCTGCAGCAACTGACCGTAGACACGGAGCATACCCCAAGGCTACACTATCAAGTCTTTGTGAATAGTATGCTATTGGTCTCATCTTGTCGCAATTTCTCTGGGCTAGGATCCCTGTCGCATAGCCTTCTCTTTCTGCGGCAAAAAGTGAGAATTCCATACTGTAGTCTGGCATGCCAAGGCCGGGCGCTGTGGTTAAAGCTTCTTTCATTGCTTGGAACGCAAGTTGTAGTGTCGGAGTCCATGCGATCTGTTTGGGTTGGTCAGATAACGTTAGTGCACGAAGAGGCTGGTCTAATGCGGCGTAGTTGAACACGTGTTGGCGACAAAAATTAGCTGCTCCCAAAAATGATAGCATTTCTGTCTTTGATTTTGGATTGGGGCAGTTTTGCAGAGCTTGTACTCGGGTGTGGGATATTACCCGTTTCGAACCGTCGAGTGTGTGTCCCAGGTATTTTACTCTGGTTTTGCAAAACTGTAGTTTTGGCAATGACGCTTTGTGTCCTTTGTTTGCAAGGGCAGTCAATAGTATGACAGAGTCTGTGTGGCATGCTGCTTCACTTGGGGATGACAACAATAGGTCATCTATGAACATTAACAGTGTACTTCCGCCGGGGAACTGTATATCTTTTAGGTCGTGGTGCAAAGCTTGACTATACAATGTTCCTGATTCTGTGTATCCTTGTGGTGCTCTCGTCCACGTCAGTTGTTTACCATTAAATTCGAAAGCGAAAAGATATTGTGAGTCGGCATGGATTGGGAAACTAAAATATGCACTGGATAAATCCACTACTGTGTAATGTGTTGTTGTTGTGGGGATTAATGCCATTACTGTAGATGAATCAGAAACCAATGGGGTGATGGGGATCACGCATTGATTTATGGCTCTCAAGTCTTGTATAAATCGCCAATCACGTTTGTTAGCCTTTATAATGGGACAAATTGGTGTGTTGCAAGGACTTTCGCAGTGTTTTAAAATGCCTTGTGATAGCAGTGATTCTATTACTGGTGTTATTCCATCGATGGCTTCCTGTTTCAGCGGATACTGCTCAAGTTTGGGAGGGGTACAATCTGGTTTCAGTGTGACTCTGTGGGGGACTGCAGATGTCATTAGCCCGACTTCAGTGGAGTGTGATGCCCACAGTTTATGGGGTACCTTAGACAATGAAGTTTCAGGAAGGAAAACAGCGTGTGGGGGCTCTGGTATGCATATCAATGGCCCTTCAATCATGAATGGGGGTGTGGCTATTATGTATCCATCTTTCAATCTAGTTAAATTCCACCCATTTTTCATCTTAACAGTGTGGGAGGTAGCTGTTCTTTTGTCTGTCTGTAGTCTCTTCATCATGGGGGACAAGTCCTGTTCTCCTTCCGCCGTGTCGAATGCGATTGCTATGTGTGGGGTATAATCAGAGTCATGAATTGCCACTCTTTGAACTTCTGATAAGATTACTGTGGCTGCAATGCCCTCATGGGAGATGTATATTTCTGAGAATGCTGGAAACAGTGTGGTCTTACCAATGGATGATTTTACCTTTTCTATATATACTTTTGGTACGTCTGTATCCCATTTGGACGCTGTTACGTGGTGTTCGGCCAGGAACTTCATCTGTAAACACCTCGCGTTCACTCCTGTGTCGGCTTCTGTTATTTCTTTCAATGCTGTGGAAACAAACTCATTGATAGGATCATTATTTAATTTCCATCTGTATTCTATCACATTTCCCACTCGTTGTGACATCATCTGTTGCATTTCAATTCTTTCTCCCTTCTCTGGTAGCTGTAAAAAGACTCCATCTTGTGAGCAGTAAATGTTAGCGTTCATTTTACAAAGCAAATCTCGTCCACAAAGGTTAACTGCTGCTTTAGATGTTAATAACAAAGAGTGTTCAGTTGAAAAAGAATCGCTAGTTGATTCTATTTTAACTGGTATAGACAAAGGGATTGTCTGTGGGACACCGCTTATCCCGACTGTTAATACAGACTGTCCAGACAAGGGTAATGCCATTGTGCTCTCATCAATTGATGATTGTGTGGCTCCGGTGTCTATCATGAAAGTAACTTCTTTGTTATTTATCATTAAGTTAATTTTGGGTTCCTCTTCGGGATTTGCTGTTAATATTTGCATAACATTCTCCAGACAGATCTTTTTTTCCTGTTGGCACCTCTATGCGACATTCGTCGCCTCGTCTCCTTTGAACGGATCCGCCATAGTGTAATCTGCATATGGTGGGGCGCTAGGATGGGGTTTGTGGGGCCTGCGTGAGTCTCTTTGCATATATTCCCCTTTGTTCCCATTGTTTCTATTCTCCTTTGGACAATAGAACGCCACATGGCCCTTTTGTTGGCAAATATGACATGTTACATGGGGACACTCCTGTATTCGGTGTCCTGGTTGATTGCAGTGGTAACATGTTTGTACCCCGTTCCTCTGTGGAGGCCCGTTTCGCGTGTTCCCACCCCCACCCCTTTGGTTGTTTCCCTGGGGGTAATAATTTCTAGCTGGATAGCAGTGTATTGTTTCCTCTTTTACCACCTCTGGTCGAGATACAAAGACTCCGATGTCTTTGATGACACGTTTCTTGTCGTGATGCTGTCGTTCTATATTGATGGCTGCGTTCTTAACGTTTGTAATAGGAGAGCTCTCCCAATCTAACTGGACGGCTTTCAAATGTTTTCCAACGTGTGGTAGGAGGCCGTTAACGAAATAGGATACCTGGATTGCGAGTCCCTCGTCTGCCGTTAATCCGCTGTTCGCGGCCCAAGCCGCTTTGAATTTACTGTAAAACGCATCGACTGTTTCAGACTCGTTTTGAACGCAAGCTGTGATATTTGACATGCATGCATTTCGCCTTGCCAAACCTTGTACCGCGGCTGTTATCGCAGTAATACACTGTTCTCTAGTGTTGTTTTCACTCCAGGCATCACTGCTTGGAATAGCCATTTGCGTTGAGACGCTGTGATATTTATTTCCTAGACATCCCAACATTAGCTGTTTCATGTCCCTAGGGGTCGGGCTATAGCAATGGCATATTAAATCCAATTGTTCGATAAAACCCATTGGGTCTCTGTCGGGTTTGGGAAATTGTTCAACGAGTCCTTTTAATTCTGTCGGTGACCATGGTCGGTAAACTGTAGCGTTTACATTTTCGCCTAGTGGGACAATCCTCATAGGATATGTGCTGGTCGGTTTCTCGGATCTAGTGACCATTTGTGATGGTTCCGGAGGCGTTTTAACCTTTTCTATTTTATTCGCTGGTGGTGACGGCGGTTGCACTGTTGGTGAACTGTCCTGTGTTCTAGCAGGTCTATTGTTCCTTGATGGTCCTGCTTCTACATTTTCTCTTTCGTCTGGGTTCCTATCTAAAACCACATGTGCGTCTCTGTTAAACGTCACTCTTGTGGATATGTCATCGTCTGAATCGTCTTCTACCACGCTTGCGGTCAGGCTTGGATATAGGCCTTTAACATTTTTGATATTGGGCCTTGTGTTACTTTCTCTGTCTTTTCCGTTGTCAAGCGTTTTAGTTTGAGACTGCGTTATAATACTTTTTTCCGCCTCTTCTTTTAAACGTGTCATATTTCTCAAATCAATTTCACATTGCCACAAAACCAATGCATGTTCGATACGACTTTGTTTTCTCACGGTAAACGATCTGGCACGTTCACGGAAACTTTCGCGTACGCCTCTAAGTTTCCCGTTATGAAAACACCCTAGGACTGGCCAGTTGTTTTTTGTCCATTTTGACCACAATCCCAAATATTTTACAGCTATAGGTCCATATTTTGTTAGCATGAAGTCGCACGGAGAGTTGCCGGTAACGTCATTTTTGCTTAGTGAACGCCCCATGATACCAGCTATATGCCCCGCGTTGCCCTCGATGTAACGTCCCTGATATGATCAGACTGGTAAACAGTGAGGAGGAAAGAGAGAGAGAGAAATAGACAGACAGAGATAGACAGACAAAAAAACTAGAACATATGCCCTATTTTTAGTTATAACTAAATAATTGTATATAAGGTGGAGACCAGACACTCAATCTTATATATTTGGTATCTTAATTATAACTTATTTTATATACTTGGTATCTTAATTATAGCTTATTAACTGTAGCAATCTATATTGTTCTAGAGAACCAATTTAGGTATTCATTCAAGTCAAAGTTAATTTTTTCAGGTCTGATTCTAAGATATATGTATTTCAGTTGTATACTGCTATACCTAATTTAGATGTTGAATCCTTATACATATTATTCCAATTACTTTATGTATCGTTATCACTATGTAATTTATAGCGCCGTTATCATTACCTATCGTGAAACCGGAAGTGGAACCAAAACTACAATTCCCAACCGGAAATCACTACCGGAAATCACTTTCCTGGCTTCCTTGTATAACGTATAACGTTAACTCAATGCTTTGCGATATCAGCCGGTTCGTTCTTAACTCAATAAACACCTCAGCGGGTTATAATACTGTGCACACACAAACAAGACTCAAACAGACAAACAAACGAAAATACATAAAAGTTAACGTGTGTATATACCTGGTCTGTATTGGATCGCTGTTCGTTTAATCGCCCAGCACCCTGCTGCGATAAGGCATTTATACCCTTGATATACACTATACACCGTTATTAAAGCATAACGACCGAATCCTGAACTTCGAAATTTAATAGCGATATATTAGATTATATATACCTTTTAATCATAGTCTCGGTCCCTTCAACCAGCGATTAATGTCCCGTTAAATGTACATTTACGTACTGTCGAGGCACCGCCGGTTTCCTTCCCGCTCTCTGTATGATTAATTGATTAATTCAATCCAAATATATCGTTTTCAGGAATGGAAGAGGTTGTGAGCTTATTTTAAGGTTGTATCTATGAATATATATCGTTACTCTGTTAAATCTAATTAGATTATAACAGCTTCTCGGTCCTAGCGTCCCGCCTCTTTGCCACAAGAATCATAGAATAGTTTCTAAGAGAGTCGCGTTTTCCAATGATATCACTCTAATAAGCTCACGTATCTTCTTTTGTTGACAACCTTACTGTGTGCCTTAGCTTTTGGTCGGCTCCGACTCGACCAGGAATAGCACTTCAACCTATAGCAAATCCTACCAGAACCTCCTGATATAGGACCGGAGTACACGCGTTTCCCCCGTAACGAATCCCAATACAGCCCAGATATTCAACACACTTTATTCTATTGTCCAGCCATAGTCTCGAATATTAAAACACACAGTAAATGCTCACCTTGTGCAGAGAGAAGTGGGGATCACACCAATGTGTTCCAGATACCGGCCGGCCTAAACTAATCCTTTTCTCTCTACACCTGAGAACAGATCAGTCTGCACAAAATTCGAAATTCGCGACGCCAAATTGTAGGATAATAATAGTATTCAAATAGGAATAGAGTCAAATGACTTGCTCACTCAGAGGGTCCAGATAATAAGGTTTATTAACCAGATCAAATCAAATCATTACAACAATAGAGAATATGGCTGGAGATCTTACCTAAACAGACCAGCTCCGTCAGTCAGGTAAAAAGATCTAGTTCCCCAGTTGGGGGAGCAGTTAAGTACCAGGTGAACAATGGGGGGAGTGGGGGAAGGGGAGGGGAGGAAGGGGGCGTAGTTCATACATATATTCCACAAGGTACTTGGACAGTAGTACTGTATGAAGGTACTTGGACAGTAGTAGTACTGTATGAAGGTACTTGGACAGTAGTAGTACTGTATGAAGGTACTTGGACAGTAGTACTGTATGAAGGTACTTGGACAGTAGTAGTACTGTAGGAAGGTACTTGGACAGTAGTAGTACTGTAGGAAGGTACTTGGACAGTAGTAGTAATGTATGAAGGTACTTGGACAGTAGTAGTACTGTAGGAAGGTACTTGGACAGTAGTAGTACTGTAGGAAGGTACTTGGACAGTAGTAGTAATGTATGAAGGTACTTGGACAGTAGTAGTACTGTATGAAGGTACTTGGACAATAGTAGTAATGTATGAAGGTACTTGGACAGTAGTAGTACTGTAGGAAGGTACTTGGACAGTAGTAGTACTGTAGGAAGGTACTTGGACAGTAGTAGTAATGTATGAAGGTACTTGGACAGTAGTACTGTAGGAAGGTACTTGGACAGTAGTAGTAGTACTGTAGGAAGGTACTTGGACAGTAGTAGTACTGTAGGAAGGTACTTGGACAGTAGTAGTACTGTAGGAAGGTACTTGGACAGTAGTAGTACTGTAGGAAGGTACTTGGACAGTAGTAGTACTGTATGAAGGTACTTGGACAGTAGTTGTACTGTAGGAAGGTACTTGGACAGTAGTAATGTAGGAAGGTACTTGGACAGTAGTAGTACTGTAGGAAGGTACTTGGACAGTAGTAGTACTGTAGGAAGGTACTTGGACAGTAGTAGTACTGTATGAAGGTACTTGGACAGTAGTAGTACTGTATGAAGGTACTTGGACAGTAGTAATGTAGGAAGGTACTTGGACAGTAGTAGTACTGTAGGAAGGTACTTGGACAGTAGTAGTACTGTAGGAAGGTACTTGGACAGTAGTAGTACTGTAGGAAGGTACTTGGACAGTAGTAGTACTGTATGAAGGTACTTGGACAGTAGTACTGTAGGAAGGTACTTGGACAGTAGTAGTACTGTAAGAAGGTACTTGGACAGTAGTAGTACTGTATGAAGGTACTTGGACAGTAGTACTGTAGGAAGGTACTTGGACAGTAGTAGTACTGTAGGAAGGTACTTGGACAGTAGTAGTACTGTATGAATGTACTTGGACAGTAGTAGTAATGTAGGAAGGTACTTGGACAGTAGTAGTACTGTAGGAAGGTATTTGGACAGTAGTAGTACTGTAGAAAGGTACTTGGACAGTAGTAGTACTGTAGGAAGGTACTTGGACAGTAGTAGTACTGTAGGAAGGTATGTGGACAGTAGTAGTACTGTAGGAAGGTACTTGGACAGTAGTACTGTATGAAGGTACTTGGACAGTAGTAGTACTGTATGAAGGTACTTGGACAGTAGTACTGTAGGAAGGTACTTGGACAGTAGTAGTACTGTAGGAAGGTACTTGGACAGTAGTACTGTATGAAGGTACTTGGGCAGTAGTAGTACTGTAGGAAGGTACTTGGACAGTAGTAGTAATGTAGGAAGGTACTTGGACAGTAGTAGTAATGTAGGAAGGTACTTGGACAGTAGTAGTAATGTAGGAAGGTACTTGGACAGTAGTAGTACTGTATGAAGGTACTTGGGCAGTAGTAGTACTGTAGGAAGGTACTTGGACAGTAGTAGTACTGTAGGAAGGTACTTGGACAGTAGTAGTACTGTATGAAGGTACTTGGACAGTAGTAGTAATGTAGGAAGGTACTTGGACAGTAGTAGTAATGTAGGAAGGTACTTGGACAGTAGTAGTACTGTATGAAGGTACTTGGGCAGTAGTAGTACTGTAGGAAGGTACTTGGACAGTAGTAGTACTGTAGGAAGGTACTTGGACAGTAGTAGTACTGTAGGAAGGTACTTGGACAGTAGTAGTAATGTATGAAGGTACTTGGACAGTAGTAGTACTGTATGAAGGTACTTGGACAGTAGTAGTACTGTATGAAGGTACTTGGGCAGTAGTAGTACTGTAGGAAGGTACTTGGACAGTAGTAGTACTGTATGAAGGTACTTGGACAGTAGTAGTACTGTAGGAAGGTACTTGGACAGTAGTAGTACTGTAGGAAGGTACTTGGACAGTAGTAGTAATGTATGAAGGTACTTGGACAGTAGTAGTACTGTATGAAGGTACTTGGACAGTAGTAGTACTGTATGAAGGTACTTGGACAGTAGTACTGTATGAAGGTAATTGGACAGTAGTAGTACTGTAGGAAGGTACTTGGACAGTAGTAGTACTGTAGGAAGGTACTTGGACAGTAGTAGTACTGTATGAAGGTACTTGGACAGTAGTAGTACTGTAGGAAGGTACTTGGACAGTAGTAGTAATGTATGAAGGTACTTGGACAGTAGTAGTACTGTAGGAAGGTACTTGGACAGTAGTAGTACTGTAGGAAGGTACTTGGACAGTAGTAGTACTGTATGAAGGTACTTGGACAGTAGTACTGTATGAAGGTACTTGGACAGTAGTACTGTAGGAAGGTACTTGGACAGTAGTAGTAGTAGTACTGTAGGAAGGTACTTGGACAGTAGTAGTACTGTAGGAAGGTACTTGGACAGTAGTAGTACTGTAGGAAGGTACTTGGACAGTAGTAGTACTGTATGAAGGTACTTGGACAGTAGTAGTACTGTAGGAAGGTACTTGGACAGTAGTAGTACTGTATGAAGGTACTTGGACAGTAGTACTGTATGAAGGTACTTGGGCAGTAGTAGTACTGTAGGAAGTTACTTGGACAGTAGTAGTACTGTAGGAAGGTACTTGGACAGTAGTAGTACTGTAGGAAGGTACTTGGACAGTAGTACTGTATGAAGGTACTTGGGCAGTAGTAGTACTGTAGGAAGTTACTTGGACAGTAGTAGTACTGTAGGAAGGTACTTGGACAGTAGTAGTACTGTATGAAGGTACTTGGACAGTAGTAGTACTGTAGGAAGGTACTTGGACAGTAGTAGTACTGTAGGAAGGTACTTGGACAGTAGTAGTACTGTATGAAGGTACTTGGGCAGTAGTAGTACTGTAGGAAGGTACTTGGACAGTAGTACTGTAGGAAGGTACTTGGACAGTAGTAGTACTGTAGGAAGGTACTTGGACAGTAGTAGTACTGTAGGAAGGTACTTGGACAGTAGTAGTACTGTAGGAAGGTACTTGGACAGTAGTAGTAATGTATGAAGGTACTTGGACAGTAGTAGTACTGTAGGAAGGTACTTGGACAGTAGTAGTACTGTAGGAAGGTACTTGGACAGTAGTAGTAATGTATGAAGGTACTTGGACAGTAGTAGTACTGTATGAAGGTACTTGCACAGTAGTAGTAATGTATGAAGGTACTTGGACAGTAGTAGTACTGTAGGAAGGTACTTGGACAGTAGTAGTACTGTAGGAAGGTACTTGGACAGTAGTAGTAATGTATGAAGGTACTTGGACAGTAGTACTGTAGGAAGGTACTTGGACAGTAGTAGTAGTACTGTAGGAAGGTACTTGGACAGTAGTAGTACTGTAGGAAGGTACTTGGACAGTAGTAGTACTGTAGGAAGGTACTTGGACAGTAGTAGTACTGTAGGAAGGTACTTGGACAGTAGTAGTACTGTAGGAAGGTACTTGGACAGTAGTAGTACTGTATGAAGGTACTTGGACAGTAGTTGTACTGTAGGAAGGTACTTGGACAGTAGTAGTACTGTAGGAAGGTACTTGGACAGTCGTAGTACTGTAGGAAGGTACTTGGACAGTAGTAGTACTGTATGAAGGTACTTGGACAGTAGCAGTACTGTATGAAGGTACTTGGACAGTAGTAATGTAGGAAGGCACTTGGACAGTAGTAGTACTGTAGGAAGGTACTTGGACAGTAGTAGTACTGTAGGAAGGTACTTGGACAGTAGTAGTACTGTAGGAAGGTACTTGGAGAGTAGTAGTACTGTATGAAGGTACTTGGACAGTAGTAGTACTGTAGGAAGGTACTTGGACAGTAGTAGTAATGTAGGAAGGTACTTGGACAGTAGTAGTAATGTAGGAAGGTATTTGGACAGTAGTAGTACTGTAGGAAGGTACTTGGACAGTAGTAGTACTGTATGAAGGTACTTGGACAGTAGTAGTACTGTAGTAAGGTACTTGGACAGTAGTAGTACTGTATGAAGGTACTTGGACAGTAGTACTGTAGGAAGGTACTTGGACAGTAGTAGTACTGTAGGAAGGTACTTGGACAGTAGTAGTACTGTATGAAGGTACTTGGACAGTAGTAGTACTGTATGACGGTACTTGGACAGTAGTAGTACTGTAGGAAGGTACTTGGACAGTAGTAGTACTGTAGGAAGGTACTTGGACAGTAGTACTGTATGAAGGTACTTGGACAGTAGTACTGTAGGAAGGTACTTGGACAGTAGTAGTACTGTAGGAAGGTACTTGGACAGTAGTACTGTATGAAGGTACTTGGGCAGTAGTAGTACTGTAGGAAGGTACTTGGACAGTAGTAGTACTGTATGAAGGTACTTGGACAGTAGTACTGTATGAAGGTACTTGGACAGTACTGTATGAAGGTACTTGGACAGTAGTAGTACTGTATGAAGGTACTTGGACAGTAGTAGTACTGTATGAAGGTACTTGGACAGTAGTAGTAATGTATGAAGGTACTTGGACAGTAGTAGTAATGTAGGAAGGTACTTGGACAGTAGTAGTACTGTAGGAAGGTACTTGGACAGTAGTAGTACTGTATGAAGGTACTTGGACAGTAGTAGTACTGTATGAAGGTACTTGGACAGTAGTAGTAATGTATGAAGGTACTTGGACAGTAGTAGTAATGTAGGAAGGTACTTGGACAGTAGTAGTACTGTATGAAGGTACTTGGACAGTAGTACTGTATGAAGGTACTTGGACAGTACTGTATGAAGGTACTTGGACAGTAGTAGTACTGTAGGAAGGTACTTGGACAGTAGTAGTACTGTAGGAAGGTACTTGGACAGTAGTAGTACTGTAGGAAGGTACTTGGACAGTAGTACTGTATGAAGGTACTTGGACAGTAGTAGTACTGTATGAAGGTACTTGGACAGTAGTACTGTAGGAAGGTACTTGGACAGTAGTAGTACTGTAGGAAGGTACTTGGACAGTAGTACTGTATGAAAGTACTTGGGCAGTAGTAGTACTGTAGGAAGGTACTTGGACAGTAGTAGTACTGTATGAAGGTACTTGGACAGTAGTACTGTATGAAGGTACTTGGACAGTACTGTATGAAGGTACTTGGACAGTAGTAGTACTGTTTGAAGGTACTTGGACAGTAGTAGTACTGTATGAAGGTACTTGGACAGTAGTAGTAATGTATGAAGGTACTTGGACAGTAGTAGTAATGTAGGAAGGTACTTGGACAGTAGTAGTACTGTAGGAAGGTACTTGGACAGTAGTAGTACTGTATGAAGGTACTTGGACAGTAGTAGTACTGTATGAAGGTACTTGGACAGTAGTAGTAATGTATGAAGGTACTTGGACAGTAGTAGTAATGTAGGAAGGTACTTGTACAGTAGTAGTACTGTATGAAGGTACTTGGACAGTAGTACTGTATGAAGGTACTTGGACAGTACTGTATGAAGGTACTTGGACAGTAGTAGTACTGTATGAAGGTACTTGGACAGTAGTAGTAATGTAGGAAGGTACTTGGACAGTAGTAGTAATGTAGGAAGGTACTTGGACAGTAGTAGTACTGTATGAAGGTACTTGGACAGTAGTAGTAATGTATGAAGGTACTTGGACAGTAGTAGTACTGTATGAAGGTACTTGGGCAGTAGTAGTACTGTATGAAGGTACTTGGGCAGTAGTAGTACTGTAGGAAGGTACTTGGACAGTAGTAGTACTGTAGGAAGATACTTGGACAGTAGTAGTACTGTAGGAAGGTACTTGGACAGTAGTAGTACTGTATGAAGGTACTTGGACAGTAGTAGTAATGTAGGAAGGTACTTGGACAGTAGTAGTAATGTAGGAAGGTACTTGGACAGTAGTAGTACTGTATGAAGGTACTTGGGCAGTAGTAGTACTGTAGGAAGGTACTTGGACAGTAGTAGTACTGTAGGAAGGTACTTGGACAGTAGTAGTACTGTATGAAGGTACTTGGACAGTAGTAGTAATGTAGGAAGGTACTTGGACAGTAGTAGTAATGTAGGAAGGTACTTGGACAGTAGTAGTACTGTATGAAGGTACTTGGGCAGTAGTAGTACTGTAGGAAGGTACTTGGACAGTAGTAGTACTGTAGGAAGGTACTTGGACAGTAGTAGTACTGTAGGAAGGTACTTGGACAGTAGTAGTAATGTATGAAGGTACTTGGACAGTAGTAGTACTGTATGAAGGTACTTGGACAGTAGTAGTACTGTATGAAGGTACTTGGGCAGTAGTAGTACTGTAGGAAGGTACTTGGACAGTAGTAGTACTGTATGAAGGTACTTGGACAGTAGTAGTACTGTAGGAAGGTACTTGGACAGTAGTAGTACTGTAGGAAGGTACTTGGACAGTAGTAGTAATGTATGAAGGTACTTGGACAGTAGTAGTACTGTATGAAGGTACTTGGACAGTAGTAGTACTGTATGAAGGTACTTGGACAGTAGTACTGTATGAAGGTAATTGGACAGTAGTAGTACTGTAGGAAGGTACTTGGACAGTAGTAGTACTGTAGGAAGGTACTTGGACAGTAGTAGTACTGTATGAAGGTACTTGGACAGTAGTAGTACTGTAGGAAGGTACTTGGACAGTAGTAGTAATGTATGAAGGTACTTGGACAGTAGTAGTACTGTAGGAAGGTACTTGGACAGTAGTAGTACTGTAGGAAGGTACTTGGACAGTAGTAGTACTGTATGAAGGTACTTGGACAGTAGTACTGTATGAAGGTACTAGGACAGTAGTACTGTAGGAAGGTACTTGGACAGTAGTAGTAGTAGTACTGTAGGAAGGTACTTGGACAGTAGTAGTACTGTAGGAAGGTACTTGGACAGTAGTAGTACTGTAGGAAGGTACTTGGACAGTAGTAGTACTGTATGAAGGTACTTGGACAGTAGTAGTACTGTAGGAAGGTACTTGGACAGTAGTAGTACTGTCAGAAGGTACTTGGACAGTAGTACTGTATGAAGGTACTTGGGCAGTAGTAGTACTGTATGAAGGTACTTGGACAGTAGTACTGTAGGAAGGTACTTGGACAGTAGTAGTACTGTAGGAAGGTACTTGGACAGTAGTACTGTATGAAGGTACTTGGGCAGTAGTAGTACTGTAGGAAGTTACTTGGACAGTAGTAGTACTGTAGGAAGGTACTTGGACAGTAGTAGTACTGTATGAAGGTACTTGGACAGTAGTAGTACTGTAGGAAGGTACTTGGACAGTAGTAGTACTGTAGGAAGGTACTTGGACAGTAGTAGTACTGTATGAAGGTACTTGGGCAGTAGTAGTACTGTAGGAAGGTACTTGGACAGTAGTACTGTAGGAAGGTACTTGGACAGTAGTAGTACTGTAGGAAGGTACTTGGACAGTAGTAGTACTTTAGGAAGGTACTTGGACAGTAGTAGTACTTTAGGAAGGTACTTGGACAGTAGTAGTACTGTAGGAAGGTACTTGGACAGTAGTAGTACTGTATGAAGGTACTTGGACAGTAGTAGTAATGTATGAAGGTACTTGGACATTAGTAGTACTGTAGGAAGGTACTTGGACAGTAGTAGTACGGTAGGAAGGTACTTGGACAGTAGTAGTAATGTATGAAGGTACTTGGACAGTAGTAGTACTGTATGAAGGTACTTGGACAGTAGTAGTAATGTATGAAGGTACTTGGACAGTAGTAGTACTGTAGGAAGGTACTTGGACAGTAGTAGTACTGTAGGAAGGTACTTGGACAGTAGTAGTAATGTATGAAGGTACTTGGACAGTAGTACTGTAGGAAGGTACTTGGACAGTAGTAGTAGTACTGTAGGAAGGTACTTGGACAGTAGTAGTACTGTAGGAAGGTACTTGGACAGTAGTAGTACTGTAGGAAGGTACTTGGACAGTAGTAGTACTGTAGGAAGGTACTTGGACAGTAGTAGTACTGTATGAAGGTACTTGGACAGTAGTTGTACTGTAGGAAGGTACTTGGACAGTAGTAATGTAGGAAGGTACTTGGACAGTAGTAGTACTGTAGGAAGGTACTTGGACAGTAGTAGTACTGTAGGAAGGTACTTGGACAGTAGTAGTACTGTATGAAGGTACTTGGACAGTAGTAGTACTGTATGAAGGTACTTGGACAGTAGTAATGTAGGAAGGTACTTGGACAGTAGTAGTACTGTAGGAAGGTACTTGGACAGTAGTAGTACTGTAGGAAGGTACTTGGACAGTAGTAGTACTGTAGGAAGGTACTTGGACAGTAGTAGTACTGTAGGAAGGTACTTGGACAGTAGTAGTAGTACTGTATGAATGTACTTGGACAGTAGTAGTACTGTAGGAAGGTACTTGGACAGTAGTAGTAATGTAGGAAGGTACTTGGACAGTAGTAGTAATGTAGGAAGGTACTTGGACAGTAGTACTGTAGGAAGGTACTTGGACAGTAGTAGTACTGTAGGAAGGTACTTGGACAGTAGTAGTACTGTATGAATGTACTTGGACAGTAGTAGTAATGTAGGAAGGTACTTGGACAGTAGTAGTACTGTAGGAAGGTACTTGGACAGTAGTAGTACTGTAGGAAGGTACTTGGACAGTAGTAGTACTGTAGGAAGGTACTTGGACAGTAGTACTGTATGAAGGTACTTGGACAGTACTGTATGAAGGTACTTGGACAGTAGTAGTACTGTAGGAAGGTACTTGGACAGTAGTAGTACTGTAGGAAGGTACTTGGACAGTAGTACTGTATGAAGGTACTTGGACAGTAGTACTGTATGAAGGTACTTGGACAGTAGTACTGTATGAAGGTACTTGGACAGTAGTAGTAATGTATGAAGGTACTTGGACAGTAGTAGTACTGTAGGAAGGTACTTGGACAGTAGTAGTACTGTAGGAAGGTACTTGGACAGTAGTAGTACTGTAGGAAGGTACTTGGACAGTAGTACTGTATGAAGGTACTTGGACAGTAGTACTGTAGGAAGGTACTTGGACAGTAGTAGTACTGTAGGAAGGTACTTGGACAGTAGTACTGTATGAAGGTACTTGGGCAGTAGTAGTACTGTAGGAAGGTACTTGGACAGTAGTAGTACTGTATGAAGGTACTTGGACAGTAGTACTGTATGAAGGTACTTGGACAGTACTGTATGAAGGTACTTGGACAGTAGTAGTACTGTATGAAGGTACTTGGACAGTAGTAGTACTGTATGAAGGTACTTGGACAGTAGTAGTAATGTATGAAGGTACTTGGACAGTAGTAGTAATGTAGGAAGGTACTTGGACAGTAGTAGTACTGTAGGAAGGTACTTGGACAGTAGTAGTACTGTATGAAGGTACTTGGACAGTAGTAGTAATGTATGAAGGTACTTGGACAGTAGTAGTAATGTAGGAAGGTACTTGTACAGTAGTGGTACTGTATGAAGGTACTTGGACAGTAGTACTGTATGAAGGTACTTGGACAGTACTGTATGAAGGTACTTGGACAGTAGTAGTACTGTATGAAGGTACTTGGACAGTAGTAGTAATGTATGAAGGTACTTGGACAGTAGTAGTACTGTATGAAGGTACTTGGACAGTAGTAGTACTGTATGAAGGTACTTGGGCAGTAGTAGTACTGTAGGAAGGTACTTGGGCAGTAGTAGTACTGTAGGAAGGTACTTGGACAGTAGTAGTACTGTAGGAAGGTACTTGGACAGTAGTAGTACTGTAGGAAGGTACTTGGACAGTAGTAGTAATGTAGGAAGGTACTTGGACAGTAGTAGTAATGTAGGAAGGTACTTGGACAGTAGTAGTACTGTATGAAGGTACTTGGGCAGTAGTAGTACTGTAGGAAGGTACTTGGACAGTAGTAGTACTGTAGGAAGGTACTTGGACAGTAGTAGTACTGTAGGAAGGTACTTGGACAGTAGTAGTAATGTATGAAGGTACTTGGACAGTAGTAGTACTGTATGAAGGTACTTGGACAGTAGTAGTACTGTATGAAGGTACTTGGACAGTAGTAGTACTGTAGGAAGGTACTTGGACAGTAGTAGTACTGTAGGAAGGTACTTGGACAGTAGTAGTAATGTATGAAGGTACTTGGACAGTAGTAGTACTGTATGAAGGTACTTGGACAGTAGTACTGTATGAAGGTACTTGGACAGTAGTAGTACTGTATGAAGGTACTTGGACAGTAGTAGTACTGTAGGAAGGTACTTGGACAGTAGTAGTAATGTATGAAGGTACTTGGACAGTAGTAGTACTGTAGGAAGGTACTTGGACAGTAGTAGTACTGTAGGAAGGTACTTGGACAGTAGTAGTACTGTATGAAGGTACTTGGACAGTAGTACTGTATGAAGGTACTTGGACAGTAGTACTGTAGGAAGGTACTTGGACAGTAGTAGTAGTAGTAGTACTGTAGGAAGGTACTTGGACAGTAGTAGTACTGTAGGAAGGTACTTGGACAGTAGTAGTACTGTAGGAAGGTACTTGGACAGTAGTAGTACTGTATGAAGGTACTTGGACAGTAGTAGTACTGTAGGAAGGTACTTGGACAGTAGTAGTACTGTATGAAGGTACTTGGACAGTAGTACTGTATGAAGGTACTTGGGCAGTAGTAGTACTGTAGGAAGTTACTTGGACAGTAGTAGTACTGTAGGAAGGTACTTGGACAGTAGTACTGTATGAAGGTACTTGGGCAGTAGTAGTACTGTAGGAAGTTACTTGGACAGTAGTAGTACTGTAGGAAGGTACTTGGACAGTAGTAGTACTGTATGAAGGTACTTGGACAGTAGTAGTACTGTAGGAAGGTACTTGGACAGTAGTAGTACTGTAGGAAGGTACTTGGACAGTAGTAGTACTGTATGAAGGTACTTGGACAGTAGTACTGTAGGAAGGTACTTGGACAGTAGTAGTATTGTAGGAAGGTACTTGGAGAGTAGTACTGTATGAAGGTACTTGGGCAGTAGTAGTACTGTAGGAAGGTACTTGGACAGTAGTAGTACTGTATGAAGGTACTTACATTTACATTTTACATTTAGTCATTTAGCTGACGCTTTTATCCAAAGCGACTTACAAGTTCTGTGCGACAAGACAGCAAGAAGGGTATAACTATATCAGCTGAGTAACAATGTTCATCAAAGTGTTGCGTGTTACAGTGTAGGTTAGTTTATTAGGACAAGTGCATGACAGTAAGGTTAGTCGGGGTTAATTTTTTTTTTTTTTTTTTTTTTTTTATCATTTCAGATAATGGTTGAAGAAGTGAGTCTTTAGTCGACGGCGAAAGATTGGACGGGATTCGGCTGTCCTAACTGGGATGGGTAGTTCATTCCACCATTGTGGGGCAAGGACTGAGAATAGGCGGCTTCTTTTTGATGACCCTCCGGGAGCTTGGATAGGAGTAGATCTGAGGCGGCCAGAAGATGCAGAGCGTAGGGGTCTTGAGGGTGTGTAGTTAGAGACCATTGACCGGAGGTAGGCGGGAGCGGTTCCCTTTGCCGCACGGTATGCTAGGTCGAGGGCCTTGAAGCGGATACGTGCAGCAATGGGGAGCCAGTGCAGGTCCCTAAGAAGTGGGGTGACATGGGCCGACTTCGGTAGGTTTGAGATCAGGCGGGCCGCTGCGTTTTGAATGAGTTGAAGAGGCTTGGTGGCAGTGGCCGGGAGGCCAGCTAGCAGTGCGTTGCAGTAGTCGAGGCGGGAGATGACTGTTGATTGGACGAGGAGTTGGGTGGCTTCTTTTGTCAGGAAGGGGCGTATCCTTCTGACGTTGCTCAGGAGGAATCTGCAGGTTCTGGTTGTCGCTGCGATGTGAGCAGAGAAGTTCAACTGGTCGTCGAGGACAACACCAAGGTTCTTGGCGGTCGGCGACGCGGTCACAGCTGCATTCTCGACTGTGATGGAGAGGTCGGTCAGGGGGGAGGATTTGGCCGGCAGGTGGAGCAATTCTGTTTTGCTTAGGTTCAGTTTGAGGTGGTTGGTCGTCATCCAGGCGGAGATGTCGGACAGACAGGCCGAGATCCGCTCAGAGACGTGGATATCTGAGGGAGGGAAGGAGAGGAAGAGTTGAGTATCATCGGCATAACAATGATATGAGAAGCCATGAGACGTGATAATGTTACCCAGTGATTTAGTGTTGGACAGTAGTACTGTATGAAGGTACTTGGACAGTACTGTATGAAGGTACTTGGACAGTAGTAGTACTGTATGAAGGTACTTGGACAGTAGTAGTACTGTATGAAGGTACTTGGACAGTAGTAGTAATGTATGAAGGTACTTGGACAGTAGTAGTAATGTAGGAAGGTACTTGGACAGTAGTAGTACTGTAGGAAGGTACTTGGACAGTAGTAGTACTGTATGAAGGTACTTGGACAGTAGTAGTACTGTATGAAGGTACTTGGACAGTAGTAGTAATGTATGAAGGTACTTGGACAGTAGTAGTAATGTAGGAAGGTACTTGTACAGTAGTAGTACTGTATGAAGGTACTTGGACAGTAGTACTGTATGAAGGTACTTGGACAGTACTGTATGAAGGTACTTGGACAGTAGTAGTACTGTATGAAGGTACTTGGACAGTAGTACTGTATGAAGGTACTTGGACAGTAGTAGTACTGTAGGAAGGTACTTGGACAGTAGTAGTACTGTAGGAAGGTACTTGGACAGTAGTAGTACTGTAGGAAGGTACTTGGACAGTAGTAGTAATGTATGAAGGTACTTGGACAGTAGTACTGTATGAAGGTACTTGGACAGTAGTAGTACTGTATGAAGGTACTTGGACAGTAGTAGTACTGTAGGAAGGTACTTGGACAGTAGTAGTACTGTAGGAAGGTACTTGGACAGTAGTAGTACTGTATGAAGGTACTTGGACAGTAGTACTGTAGGAAGGTACTTGGACAGTAGTAGTAGTAGTAGTACTGTAGGAAGGTACTTGGACAGTAGTAGTACTGTAGGAAGGTACTTGGACAGTAGTAGTACTGTAGGAAGGTACTTGGACAGTAGTAGTACTGTATGAAGGTACTTGGACAGTAGTAGTACTGTAGGAAGGTACTTGGACAGTAGTAGTACTGTATGAAGGTACTTGGACAGTAGTACTGTATGAAGGTACTTGGGCAGTAGTAGTACTGTAGGAAGTTACTTGGACAGTAGTAGTACTGTAGGAAGGTACTTGGACAGTAGTAGTACTGTAGGAAGGTACTTGGACAGTAGTACTGTATGAAGGTACTTGGGCAGTAGTAGTACTGTAGGAAGTTACTTGGACAGTAGTAGTACTGTAGGAAGGTACTTGGACAGTAGTAGTACTGTATGAAGGTACTTGGACAGTAGTAGTACTGTAGGAAGGTACTTGGACAGTAGTAGTACTGTAGGAAGGTACTTGGACAGTAGTAGTACTGTATGAAGGTACTTGGGCAGTAGTAGTACTGTAGGAAGGTACTTGGACAGTAGTACTGTAGGAAGGTACTTGGACAGTAGTAGTACTGTAGGAAGGTACTTGGACAGTAGTAGTACTGTAGGAAGGTACTTGGACAGTAGTAGTACTGTAGGAAGGTACTTGGACAGTAGTAGTACTGTATGAAGGTACTTGGACAGTAGTAGTAATGTATGAAGGTACTTGGACATTAGTAGTACTGTAGGAAGGTACTTGGACAGTAGTAGTACTGTAGGAAGGTACTTGGACAGTAGTAGTAATGTATGAAGGTACTTGGACAGTAGTAGTACTGTATGAAGGTACTTGGACAGTAGTAGTAATGTATGAAGGTACTTGGACAGTAGTAGTACTGTAGGAAGGTACTTGGACAGTAGTAGTAATGTATGAAGGTACTTGGACAGTAGTACTGTAGGAAGGTACTTGGACAGTAGTAGTAGTACTGTAGGAAGGTACTTGGACAGTAGTAGTACTGTAGGAAGGTACTTGGACAGTAGTAGTACTGTAGGAAGGTACTTGGACAGTAGTAGTACTGTAGGAAGGTACTTGGACAGTAGTAGTACTGTATGAAGGTACTTGGACAGTAGTTGTACTGTAGGAAGGTACTTGGACAGTAGTAATGTAGGAAGGTACTTGGACAGTAGTAGTACTGTAGGAAGGTACTTGGACAGTAGTAGTACTGTAGGAAGGTACTTGGACAGTAGTAGTACTGTATGAAGGTACTTGGACAGTAGTAGTACTGTATGAAGGTACTTGGACAGTAGTAATGTAGGAAGGTACTTGGACAGTAGTAGTACTGTAGGAAGGTACTTGGACAGTAGTAGTACTGTAGGAAGGTACTTGGACAGTAGTAGTACTGTAGGAAGGTACTTGGACAGTAGTAGTACTGTAGGAAGGTACTTGGACAGTAGTAGTACTGTATGAAGGTACTTGGACAGTAGTAGTACTGTAGGAAGGTACTTGGACAGTAGTAGTAATGTAGGAAGGTACTTGGACAGTAGTAGTACTGTAGGAAGGTACTTGGACAGTAGTAGTACTGTATGAAGGTACTTGGACAGTAGTAGTACTGTAGTAGGGTACTTGGACAGTAGTAGTACTGTATGAAGGTACTTGGACAGTAGTACTGTAGGAAGGTACTTGGACAGTAGTAGTACTGTAGGAAGGTACTTGGACAGTAGTAGTACTGTATGAATGTACTTGGACAGTAGTAGTAATGTAGGAAGGTACTTGGACAGTAGTAGTACTGTAGGAAGGTACTTGGACAGTAGTAGTACTGTAGGAAGGTACTTGGACAGTAGTAGTACTGTAGGAAGGTACTTGGACAGTAGTAGTACTGTAGGAAGGTACTTGGACAGTAGTACTGTATGAAGGTACTTGGACAGTACTGTATGAAGGTACTTGGACAGTAGTAGTACTGTAGGAAGGTACTTGGACAGTAGTAGTACTGTAGGAAGGTACTTGGACAGTAGTACTGTATGAAGGTACTTGGACAGTACTGTATGAAGGTACTTGGACAGTAGTACTGTATGAAGGTACTTGGACAGTAGTAGTAATGTATGAAGGTACTTGGACAGTAGTAGTACTGTAGGAAGGTACTTGGACAGTAGTAGTACTGTAGGAAGGTACTTGGACAGTAGTAGTACTGTAGGAAGGTACTTGGACAGTAGTACTGTATGAAGGTACTTGGACAGTAGTAGTACTGTATGAAGGTACTTGGACAGTAGTACTGTAGGAAGGTACTTGGACAGTAGTAGTACTGTAGGAAGGTACTTGGACAGTAGTACTGTATGAAGGTACTTGGGCAGTAGTAGTACTGTAGGAAGGTACTTGGACAGTAGTAGTACTGTATGAAGGTACTTGGACAGTAGTACTGTATGAAGGTACTTGGACAGTACTGTATGAAGGTACTTGGACAGTAGTAGTACTGTATGAAGGTACTTGGACAGTAGTAGTACTGTATGAAGGTACTTGGACAGTAGTAGTAATGTATGAAGGTACTTGGACAGTAGTAGTAATGTAGGAAGGTACTTGGACAGTAGTAGTACTGTAGGAAGGTACTTGGACAGTAGTAGTACTGTATGAAGGTACTTGGACAGTAGTAGTACTGTATGAAGGTACTTGGACAGTAGTAGTAATGTAGGAAGGTACTTGTACAGTAGTGGTACTGTATGAAGGTACTTGGACAGTAGTACTGTATGAAGGTACTTGGACAGTACTGTATGAAGGTACTTGGACAGTAGTAGTACTGTATGAAGGTACTTGGACAGTAGTAGTACTGTATGAAGGTACTTGGACAGTAGTAGTAATGTATGAAGGTACTTGGACAGTAGTAGTAATGTAGGAAGGTACTTGGACAGTAGTAGTACTGTATGAAGGTACTTGGACAGTAGTAGTAATGTATGAAGGTACTTGGACAGTAGTAGTACTGTATGAAGGTACTTGGACAGTAGTATTACTGTAGGAAGGTACTTGGGCAGTAGTAGTACTGTAGGAAGGTACTTGGACAGTAGTAGTACTGTAGGAAGGTACTTGGACAGTAGTAGTACTGTAGGAAGGTACTTGGACAGTAGTAGTAATGTAGGAAGGTACTTGGACAGTAGTAGTACTGTAGGAAGGTACTTGGACAGTAGTAGTACTGTATGAAGGTACTTGGGCAGTAGTAGTACTGTAGGAAGGTACTTGGGCAGTAGTAGTACTGTAGGAAGGTACTTGGACAGTAGTACTGTAGGAAGGTACTTGGACAGTAGTAGTAGTAGTAGTAGTACTGTATGAAGGTACTTGGACAGTAGTAGTACTGTAGGAAGGTACTTGGACAGTAGTAGTACTGTAGGAAGGTACTTGGACAGTAGTAGTACTGTATGAAGGTACTTGGACAGTAGTAGTACTGTAGGAAGGTACTTGGACAGTAGTAGTACTGTATGAAGGTACTTGGACAGTAGTACTGTATGAAGGTACTTGGGCAGTAGTAGTACTGTAGGAAGTTACTTGGACAGTAGTAGTACTGTAGGAAGGTACTTGGACAGTAGTAGTACTGTAGGAAGGTACTTGGACAGTAGTACTGTATGAAGGTACTTGGGCAGTAGTAGTACTGTAGGAAGTTACTTGGACAGTAGTAGTACTGTAGGAAGGTACTTGGACAGTAGTAGTACTGTATGAAGGTACTTGGACAGTAGTAGTACTGTAGGAAGGTACTTGGACAGTAGTAGTACTGTAGGAAGGTACTTGGACAGTAGTAGTACTGTATGAAGCTACTTGGACAGTAGTACTGTAGGAAGGTACTTGGACAGTAGTAGTACTGTAGGAAGGTACTTGGACAGTAGTACTGTATGAAGGTACTTGGGCAGTAGTAGTACTGTAGGAAGGTACTTGGACAGTAGTAGTACTGTATGAAGGTACTTGGACAGTAGTACTGTATGAAGGTACTTGGACAGTACTGTATGAAGGTACTTGGACAGTAGTAGTACTGTATGAAGGTACTTGGACAGTAGTAGTAATGTATGAAGGTACTTGGACAGTAGTAGTAATGTAGGAAGGTACTTGGACAGTAGTAGTACTGTAGGAAGGTACTTGGACAGTAGTAGTACTGTATGAAGGTACTTGGACAGTAGTAGTACTGTATGAAGGTACTTGGACAGTAGTAGTAATGTATGAAGGTACTTGAACAGTAGTAGTAATGTAGGAAGGTACTTGTACAGTAGTAGTACTGTATGAAGGTACTTGGACAGTAGTACTGTATGAAGGTACTTGGACAGTACTGTATGAAGGTACTTGGACAGTAGTAGTACTGTATGAAGGTACTTGGACAGTAGTAGTACTGTATGAAGGTACTTGGACAGTAGTAGTAATGTATGAAGGTACTTGGACAGTAGTAGTAATGTAGGAAGGTACTTGGACAGTAGTAGTACTGTATGAAGGTACTTGGACAGTAGTAGTAATGTATGAAGGTACTTGGACAGTAGTAGTACTGTATGAAGGTACTTGGACAGTAGTAGTACTGTATGAAGGTACTTGGGCAGTAGTAGTACTGTAGGAAGGTACTTGGACAGTAGTAGTACTGTAGGAAGGTACTTGGACAGTAGTAGTACTGTAGGAAGGTACTTGGACAGTAGTACTGTATGAAGGTACTTGGGCAGTAGTAGTACTGTAGGAAGGTACTTGGACAGTAGTAGTACTGTATGAAGGTACTTGGACAGTAGTACTGTATGAAGGTACTTGGACAGTACTGTATGAAGGTACTTGGACAGTAGTAGTACTGTATGAAGGTACTTGGACAGTAGTAGTAATGTATGAAGGTACTTGGACAGTAGTAGTAATGTAGGAAGGTACTTGGACAGTAGTAGTACTGTAGGAAGGTACTTGGACAGTAGTAGTACTGTATGAAGGTACTTGGACAGTAGTAGTACTGTATGAAGGTACTTGGACAGTAGTAGTAATGTATGAAGGTACTTGGACAGTAGTAGTAATGTAGGAAGGTACTTGTACAGTAGTAGTACTGTATGAAGGTACTTGGACAGTAGTACTGTATGAAGGTACTTGGACAGTACTGTATGAAGGTACTTGGACAGTAGTAGTACTGTATGAAGGTACTTGGACAGTAGTAGTACTGTATGAAGGTACTTGGACAGTAGTAGTAATGTATGAAGGTACTTGGACAGTAGTAGTAATGTAGGAAGGTACTTGGACAGTAGTAGTACTGTATGAAGGTACTTGGACAGTAGTAGTAATGTATGAAGGTACTTGGACAGTAGTAGTACTGTATGAAGGTACTTGGGCAGTAGTAGTACTGTAGGAAGGTACTTGGACAGTAGTAGTACTGTAGGAAGGTACTTGGACAGTAGTAGTACTGTAGGAAGGTACTTGGACAGTAGTAGTACTGTATGAAGGTACTTGGACAGTAGTACTGTATGAAGGTACTTGGGCAGTAGTAGTACTGTAGGAAGGTACTTGGACAGTAGTAGTACTGTATGAAGGTACTTGGACAGTAGTAGTACTGTAGTAAGGTACTTGGACAGTAGTAGTACTGTATGAAGGTACTTGGACAGTAGTACTGTAGGAAGGTACTTGGACAGTAGTAGTACTGTAGGAAGGTACTTGGACAGTAGTAGTACTGTATGAATGTACTTGGACAGTAGTAGTAATGTAGGAAGGTACTTGGACAGTAGTAGTACTGTAGGAAGGTACTTGGACAGTAGTAGTACTGTAGGAAGGTACTTGGACAGTAGTAGTACTGTAGGAAGGTACTTGGACAGTAGTAGTACTGTAGGAAGGTACTTGGACAGTAGTACTGTATGAAGGTACTTGGACAGTACTGTATGAAGGTACTTGGACAGTAGTAGTACTGTAGGAAGGTACTTGGACAGTAGTAGTACTGTAGGAAGGTACTTGGACAGTAGTACTGTATGAAGGTACTTGGACAGTACTGTATGAAGGTACTTGGACAGTAGTACTGTATGAAGGTACTTGGACAGTAGTAGTAATGTATGAAGGTACTTGGACAGTAGTAGTACTGTAGGAAGGTACTTGGACAGTAGTAGTACTGTAGGAAGGTACTTGGACAGTAGTAGTACTGTAGGAAGGTACTTGGACAGTAGTACTGTATGAAGGTACTTGGACAGTAGTAGTACTGTATGAAGGTACTTGGACAGTAGTACTGTAGGAAGGTACTTGGACAGTAGTAGTACTGTAGGAAGGTACTTGGACAGTAGTACTGTATGAAGGTACTTGGGCAGTAGTAGTACTGTAGGAAGGTACTTGGACAGTAGTAGTACTGTATGAAGGTACTTGGACAGTAGTACTGTATGAAGGTACTTGGACAGTACTGTATGAAGGTACTTGGACAGTAGTAGTACTGTATGAAGGTACTTGGACAGTAGTAGTACTGTATGAAGGTACTTGGACAGTAGTAGTAATGTATGAAGGTACTTGGACAGTAGTAGTAATGTAGGAAGGTACTTGGACAGTAGTAGTACTGTAGGAAGGTACTTGGACAGTAGTAGTACTGTATGAAGGTACTTGGACAGTAGTAGTACTGTATGAAGGTACTTGGACAGTAGTAGTAATGTATGAAGGTACTTGGACAGTAGTAGTAATGTAGGAAGGTACTTGTACAGTAGTGGTACTGTATGAAGGTACTTGGACAGTAGTACTGTATGAAGGTACTTGGACAGTACTGTATGAAGGTACTTGGACAGTAGTAGTACTGTATGAAGGTACTTGGACAGTAGTAGTACTGTATGAAGGTACTTGGACAGTAGTAGTAATGTATGAAGGTACTTGGACAGTAGTAGTAATGTAGGAAGGTACTTGGACAGTAGTAGTACTGTATGAAGGTACTTGGACAGTAGTAGTAATGTATGAAGGTACTTGGACAGTAGTAGTACTGTATGAAGGTACTTGGACAGTAGTATTACTGTAGGAAGGTACTTGGGCAGTAGTAGTACTGTAGGAAGGTACTTGGACAGTAGTAGTACTGTAGGAAGGTACTTGGACAGTAGTAGTACTGTAGGAAGGTACTTGGACAGTAGTAGTAATGTAGGAAGGTACTTGGACAGTAGTAGTACTGTAGGAAGGTACTTGGACAGTAGTAGTACTGTATGAAGGTACTTGGGCAGTAGTAGTACTGTAGGAAGGTACTTGGACAGTAGTACTGTAGGAAGGTACTTGGACAGTAGTAGTAGTAGTAGTAGTAGTACTGTAGGAAGGTACTTGGACAGTAGTAGTACTGTAGGAAGGTACTTGGACAGTAGTAGTACTGTAGGAAGGTACTTGGACAGTAGTAGTACTGTATGAAGGTACTTGGACAGTAGTAGTACTGTAGGAAGGTACTTGGACAGTAGTAGTACTGTATGAAGGTACTTGGACAGTAGTACTGTATGAAGGTACTTGGGCAGTAGTAGTACTGTAGGAAGTTACTTGGACAGTAGTAGTACTGTAGGAAGGTACTTGGACAGTAGTAGTACTGTAGGAAGGTACTTGGACAGTAGTACTGTATGAAGGTACTTGGGCAGTAGTAGTACTGTAGGAAGTTACTTGGACAGTAGTACAGTAGTACTGTAGGAAGGTACTTGGACAGTAGTAGTACTGTATGAAGGTACTTGGACAGTAGTAGTACTGTAGGAAGGTACTTGGACAGTAGTAGTACTGTAGGAAGGTACTTGGACAGTAGTAGTACTGTATGAAGCTACTTGGACAGTAGTACTGTAGGAAGGTACTTGGACAGTAGTAGTACTGTAGGAAGGTACTTGGACAGTAGTACTGTATGAAGGTACTTGGGCAGTAGTAGTACTGTAGGAAGGTACTTGGACAGTAGTAGTACTGTATGAAGGTACTTGGACAGTAGTACTGTATGAAGGTACTTGGACAGTACTGTATGAAGGTACTTGGACAGTAGTAGTACTGTAGGAAGGTACTTGGACAGTAGTAGTACTGTATGAAGGTACTTGGACAGTAGTAGTACTGTAGGAAGGTACTTGGACAGTAGTAGTACTGTAGGAAGGTACTTGGACAGTAGTAGTACTGTATGAAGCTACTTGGACAGTAGTACTGTAGGAAGGTACTTGGACAGTAGTAGTACTGTAGGAAGGTACTTGGACAGTAGTACTGTATGAAGGTACTTGGGCAGTAGTAGTACTGTAGGAAGGTACTTGGACAGTAGTAGTACTGTATGAAGGTACTTGGACAGTAGTACTGTATGAAGGTACTTGGACAGTACTGTATGAAGGTACTTGGACAGTAGTAGTACTGTATGAAGGTACTTGGACAGTAGTAGTAATGTATGAAGGTACTTGGACAGTAGTAGTAATGTAGGAAGGTACTTGGACAGTAGTAGTACTGTAGGAAGGTACTTGGACAGTAGTAGTACTGTATGAAGGTACTTGGACAGTAGTAGTACTGTATGAAGGTACTTGGACAGTAGTAGTAATGTATGAAGGTACTTGGACAGTAGTAGTAATGTAGGAAGGTACTTGTACAGTAGTAGTACTGTATGAAGGTACTTGGACAGTAGTACTGTATGAAGGTACTTGGACAGTACTGTATGAAGGTACTTGGACAGTAGTAGTACTGTATGAAGGTACTTGGACAGTAGTAGTACTGTATGAAGGTACTTGGACAGTAGTAGTAATGTATGAAGGTACTTGGACAGTAGTAGTAATGTAGGAAGGTACTTGGACAGTAGTAGTACTGTATGAAGGTACTTGGACAGTAGTAGTAATGTATGAAGGTACTTGGACAGTAGTAGTACTTTATGAAGGTACTTGGACAGTAGTAGTACTGTATGAAGGTACTTGGGCAGTAGTAGTACTGTAGGAAGGTACTTGGACAGTAGTAGTACTGTAGGAAGGTACTTGGACAGTAGTAGTACTGTAGGAAGGTACTTGGACAGTAGTAGTACTGTAGGAAGGTACTTGGACAGTAGTAGTAATGTAGGAAGGTACTTGGACAGTAGTAGTAATGTAGGAAGGTACTTGGACAGTAGTAGTACTGTATGAAGGTACTTGGGCAGTAGTAGTACTGTAGGAAGGTACTTGGACAGTAGTAGTACTGTAGGAAGGTACTTGGACAGTAGTAGTACTGTATGAAGGTACTTGGACAGTAGTAGTAATGTAGGAAGGTACTTAGACAGTAGTAGTAATGTAGGAAGGTACTTGGACAGTAGTAGTACTGTATGAAGGTACTTGGGCAGTAGTAGTACTGTAGGAAGGTACTTGGACAGTAGTAGTACTGTAGGAAGGTACTTGGACAGTAGTAGTACTGTAGGAAGGTACTTGGACAGTAGTAGTAATGTATGAAGGTACTTGGACAGTAGTAGTAATGTATGAAGGTACTTGGACAGTAGTAGTAATGTAGGAAGGTACTTGTACAGTAGTAGTACTGTATGAAGGTACTTGGACAGTAGTACTGTATGAAGGTACTTGGACAGTACTGTATGAAGGTACTTGGACAGTAGTAGTACTGTATGAAGGTACTTGGACAGTAGTAGTACTGTATGAAGGTACTTGGACAGTAGTAGTAATGTATGAAGGTACTTGGACAGTAGTAGTAATGTAGGAAGGTACTTGGACAGTAGTAGTACTGTATGAAGGTACTTGGACAGTAGTAGTAATGTATGAAGGTACTTGGACAGTAGTAGTACTTTATGAAGGTACTTGGACAGTAGTAGTACTGTATGAAGGTACTTGGGCAGTAGTAGTACTGTAGGAAGGTACTTGGACAGTAGTAGTACTGTAGGAAGGTACTTGGACAGTAGTAGTACTGTAGGAAGGTACTTGGACAGTAGTAGTACTGTAGGAAGGTACTTGGACAGTAGTAGTAATGTAGGAAGGTACTTGGACAGTAGTAGTAATGTAGGAAGGTACTTGGACAGTAGTAGTACTGTATGAAGGTACTTGGGCAGTAGTAGTACTGTAGGAAGGTACTTGGACAGTAGTAGTACTGTAGGAAGGTACTTGGACAGTAGTAGTACTGTATGAAGGTACTTGGACAGTAGTAGTAATGTAGGAAGGTACTTAGACAGTAGTAGTAATGTAGGAAGGTACTTGGACAGTAGTAGTACTGTATGAAGGTACTTGGGCAGTAGTAGTACTGTAGGAAGGTACTTGGACAGTAGTAGTACTGTAGGAAGGTACTTGGACAGTAGTAGTACTGTAGGAAGGTACTTGGACAGTAGTAGTAATGTATGAAGGTACTTGGACAGTAGTAGTACTGTATGAAGGTACTTGGACAGTAGTAGTACTGTAGGAAGGTACTTGGACAGTAGTAGTACTGTATGAAGGTACTTGGACAGTAGTAGTACTGTAGGAAGGTACTTGGACAGTAGTAGTACTGTATGAAGGTACTTGGACAGTAGTAGTACTGTAGTAGGGTACTTGGACAGTAGTAGTACTGTATGAAGGTACTTGGACAGTAGTACTGTAGGAAGGTACTTGGACAGTGGTAGTACTGTAGGAAGGTACTTGGACAGTAGTAGTACTGTATGAATGTACTTGGACAGTAGTAGTAATGTAGGAAGGTACTTGGACAGTAGTAGTACTGTAGGAAGGTACTTGGACAGTAGTAGTACTGTAGGAAGGTACTTGGACAGTAGTAGTACTGTAGGAAGGTACTTGGACAGTAGTAGTACTGTAGGAAGGTACTTGGACAGTAGTACTGTATGAAGGTACTTGGACAGTACTGTATGAAGGTACTTGGACAGTAGTAGTACTGTAGGAAGGTACTTGGACAGTAGTAGTACTGTAGGAAGGTACTTGGACAGTAGTACTGTATGAAGGTACTTGGACAGTACTGTATGAAGGTACTTGGACAGTAGTACTGTATGAAGGTACTTGGACAGTAGTAGTAATGTATGAAGGTACTTGGACAGTAGTAGTACTGTAGGAAGGTACTTGGACAGTAGTAGTACTGTAGGAAGGTACTTGGACAGTAGTAGTACTGTAGGAAGGTACTTGGACAGTAGTACTGTATGAAGGTACTTGGACAGTAGTAGTACTGTATGAAGGTACTTGGACAGTAGTACTGTAGGAAGGTACTTGGACAGTAGTAGTACTGTAGGAAGGTACTTGGACAGTAGTACTGTATGAAGGTACTTGGGCAGTAGTAGTACTGTAGGAAGGTACTTGGACAGTAGTAGTACTGTATGAAGGTACTTGGACAGTAGTACTGTATGAAGGTACTTGGACAGTACTGTATGAAGGTACTTGGACAGTAGTAGTACTGTATGAAGGTACTTGGACAGTAGTAGTACTGTATGAAGGTACTTGGACAGTAGTAGTAATGTATGAAGGTACTTGGACAGTAGTAGTAATGTAGGAAGGTACTTGGACAGTAGTAGTACTGTAGGAAGGTACTTGGACAGTAGTAGTACTGTATGAAGGTACTTGGACAGTAGTAGTACTGTATGAAGGTACTTGGACAGTAGTAGTAATGTAGGAAGGTACTTGTACAGTAGTGGTACTGTATGAAGGTACTTGGACAGTAGTAGTAATGTAGGAAGGTACTTGTACAGTAGTAGTACTGTATGAAGGTACTTGGACAGTAGTACTGTATGAAGGTACTTGGACAGTACTGTATGAAGGTACTTGGACAGTAGTAGTACTGTATGAAGGTACTTGGACAGTAGTAGTACTGTATGAAGGTACTTGGACAGTAGTAGTAATGTATGAAGGTACTTGGACAGTAGTAGTAATGTAGGAAGGTACTTGGACAGTAGTAGTACTGTATGAAGGTACTTGGACAGTAGTAGTAATGTATGAAGGTACTTGGACAGTAGTAGTACTTTATGAAGGTACTTGGACAGTAGTAGTACTGTATGAAGGTACTTGGGCAGTAGTAGTACTGTAGGAAGGTACTTGGACAGTAGTAGTACTGTAGGAAGGTACTTGGACAGTAGTAGTACTGTAGGAAGGTACTTGGACAGTAGTAGTACTGTAGGAAGGTACTTGGACAGTAGTAGTAATGTAGGAAGGTACTTGGACAGTAGTAGTAATGTAGGAAGGTACTTGGACAGTAGTAGTACTGTATGAAGGTACTTGGGCAGTAGTAGTACTGTAGGAAGGTACTTGGACAGTAGTAGTACTGTAGGAAGGTACTTGGACAGTAGTAGTACTGTATGAAGGTACTTGGACAGTAGTAGTAATGTAGGAAGGTACTTAGACAGTAGTAGTAATGTAGGAAGGTACTTGGACAGTAGTAGTACTGTATGAAGGTACTTGGGCAGTAGTAGTACTGTAGGAAGGTACTTGGACAGTAGTAGTACTGTAGGAAGGTACTTGGACAGTAGTAGTACTGTAGGAAGGTACTTGGACAGTAGTAGTAATGTATGAAGGTACTTGGACAGTAGTAGTACTGTATGAAGGTACTTGGACAGTAGTAGTACTGTAGGAAGGTACTTGGACAGTAGTAGTACTGTATGAAGGTACTTGGACAGTAGTAGTACTGTAGGAAGGTACTTGGACAGTAGTAGTACTGTATGAAGGTACTTGGACAGTAGTAGTACTGTAGTAGGGTACTTGGACAGTAGTAGTACTGTATGAAGGTACTTGAACAGTAGTACTGTAGGAAGGTACTTGGACAGTGGTAGTACTGTAGGAAGGTACTTGGACAGTAGTAGTACTGTATGAATGTACTTGGACAGTAGTAGTAATGTAGGAAGGTACTTGGACAGTAGTAGTACTGTAGGAAGGTACTTGGACAGTAGTAGTACTGTAGGAAGGTACTTGGACAGTAGTAGTACTGTAGGAAGGTACTTGGACAGTAGTAGTACTGTAGGAAGGTACTTGGACAGTAGTACTGTATGAAGGTACTTGGACAGTACTGTATGAAGGTACTTGGACAGTAGTAGTACTGTAGGAAGGTACTTGGACAGTAGTAGTACTGTAGGAAGGTACTTGGACAGTAGTACTGTATGAAGGTACTTGGACAGTACTGTATGAAGGTACTTGGACAGTAGTACTGTATGAAGGTACTTGGACAGTAGTAGTAATGTATGAAGGTACTTGGACAGTAGTAGTACTGTAGGAAGGTACTTGGACAGTAGTAGTACTGTAGGAAGGTACTTGGACAGTAGTAGTACTGTAGGAAGGTACTTGGACAGTAGTACTGTATGAAGGTACTTGGACAGTAGTAGTACTGTATGAAGGTACTTGGACAGTAGTACTGTAGGAAGGTACTTGGACAGTAGTAGTACTGTAGGAAGGTACTTGGACAGTAGTACTGTATGAAGGTACTTGGGCAGTAGTAGTACTGTAGGAAGGTACTTGGACAGTAGTAGTACTGTATGAAGGTACTTGGACAGTAGTACTGTATGAAGGTACTTGGACAGTACTGTATGAAGGTACTTGGACAGTAGTAGTACTGTATGAAGGTACTTGGACAGTAGTAGTACTGTATGAAGGTACTTGGACAGTAGTAGTAATGTATGAAGGTACTTGGACAGTAGTAGTAATGTAGGAAGGTACTTGGACAGTAGTAGTACTGTAGGAAGGTACTTGGACAGTAGTAGTACTGTATGAAGGTACTTGGACAGTAGTAGTACTGTATGAAGGTACTTGGACAGTAGTAGTAATGTAGGAAGGTACTTGTACAGTAGTGGTACTGTATGAAGGTACTTGGACAGTAGTACTGTATGAAGGTACTTGGACAGTACTGTATGAAGGTACTTGGACAGTAGTAGTACTGTATGAAGGTACTTGGACAGTAGTAGTACTGTATGAAGGTACTTGGACAGTAGTAGTAATGTATGAAGGTACTTGGACAGTAGTAGTAATGTAGGAAGGTACTTGGACAGTAGTAGTACTGTATGAAGGTACTTGGACAGTAGTAGTAATGTATGAAGGTACTTGGACAGTAGTAGTACTGTATGAAGGTACTTGGACAGTAGTATTACTGTAGGAAGGTACTTGGGCAGTAGTAGTACTGTAGGAAGGTACTTGGACAGTAGTAGTACTGTAGGAAGGTACTTGGACAGTAGTAGTACTGTAGGAAGGTACTTGGACAGTAGTAGTAATGTAGGAAGGTACTTGGACAGTAGTAGTACTGTAGGAAGGTACTTGGACAGTAGTAGTACTGTATGAAGGTACTTGGGCAGTAGTAGTACTGTAGGAAGGTACTTGGACAGTAGTACTGTAGGAAGGTACTTGGACAGTAGTAGTAGTAGTAGTACTGTATGAAGGTACTTGGACAGTAGTAGTACTGTAGGAAGGTACTTGGACAGTAGTAGTACTGTAGGAAGGTACTTGGACAGTAGTAGTACTGTATGAAGATACTTGGACAGTAGTAGTACTGTAGGAAGGTACTTGGACAGTAGTAGTACTGTATGAAGGTACTTGGACAGTAGTACTGTATGAAGGTACTTGGGCAGTAGTAGTACTGTAGGAAGTTACTTGGACAGTAGTAGTACTGTAGGAAGGTACTTGGACAGTAGTAGTACTGTAGGAAGGTACTTGGACAGTAGTACTGTATGAAGGTACTTGGGCAGTAGTAGTACTGTAGGAAGTTACTTGGACAGTAGTAGTACTGTAGGAAGGTACTTGGACAGTAGTAGTACTGTATGAAGGTACTTGGACAGTAGTAGTACTGTAGGAAGGTACTTGGACAGTAGTAGTACTGTAGGAAGGTACTTGGACAGTAGTAGTACTGTATGAAGCTACTTGGACAGTAGTACTGTAGGAAGGTACTTGGACAGTAGTAGTACTGTAGGAAGGTACTTGGACAGTAGTACTGTATGAAGGTACTTGGGCAGTAGTAGTACTGTAGGAAGGTACTTGGACAGTAGTAGTACTGTATGAAGGTACTTGGACAGTAGTACTGTATGAAGGTACTTGGACAGTACTGTATGAAGGTACTTGGACAGTAGTAGTACTGTATGAAGGTACTTGGACAGTAGTAGTAATGTATGCAGGTACTTGGACAGTAGTAGTAATGTAGGAAGGTACTTGGACAGTAGTAGTACTGTAGGAAGGTACTTGGACAGTAGTAGTACTGTATGAAGGTACTTGGACAGTAGTAGTACTGTATGAAGGTACTTGGACAGTAGTAGTAATGTATGAAGGTACTTGGACAGTAGTAGTAATGTAGGAAGGTACTTGTACAGTAGTAGTACTGTATGAAGGTACTTGGACAGTAGTACTGTATGAAGGTACTTGGACAGTACTGTATGAAGGTACTTGGACAGTAGTAGTACTGTATGAAGGTACTTGGACAGTAGTAGTACTGTATGAAGGTACTTGGACAGTAGTAGTAATGTATGAAGGTACTTGGACAGTAGTAGTAATGTAGGAAGGTACTTGGACAGTAGTAGTACTGTATGAAGGTACTTGGACAGTAGTAGTAATGTATGAAGGTACTTGGACAGTAGTAGTACTGTATGAAGGTACTTGGACAGTAGTAGTACTGTATGAAGGTACTTGGGCAGTAGTAGTACTGTAGGAAGGTACTTGGACAGTAGTAGTACTGTAGGAAGGTACTTGGACAGTAGTAGTACTGTAGGAAGGTACTTGGACAGTAGTACTGTATGAAGGTACTTGGGCAGCAGTAGTACTGTAGGAAGGTACTTGGACAGTAGTAGTACTGTATGAAGGTACTTGGACAGTAGTACTGTATGAAGGTACTTGGACAGTACTGTATGAAGGTACTTGGACAGTAGTAGTACTGTATGAAGGTACTTGGACAGTAGTAGTAATGTATGAAGGTACTTGGACAGTAGTAGTAATGTAGGAAGGTACTTGGACAGTAGTAGTACTGTAGGAAGGTACTTGGACAGTAGTAGTACTGTATGAAGGTACTTGGACAGTAGTAGTAATGTATGAAGGTACTTGGACAGTAGTAGTAATGTAGGAAGGTACTTGTACAGTAGTAGTACTGTATGAAGGTACTTGGACAGTAGTACTGTATGAAGGTACTTGGACAGTACTGTATGAAGGTACTTGGACAGTAGTAGTACTGTATGAAGGTACTTGGACAGTAGTAGTACTGTATGAAGGTACTTGGACAGTAGTAGTAATGTATGAAGGTACTTGGACAGTAGTAGTAATGTAGGAAGGTACTTGGACAGTAGTAGTACTGTATGAAGGTACTTGGACAGTAGTAGTAATGTATGAAGGTACTTGGACAGTAGTAGTACTGTATGAAGGTACTTGGACAGTAGTAGTACTGTATGAAGGTACTTGGGCAGTAGTAGTACTGTAGGAAGGTACTTGGACAGTAGTAGTACTGTAGGAAGGTACTTGGACTGTAGTAGTACTGTAGGAAGGTACTTGGACAGTAGTAGTACTGTATGAAGGTACTTGGACAGTAGTACTGTATGAAGGTACTTGGGCAGTAGTAGTACTGTAGGAAGGTACTTGGACAGTAGTAGTACTGTATGAAGGTACTTGGACAGTAGTAGTACTGTAGTAAGGTACTTGGACAGTAGTAGTACTGTATGAAGGTACTTGGACAGTAGTACTGTAGGAAGGTACTTGGACAGTAGTAGTACTGTAGGAAGGTACTTGGACAGTAGTAGTACTGTATGAATGTACTTGGACAGTAGTAGTAATGTAGGAAGGTACTTGGACAGTAGTAGTACTGTAGGAAGGTACTTGGACAGTAGTAGTACTGTAGGAAGGTACTTGGACAGTAGTAGTACTGTAGGAAGGTACTTGGACAGTAGTAGTACTGTAGGAAGGTACTTGGACAGTAGTACTGTATGAAGGTACTTGGACAGTAATGTATGAAGGTACTTGGACAGTAGTAGTACTGTAGGAAGGTACTTGGACAGTAGTAGTACTGTAGGAAGGTACTTGGACAGTAGTACTGTATGAAGGTACTTGGACAGTACTGTATGAAGGTACTTGGACAGTAGTACTGTATGAAGGTACTTGGACAGTAGTAGTAATGTATGAAGGTACTTGGACAGTAGTAGTACTGTAGGAAGGTACTTGGACAGTAGTAGTACTGTAGGAAGGTACTTGGACAGTAGTAGTACTGTAGGAAGGTACTTGGACAGTAGTACTGTATGAAGGTACTTGGACAGTAGTAGTACTGTATGAAGGTACTTGGACAGTAGTACTGTAGGAAGGTACTTGGACAGTAGTAGTACTGTAGGAAGGTACTTGGACAGTAGTACTGTATGAAGGTACTTGGGCAGTAGTAGTACTGTAGGAAGGTACTTGGACAGTAGTAGTACTGTATGAAGGTACTTGGACAGTAGTACTGTATGAAGGTACTTGGACAGTACTGTATGAAGGTACTTGGACAGTAGTAGTACTGTATGAAGGTACTTGGACAGTAGTAGTACTGTATGAAGGTACTTGGACAGTAGTAGTAATGTATGAAGGTACTTGGACAGTAGTAGTAATGTAGGAAGGTACTTGGACAGTAGTAGTACTGTAGGAAGGTACTTGGACAGTAGTAGTACTGTATGAAGGTACTTGGACAGTAGTAGTACTGTATGAAGGTACTTGGACAGTAGTAGTAATGTATGAAGGTACTTGGACAGTAGTAGTAATGTAGGAAGGTACTTGTACAGTAGTGGTACTGTATGAAGGTACTTGGACAGTAGTACTGTATGAAGGTACTTGGACAGTACTGTATGAAGGTACTTGGACAGTAGTAGTACTGTATGAAGGTACTTGGACAGTAGTAGTACTGTATGAAGGTACTTGGACAGTAGTAGTAATGTATGAAGGTACTTGGACAGTAGTAGTAATGTAGGAAGGTACTTGGACAGTAGTAGTACTGTATGAAGGTACTTGGACAGTAGTAGTAATGTATGAAGGTACTTGGACAGTAGTAGTACTGTATGAAGGTACTTGGACAGTAGTATTACTGTAGGAAGGTACTTGGGCAGTAGTAGTACTGTAGGAAGGTACTTGGACAGTAGTAGTACTGTAGGAAGGTACTTGGACAGTAGTAGTACTGTAGGAAGGTACTTGGACAGTAGTAGTAATGTAGGAAGGTACTTGGACAGTAGTAGTACTGTAGGAAGGTACTTGGACAGTAGTAGTACTGTATGAAGGTACTTGGGCAGTAGTAGTACTGTAGGAAGGTACTTGGACAGTAGTACTGTAGGAAGGTACTTGGACAGTAGTAGTAGTAGTAGTAGTACTGTAGGAAGGTACTTGGACAGTAGTAGTACTGTAGGAAGGTACTTGGACAGTAGTAGTACTGTAGGAAGGTACTTGGACAGTAGTAGTACTGTATGAAGGTACTTGGACAGTAGTAGTACTGTAGGAAGGTACTTGGACAGTAGTAGTACTGTATGAAGGTACTTGGACAGTAGTACTGTATGAAGGTACTTGGGCAGTAGTAGTACTGTAGGAAGTTACTTGGACAGTAGTAGTACTGTAGGAAGGTACTTGGACAGTAGTAGTACTGTAGGAAGGTACTTGGACAGTAGTACTGTATGAAGGTACTTGGGCAGTAGTAGTACTGTAGGAAGTTACTTGGACAGTAGTAGTACTGTAGGAAGGTACTTGGACAGTAGTAGTACTGTATGAAGGTACTTGGACAGTAGTAGTACTGTAGGAAGGTACTTGGACAGTAGTAGTACTGTAGGAAGGTACTTGGACAGTAGTAGTACTGTATGAAGCTACTTGGACAGTAGTACTGTAGGAAGGTACTTGGACAGTAGTAGTACTGTAGGAAGGTACTTGGACAGTAGTACTGTATGAAGGTACTTGGGCAGTAGTAGTACTGTAGGAAGGTACTTGGACAGTAGTACTGTATGAAGGTACTTGGGCAGTAGTAGTACTGTAGGAAGGTACTTGGACAGTAGTAGTACTGTATGAAGGTACTTGGACAGTAGTAGTACTGTAGTAAGGTACTTGGACAGTAGTAGTACTGTATGAAGGTACTTGGACAGTAGTACTGTAGGAAGGTACTTGGACAGTAGTAGTACTGTAGGAAGGTACTTGGACAGTAGTAGTACTGTATGAATGTACTTGGACAGTAGTAGTAATGTAGGAAGGTACTTGGACAGTAGTAGTACTGTAGGAAGGTACTTGGACAGTAGTAGTACTGTAGGAAGGTACTTGGACAGTAGTAGTACTGTAGGAAGGTACTTGGACAGTAGTAGTACTGTAGGAAGGTACTTGGACAGTAGTACTGTATGAAGGTACTTGGACAGTAATGTATGAAGGTACTTGGACAGTAGTAGTACTGTAGGAAGGTACTTGGACAGTAGTAGTACTGTAGGAAGGTACTTGGACAGTAGTACTGTATGAAGGTACTTGGACAGTACTGTATGAAGGTACTTGGACAGTAGTACTGTATGAAGGTACTTGGACAGTAGTAGTAATGTATGAAGGTACTTGGACAGTAGTAGTACTGTAGGAAGGTACTTGGACAGTAGTAGTACTGTAGGAAGGTACTTGGACAGTAGTAGTACTGTAGGAAGGTACTTGGACAGTAGTACTGTATGAAGGTACTTGGACAGTAGTAGTACTGTATGAAGGTACTTGGACAGTAGTACTGTAGGAAGGTACTTGGACAGTAGTAGTACTGTAGGAAGGTACTTGGACAGTAGTACTGTATGAAGGTACTTGGGCAGTAGTAGTACTGTAGGAAGGTACTTGGACAGTAGTAGTACTGTATGAAGGTACTTGGACAGTAGTACTGTATGAAGGTACTTGGACAGTACTGTATGAAGGTACTTGGACAGTAGTAGTACTGTATGAAGGTACTTGGACAGTAGTAGTACTGTATGAAGGTACTTGGACAGTAGTAGTAATGTATGAAGGTACTTGGACAGTAGTAGTAATGTAGGAAGGTACTTGGACAGTAGTAGTACTGTAGGAAGGTACTTGGACAGTAGTAGTACTGTATGAAGGTACTTGGACAGTAGTAGTACTGTATGAAGGTACTTGGACAGTAGTAGTAATGTATGAAGGTACTTGGACAGTAGTAGTAATGTAGGAAGGTACTTGTACAGTAGTGGTACTGTATGAAGGTACTTGGACAGTAGTACTGTATGAAGGTACTTGGACAGTACTGTATGAAGGTACTTGGACAGTAGTAGTACTGTATGAAGGTACTTGGACAGTAGTAGTACTGTATGAAGGTACTTGGACAGTAGTAGTAATGTATGAAGGTACTTGGACAGTAGTAGTAATGTAGGAAGGTACTTGGACAGTAGTAGTACTGTATGAAGGTACTTGGACAGTAGTAGTAATGTATGAAGGTACTTGGACAGTAGTAGTACTGTATGAAGGTACTTGGACAGTAGTATTACTGTAGGAAGGTACTTGGGCAGTAGTAGTACTGTAGGAAGGTACTTGGACAGTAGTAGTACTGTAGGAAGGTACTTGGACAGTAGTAGTACTGTAGGAAGGTACTTGGACAGTAGTAGTAATGTAGGAAGGTACTTGGACAGTAGTAGTACTGTAGGAAGGTACTTGGACAGTAGTAGTACTGTATGAAGGTACTTGGGCAGTAGTAGTACTGTAGGAAGGTACTTGGACAGTAGTACTGTAGGAAGGTACTTGGACAGTAGTAGTAGTAGTAGTAGTACTGTAGGAAGGTACTTGGACAGTAGTAGTACTGTAGGAAGGTACTTGGACAGTAGTAGTACTGTAGGAAGGTACTTGGACAGTAGTAGTACTGTATGAAGGTACTTGGACAGTAGTAGTACTGTAGGAAGGTACTTGGACAGTAGTAGTACTGTATGAAGGTACTTGGACAGTAGTACTGTATGAAGGTACTTGGGCAGTAGTAGTACTGTAGGAAGTTACTTGGACAGTAGTAGTACTGTAGGAAGGTACTTGGACAGTAGTAGTACTGTAGGAAGGTACTTGGACAGTAGTACTGTATGAAGGTACTTGGGCAGTAGTAGTACTGTAGGAAGTTACTTGGACAGTAGTAGTACTGTAGGAAGGTACTTGGACAGTAGTAGTACTGTATGAAGGTACTTGGACAGTAGTAGTACTGTAGGAAGGTACTTGGACAGTAGTAGTACTGTAGGAAGGTACTTGGACAGTAGTAGTACTGTATGAAGCTACTTGGACAGTAGTACTGTAGGAAGGTACTTGGACAGTAGTAGTACTGTAGGAAGGTACTTGGACAGTAGTACTGTATGAAGGTACTTGGGCAGTAGTAGTACTGTAGGAAGGTACTTGGACAGTAGTAGTACTGTATGAAGGTACTTGGACAGTAGTACTGTATGAAGGTACTTGGACAGTACTGTATGAAGGTACTTGGACAGTAGTAGTACTGTATGAAGGTACTTGGACAGTAGTAGTAATGTATGAAGGTACTTGGACAGTAGTAGTAATGTAGGAAGGTACTTGGACAGTAGTAGTACTGTAGGAAGGTACTTGGACAGTAGTAGTACTGTATGAAGGTACTTGGACAGTAGTAGTACTGTATGAAGGTACTTGGACAGTAGTAGTAATGTATGAAGGTACTTGGACAGTAGTAGTAATGTAGGAAGGTACTTGTACAGTAGTAGTACTGTATGAAGGTACTTGGACAGTAGTACTGTATGAAGGTACTTGGACAGTACTGTATGAAGGTACTTGGACAGTAGTAGTACTGTATGAAGGTACTTGGACAGTAGTAGTACTGTATGAAGGTACTTGGACAGTAGTAGTAATGTATTAAGGTACTTGGACAGTAGTAGTAATGTAGGAAGGTACTTGGACAGTAGTAGTACTGTATGAAGGTACTTGGACAGTAGTAGTAATGTATGAAGGTACTTGGACAGTAGTAGTACTTTATGAAGGTACTTGGACAGTAGTAGTACTGTATGAAGGTACTTGGGCAGTAGTAGTACTGTAGGAAGGTACTTGGACAGTAGTAGTACTGTAGGAAGGTACTTGGACAGTAGTAGTACTGTAGGAAGGTACTTGGACAGTAGTAGTACTGTAGGAAGGTACTTGGACAGTAGTAGTAATGTAGGAAGGTACTTGGACAGTAGTAGTAATGTAGGAAGGTACTTGGACAGTAGTAGTACTGTATGAAGGTACTTGGGCAGTAGTAGTACTGTAGGAAGGTACTTGGACAGTAGTAGTACTGTAGGAAGGTACTTGGACAGTAGTAGTACTGTATGAAGGTACTTGGACAGTAGTAGTAATGTAGGAAGGTACTTAGACAGTAGTAGTAATGTAGGAAGGTACTTGGACAGTAGTAGTACTGTATGAAGGTACTTGGGCAGTAGTAGTACTGTAGGAAGGTACTTGGACAGTAGTAGTACTGTAGGAAGGTACTTGGACAGTAGTAGTACTGTAGGAAGGTACTTGGACAGTAGTAGTAATGTATGAAGGTACTTGGACAGTAGTAGTACTGTATGAAGGTACTTGGACAGTAGTAGTACTGTATGAAGGTACTTGGGCAGTAGTAGTACTGTAGGAAGGTACTTGGACAGTAGTAGTACTGTATGAAGGTACTTGGACAGTAGTAGTACTGTAGGAAGGTACTTGGACAGTAGTAGTACTGTAGGAAGGTACTTGGACAGTAGTAGTAATGTATGAAGGTACTTGGACAGTAGTAGTACTGTATGAAGGTACTTGGACAGTAGTAGTACTGTATGAAGGTACTTGGACAGTAGTACTGTATGAAGGTACTTGGACAGTAGTAGTACTGTAGGAAGGTACTTGGACAGTAGTAGTACTGTAGGAAGGTACTTGGACAGTAGTAGTACTGTATGAAGGTACTTGGACAGTAGTAGTACTGTAGGAAGGTACTTGGACAGTAGTAGTAATGTATGAAGGTACTTGGACAGTAGTAGTACTGTAGGAAGGTACTTGGACAGTAGTAGTACTGTAGGAAGGTACTTGGACAGTAGTAGTACTGTATGAAGGTACTTGGACAGTAGTACTGTATGAAGGTACTTGGACAGTAGTACTGTAGGAAGGTACTTGGACAGTAGTAGTAGTAGTGACGACGTGGTCTCCCAGGTACTGCACAGCACCCTCTCTCACCTTGACCGTCAGAAGGGGGGCTATGTGAGACTGTTGTTCATTGACTACAGCTCAGCGTTCAACACCATAGTCCCCACCAGACTGGTGGACAAGCTGATCGCCCTGGGTCTGAGCTCCGCCCTGAGCGCCTGGGTACTGGACTTTCTGAGTGAAAGACCCCAGGCGGTCAGGGTGGGGGGTCAGACCTCCAACACCATCACCCTGAGCATCGGGTCCCCCCAGGGCTGTGTTCTGAGCCCCCTGCTGTACTCACTCTACACACACGATTGTGTGGCCAAGTTCAGCTCCAACTCCATAGTGAAGTTCGCAGACGACACGGTGGTGGTGGGGCTGATCTCGGACAACGACGAGAAGGCCTACCGGGAGGAGGTTGAGGTACTGGAACGCTGGTGCCAGGACAACAGCCTGCTCCTGAACATTGGTAAAACCAAGGAGCTGATTGTGGATTATAGGAGAGGACAGCAGGAGACACACACACCACTGATGATTAACGGGGCTACCGTGGACAGGGTGAGCAGCTTTAAGTACCTGGGGGTCCACATCTCAGAGGATCTGACATGGTCAACACACATAGACACAGTAGTAAAGAAGGCGAAACAGCGCCTCTACCACCTGAGACAGTTAAGGAAGTTCAGAGTATCGGGGAAGATACTCCAGTCCTTCTACTCAGGAGCTGTAGAGAGCATCTTGACCGGAAACATCACTGCCTGGTATGGAAACAGCACGGCACAGGACAAGAAGGCCCTACAGAGAGTGGTGCGCTCAGCCGAGCGTACCACGGGTATTGCACTACCTCCCCTGCAGGTTCTATACAACAAGAGGTGCAAATCCAGAGCCTGCAGAATAATGAAAGACCCCCACCACCCCAATAACAGCCTGTTTCAGCTGCTGAGGTCAGGCAGACACCTGCGAACCCCAGCTACTAGGACAGAGAGGCTTAGGCTCAGCTTCTTCCCCCAGGCCATCAGAGTCTTGAACAATGAACATTGAGTACCACAGAACACTGAACTATCCACACATAAGCACACATGAGCACACACAAGACACGCACGCTGTGCACGCTCACACACTAGCAGCCACTTTGACACTTTAACATGAGCGGGCACACACTCACACTTTTTGCCAAAAGGAAAGGCCACTTTAAACTAGTATTAGCAACAGTAACAGAGTATTGCACTACCAAAGCTACCTAGCATGTCCTATATACTCTGTAAATAACTATGTACAAATGCCGAGATGTCACACCATGTTGCCTGTTACCTGTTATTGCACAATGTTTTTTGTATTGGATTCTATTATATGTTGTACCACTGTATTGCACATCGTTGCGGGCAAGACCACCCGCATTTCATTGTATACTCGTATGCCGTGACAAATAAAACTCGACTTGACTTGTAGTACTGTAGGAAGGTACTTGGACAGTAGTAGTACTGTATGAAGGTACTTGGAGAGTAGTAGTACTGTATGAAGGTACTTGGACAGTAGTAGTAGTACTGTATGAAGGTACTTGGACAGTAGTAGTACTGTATGAAGGTACTTGGACAGTAGTAGTAGTATTGTATGAAGGTACTTGAACAGTAGTAGTACTGTATGAAGGTACTTGGACAGTAGTAGTAATGTAGGAAGGTACTTGGACAGTAGTAGTAGTACTGTATGAAGGTACTTGGACAGTAGTAGTACTGTAGGAAGGTACTTGGACAGTAGTAGTACTGTAGGAAGGTACTTGGACAGTAGTAGTAGTACTGTAGGAAGGTACTTGGACAGTAGTAATGTAGGAAGGTACTTGGACAGTAGTAGTACTGTAGGAAGGTACTTGGACAGTAGTAGTACTGTATGAAGGTACTTGGACAGTAGTAGTACTGTAGGAAGGTACTTGGACAGTAGTAGTACTGTAGGAAGGTACTTGGACAGTAGTAGTACTACTGTATGAAGGGACTTGGACAGTAGTACTGTAGGAAGGTACTTGGACAGTAGTAGTACTGTAGGAAGGTACTTGGACAGTAGTACTGTAGGAAGGTACTTGGACAGTAGTAGTAATGTAGGAAGGTACTTGGCCAGTAGTACTGTATGAAGGTACTTGGACAGTAGTAGTAATGTAGGAAGGTACTTGGACAGTAGTAGTACTGTAGGAAGGTACTTGGACAGTAGTAGTACTGTAGGAAGGTACTTGGACAGTAGTAGTACTGTAGGAAGGTACTTGGACAGTAGTAATACTGTAGGAAGGTACTTGGACAGTAGTAGTAGTAGTACTGTAGGAAGGTACTTGGACAGTAGTAATACTGTAGGAAGGTACTTGGACAGTAGTAGTACTGTATGAAGGTACTTGGACAGTAGTAGTACTGTAGGAAGGTACTTGGACAGTAGTAGTACTGTATGAAGGTACTTGGACAGTAGTAGTAATGTAGGAAGGTACTTGGACAGTAGTAGTACTGTATGAAGGTATTTGGACAGTAGTAGTACTGTAGGAAGGTACTTGGACAGTAGTAGTAGCAATGTATGAAGGTACTTGGACAGTAGTAGTACTGTAGGAAGGTACTTGGACAGTAGTAGTACTGTATGAAGGTACTTGGACAGTAGTAGTACTGTATGAAGGTACTTGGACAGTAGTAGTACTGTATGAAGGTACTTGGACAGTAGTAATACTGTAGGAAGGTACTTGGACAGTAGTAGTAATGTAGGAAGGTACTTGGACAGTAGTACTGTATGAAGGTACTTGGACAGTAGTAGTAATGTAGGAAGGTACTTGGACAGTAGTAGTAATGTAGGAAGGTACTTGGACAGTAGTAGTAATGTAGGAAGGTACTTGGACAGTAGTAGTAATGTAGGAAGGTACTTGGACAGTAGTAGTACTGTATGACGGTACTTGGACAGTAGTAGTACTGTACGAAGGTACTTGGACAGTAGTAGTACTGTATGAAGGTACTTGGACAGTAGTAGTAATGTAGGAAGGTACTTGGACAGTAGTACTGTATGAAGGTACTTGGACAGTAGTAGTACTGTATGAAGGTACTTGGACAGTAGTAGTAATGTAGGAAGGTACTTGGACAGTAGTAGTACTGTATGAAGGTACTTGGACAGTAGTACTGTATGAAGGTACTTGGACAGTAGTAGTACTGTATGAAGGTACTTGGACAGTAGTAGTACTGTAGGAAGGTACTTGGACAGTAGTAGTACTGTATGAAGGTACTTGGACAGTAGTAGTACTGTATGAAGGTACTTGGACAGTAGTAGTACTGTAGGAAGGTACTTGGACAGTAGTACTGTATGAAGGTACTTGGACAGTAGTAGTAATGTAGGAAGGTACTTGGACAGTAGTAGTAGTACTGTAGGAAGGTACTTGGACAGTAGTAGTAGTACTGTATGAAGGTACTTGGACAGTAGTAGTACTGTATGAAGGTACTTGGACAGTAGTAGTAATGTAGGAAGGTACTTGGACAGTAGTACTGTATGAAGGTACTTGGACAGTAGTAGTAATGTAGGAAGGTACTTGGACAGTAGTACTGTATGAAGGTACTTGGACAGTAGTAGTACTGTATGAAGGTACTTGGACAGTAGTAGTAATGTAGGAAGGTACTTGGACAGTAGTACTGTATGAAGGTACTTGGACAGTAGTAGTAATGTAGGAAGGTACTTGGACAGTAGTAGTAATGTAGGAAGGTACTTGGACAGTAGTACTGTATGAAGGTACTTGGACAGTAGTAGTACTGTAGGAAGGTACTTGGACAGTAGTACTGTATGAAGGTACTTGGACAGTAGTAGTACTGTAGGAAGGTACTTGGACAGTAGTACTGTATGAAGGTACTTGGACAGTAGTAGTACTGTAGGAAGGTACTTGGACAGTAGTACTGTATGAAGGTACTTGGACAGTAGTAGTACTGTAGGAAGGTACTTGGACAGTAGTACTGTATGAAGGTACTTGGACAGTAGTAGTACTGTAGGAAGGTACTTGGACAGTAGTACTGTATGAAGGTACTTGGACAGTAGTAGTAATGTAGGAAGGTACTTGGACAGTAGTAGTAATGTAGGAAGGTACTTGGACAGTAGTAGTACTGTATGAAGGTAGTTGGACAGTAGTAGTACTGTATGAAGGTACTTGTACAGTAGTAGTAATGTAGGAAGGTACTTGGACAGTAGTACTGTATGAAGGTACTTGGACAGTAGTAGTAATGTATGAAGGTACTTGGACAGTAGTAGTAATGTTGGAAGGTACTTGGACAGTAGTACTGTATGAAGGTACTTGGACAGTAGTAGTACTGTAGGAAGGTACTTGGACAGTAGTACTGTATGAAGGTACTTGGACAGTAGTAGTAATGTAGGAAGGTACTTGGACAGTAGTACTGTATGAAGGTACTTGGACAGTAGTAGTACTGTAGGAAGGTACTTGGACAGTAGTACTGTATGAAGGTACTTGGACAGTAGTAGTAATGTAGGAAGGTACTTGGACAGTAGTAGTAATGTAGGAAGGTACTTGGACAGTAGTAGTACTGTATGAAGGTACTTGGACAGTAGTAGTACTGTAGGAAGGTACTTGGACAGTAGTACTGTAGGAAGGTACTTGGACAGTAGTAGTACTGTAGGAAGGTACTTGGACAGTACTAGTACTGTAGGAAGGTACTTGGACAGTAGTAATGTAGGAAGGTACTTGGACAGTAGTAGTACTGTAGGAAGGTACTTGGACAGTAGTAATGTAGGAAGGTACTTGGACAGTAGTAGTACTGTAGGAAGGTACTTGGACAGTAGTAGTACTGTATGAAGGTACTTGGACAGTAGTCGTAGTACTGTATGAAGGTACTTGGACAGGAGTACAGTAGGAAGGTACTTGGACAGTAGTAGTACTGTATGAAGGTACTTGGACAGTAGTAGTAGTACTGTAGGAAGGTACTTGGACAGTAGTAATGTAGGAAGGTACTTTGACAGTAGTAGTACTGTAGGAAGGTACTTGGACAGTAGTAGTACTGTATGGAGGTACTTGGACAGTAGTAGTAGTACTGTATGAAGGTACTTGGACAGTAGTAGTACTGTAGGAAGGTACTTGGACAGTAGTAGTAGTACTGTGGGAAGGTACTTGGACAGTAGTAGTACTGTAGGAAGGTACTTGGACAGTAGTAGTACTGTAGGAAGGTACTTGGACAGTAGTAGTAATGTAGGAAGGTACTTGGACAGTAGTAGTACTGTATGAAGGTACTTGGACAGTAGTAGTACTGTATGAAGGTACTTGGACAGTAGTAGTACTGTAGGAAGGTACTTGGACAGTAGTAGTACTGTATGAAGGTACTTGGACAGTAGTAGTAATGTAGGAAGGTACTTGGACAGTAGTAGTAATGTAGGAAGGTACTTGGACAGTAGTAGTACTGTATGAAGGTACTTGGACAGTAGTACTGTATGAAGGTACTTGGACAGTAGTAGTACTGTATGAAGGTACTTGGACAGTAGTAGTAATGTAGGAAGGTACTTGGACAGTAGTAGTACTGTAGGAAGGTACCTGGACAGTAGTAGTACTGTAGGAAGGTACTTGGACAGTAGTAGTACTGTATGAAGGTACTTGGACAGTAGTAGTAATGTAGGAAGGTACTTGGACAGTAGTAGTACTGTAGGAAGGTACCTGGACAGTAGTAGTACTGTAGGAAGGTACTTGGACAGTAGTAGTACTGTATGAAGGTACTTGGACAGTAGTAATGTAGGAAGGTACTTGGACAGTAGTAGTACTGTATGAAGGTACTTGGACAGTAGTAGTACTGTAGGAAGGTACTTGGACAGTAGTAGTACTGTAGGAAGGTACTTGGACAGTAGTAGTAATGTAGGAAGGTACTTGGACAGTAGTAGTACTGTAGGAAGGTACTTGGACAGTAGTAGTACTGTAGGAAGGTACTTGGACAGTAGTAGTACTGTAGGAAGGTACTTGGACATTAGTAGTACTGTATGAAGGTACGTGGACAGTAGTAGTACTGTAGGAAGGTACTTGGACAGTAGTAGTACTGTATGAAGGTACTTGGACAGTAGTAGTACTGTATGAAGGTACTTGGACATTAGTAGTACTGTATGAAGGTACTACTGTACTACTGTACTACTGTATGAAGGTAATACAACAATCAAACAGTAGTAGTACTGTATGAAGGTACTTGGACAGTAGTAGTACTGTAGGAAGGTACTTGGACAGTAGTACTGTATGAAGGTACTTGGACAGTAGTAGTACTGTAGGAAGGTACTTGGACAGTAGTAGTACTGTAGGAAAGTACTTGGACAGTAGTAGTAGTACTGTATGAAGGTACTTGGACAGTAGTAGTACTGTATGAAGGTACTTGGACAGTAGTAGTAATGTAGGAAGGTACTTGGACAGTAGTAGTACTGTATGAAGGTACTTGGACAGTAGTACTGTATGAAGGTACTTGGACAGTAGTAGTACTGTATGAAGGTACTTGGACAGTAGTAGTACTGTAGGAAGGTACTTGGACAGTAGTAGTACTGTATGAAGGTACTTGGACAGTAGTAGTACTGTATGAAGGTACTTGGACAGTAGTAGTACTGTAGGAAGGTACTTGGACAGTAGTACTGTATGAAGGTACTTGGACAGTAGTAGTAATGTAGGAAGGTACTTGGACAGTAGTAGTAGTACTGTAGGAAGGTACTTGGACAGTAGTAGTACTGTATGAAGGTACTTGGACAGTAGTACTGTATGAAGGTACTTGGACAGTAGTAGTACTGTAGGAAGGTACTTGGACAGTAGTAGTACTGTAGGAAAGTACTTGGACAGTAGTAGTAGTACTGTATGAAGGTACTTGGACAGTAGTAGTACTGTATGAAGGTACTTGGACAGTAGTAGTACTGTATGAAGGTACTTGGACAGTAGTAGTAATGTAGGAAGGTACTTGGACAGTAGTACTGTATGAAGGTACTTGGACAGTAGTAGTACTGTATGAAGGTACTTGGACAGTAGTAGTAATGTAGGAAGGTACTTGGACAGTAGTAGTACTGTATGAAGGTACTTGGACAGTAGTACTGTATGAAGGTACTTGGACAGTAGTAGTACTGTATGAAGGTACTTGGACAGTAGTAGTACTGTAGGAGGGTACTTGGACAGTAGTAGTACTGTATGAAGGTACTTGGACAGTAGTAGTACTGTAGGAAGGTACTTGGACAGTAGTACTGTATGAAGGTACTTGGACAGTAGTAGTAATGTAGGAAGGTACTTGGACAGTAGTACTGTATGAAGGTACTTGGACAGTAGTAGTACTGTATGAAGGTACTTGGACAGTAGTAGTAATGTAGGAAGGTACTTGGACAGTAGTACTGTATGAAGGTACTTGGACAGTAGTAGTAATGTAGGAAGGTACTTGGACAGTAGTAGTAATGTAGGAAGGTACTTGGACAGTAGTACTGTATGAAGGTACTTGGACAGTAGTAGTACTGTAGGAAGGTACTTGGACAGTAGTACTGTATGAAGGTACTTGGACAGTAGTAGTACTGTAGGAAGGTACTTGGACAGTAGTACTGTATGAAGGTACTTGGACAGTAGTAGTACTGTAGGAAGGTACTTGGACAGTAGTACTGTATGAAGGTACTTGGACAGTAGTAGTACTGTAGGAAGGTACTTGGACAGTAGTACTGTATGAAGGTACTTGGACAGTAGTAGTACTGTAGGAAGGTACTTGGACAGTAGTACTGTATGAAGGTACTTGGACAGTAGTAGTACTGTAGGAAGGTACTTGGACAGTAGTACTGTATGAAGGTACTTGGACAGTAGTAGTAATGTAGGAAGGTACTTGGACAGTAGTAGTAATGTAGGAAGGTACTTGGACAGTAGTAGTACTGTATGAAGGTAGTTGGACAGTAGTAGTACTGTATGAAGGTACTTGTACAGTAGTAGTAATGTAGGAAGGTACTTGGACAGTAGTACTGTATGAAGGTACTTGGACAGTAGTAGTAATGTAGGAAGGTACTTGGACAGTAGTAGTAATGTTGGAAGGTTCTTGGACAGTAGTACTGTATGAAGGTACTTGGACAGTAGTAGTACTGTAGGAAGGTACTTGGACAGTAGTACTGTATGAAGGTACTTGGACAGTAGTAGTAATGTAGGAAGGTACTTGGACAGTAGTACTGTATGAAGGTACTTGGACAGTAGTAGTACTGTAGGAAGGTACTTGGACAGTAGTACTGTATGAAGGTACTTGGACAGTAGTAGTAATGTAGGAAGGTACTTGGACAGTAGTAGTAATGTAGGAAGGTACTTGGACAGTAGTAGTACTGTATGAAGGTACTTGGACAGTAGTAGTACTGTAGGAAGGTACTTGGACAGTAGTACTGTAGGAAGGTACTTGGACAGTAGTAGTACTGTAGGAAGGTACTTGGACAGTACTAGTACTGTAGGAAGGTACTTGGACAGTAGTAATGTAGGAAGGTACTTGGACAGTAGTAGTACTGTAGGAAGGTACTTGGACAGTAGTAATGTAGGAAGGTACTTGGACAGTAGTAGTACTGTAGGAAGGTACTTGGACAGTAGTAGTACTGTATGAAGGTACTTGGACAGTAGTCGTAGTACTGTATGAAGGTACTTGGACAGGAGTACAGTAGGAAGGTACTTGGACAGTAGTAGTACTGTATGAAGGTACTTGGACAGTAGTAGTAGTACTGTAGGAAGGTACTTGGACAGTAGTAATGTAGGAAGGTACTTTGACAGTAGTAGTACTGTAGGAAGGTACTTGGACAGTAGTAGTACTGTATGGAGGTACTTGGACAGTAGTAGTAGTACTGTATGAAGGTACTTGGACAGTAGTAGTACTGTAGGAAGGTACTTGGACAGTAGTAGTAGTACTGTGGGAAGGTACTTGGACAGTAGTAGTACTGTAGGAAGGTACTTGGACAGTAGTAGTACTGTAGGAAGGTACTTGGACAGTAGTAGTACTGTATGAAGGTACTTGGACAGTAGTAGTAATGTAGGAAGGTACTTGGACAGTAGTAGTAATGTAGGAAGGTACTTGGACAGTAGTAGTACTGTATGAAGGTACTTGGACAGTAGTAGTACTGTATGAAGGTACTTGGACAGTAGTAGTACTGTAGGAAGGTACTTGGACAGTAGTAGTACTGTATGAAGGTACTTGGACAGTAGTAGTAATGTAGGAAGGTACTTGGACAGTAGTAGTAATGTAGGAAGGTACTTGGACAGTAGTAGTACTGTATGAAGGTACTTGGACAGTAGTACTGTATGAAGGTACTTGGACAGTAGTAGTACTGTATGAAGGTACTTGGACAGTAGTAGTAATGTAGGAAGGTACTTGGACAGTAGTAGTACTGTAGGAAGGTACCTGGACAGTAGTAGTACTGTAGGAAGGTACTTGGACAGTAGTAGTACTGTATGAAGGTACTTGGACAGTAGTAGTAATGTAGGAAGGTACTTGGACAGTAGTAGTACTGTAGGAAGGTACCTGGACAGTAGTAGTACTGTAGGAAGGTACTTGGACAGTAGTAGTACTGTATGAAGGTACTTGGACAGTAGTAATGTAGGAAGGTACTTGGACAGTAGTAGTACTGTATGAAGGTACTTGGACAGTAGTAGTACTGTAGGAAGGTACTTGGACAGTAGTAGTACTGTAGGAAGGTACTTGGACAGTAGTAGTAATGTAGGAAGGTACTTGGACAGTAGTAGTACTGTAGGAAGCTACTTGGACAGTAGTAGTACTGTAGGAAGGTACTTGGACAGTAGTAGTACTGTAGGAAGGTACTTGGACATTAGTAGTACTGTATGAAGGTACGTGGACAGTAGTAGTACTGTAGGAAGGTACTTGGACAGTAGTAGTACTGTATGAAGGTACTTGGACAGTAGTAGTACTGTATGAAGGTACTTGGACATTAGTAGTACTGTATGAAGGTACTACTGTACTACTGTACTACTGTATGAAGGTAATACAACAATCAAACAGTAGTAGTACTGTATGAAGGTACTTGGACAGTAGTAGTACTGTACGAAGGTACTTGGACAGTAGTACTGTATGAAGGTACTTGGACAGTAGTAGTACTGTAGGAAGGTACTTGGACAGTAGTAGTACTGTAGGAAAGTACTTGGACAGTAGTAGTAGTACTGTATGAAGGTACTTGGACAGTAGTAGTACTGTATGAAGTTATTGGACAGTAGTAGTAATGTAGGAAGGTACTTGGACAGTAGCAGTACTGCATGAAGGTACTTGGACAGTAGTAGTAATGTAGGAAGGTACTTGGACAGTAGTAGTACTGTATGAAGGTACTTGGACAGTAGTAGTACTGTATGAAGGTACTTGGACAGTAGTAGTACTGTATGAAGGTACTTGGACAGTAGTAGTAATGTATGAAGGTACTTGGACAGTAGTAGTACTGTATGAAGGTACTTGGACAGTAGTAGTAATGTATGAAGGTACTTGGATCGTAGTAGTACTGTAGGAAGGTACTTGGACAGTAGTAGTACTGTAGGAAGGTACTTGGACAGTAGTAGTACTGTATGAAGGTACTTGGACAGTAGTAGTAATGTAGGAAGGTACTTGGACAGTAGTAGTACTGTAGGAAGGTACTTGGACAGTAGTAGTAGTAATGTATGAAGGTACTTGGACAGTAGTAGTACTGTAGGAAGGTACTTGGACAGTAGTAGTACTGTATGAAGGTACTTGGACAGTAGTAGTACTGTATGAAGGTACTTGGACAGTAGTAGTACTGTATGAAGGTACTTGGACAGTAGTAGTACTGTAGGAAGGTACTTGGACAGTAGTAGTAATGTAGGAAGGTACTTGGACAGTAGTACTGTATGAAGGTACTTGGACAGTAGTAGTAATGTAGGAAGGTACTTGGGCAGTAGTAGTAATGTAGGAAGGTACTTGGACAGTAGTAGTACTGTAGGAAGGTACTTGGACAGTAGTAGTAATGTAGGAAGGTACTTGGACAGTAGTAGTACTGTAGGAAGGTACTTGGACAGTAGTAGTACTGTAGGAAGGTCCTTGGACAGTAGTAGTAATGTAGGAAGGTACTTGGACAGTAGTAGTACTGTAGGAAGGTACTTGGACAGTAGTAGTACTGTAGGAAGGTATTTGGACAGTAGTAGTAATGTAGGAAGGTACTTGGACAGTAGTAGTAATGTAGGAAGGTACTTGGACAGTAGTAGTAGTACAGTAGGAAGGTACTTGGACAGTAGTAGTACTGTAGGAAGGTACTTGGACAGTAGTAGTACAGTAGGAAGGTACTTGGACAGTAGTAGTACTGTAGGAAGGTACTTGGACAGTAGTAGTACTGTAGGAAGGTACTTGGACAGTAGTAGTAATGTAGGAAGGTACTTGGACAGTAGTAATAATGTAGGAAGGTACTTGGACAGTAGTAGTAATGTATGAAGGTACTTGGACAGTAGTAGTACTGTAGGAAGGTACTTGGACAGTAGTAGTACTGTAGGAAGGTACTTGGACAGTAGTAGTACTGTAGGAAGGTACTTGGACAGTAGTAGTACTGTATGAAGGTACTTGGACAGTAGTATCACTGTATGAAGGTACTTGGACAGTAGTAGTACTGTATGAAGGTACTTGGACAGTAGTAGTAGTACTGTAGGAAGGTACTTGGACAGTAGTAGTAATGTAGGAAGGTACTTGGACAGTAGTAGTACTGTAGGAAGGTACTTGGACAGTAGTAATGTAGGAAGGTACTTGGACAGTAGTAGTACTGTAGGAAGGTACTTGGACAGTAGTAGTACTGTATGAAGGTACTTGGACAGTAGTAGTAGTACTGTAGGAAGGTACTTGGACAGTAGTAATGTAGGAAGGTACTTGGAAAGTAGTAGTACTGTAGGAAGGTACTTGGACAGTAGTAATGTAGGAAGGTACTTGGACAGTAGTAGTACTGTAGGAAGGTACTTGGACAGTAGTAGTAATGTAGGAAGGTACTTGGACAGTAGCAGTACTGTATGAAGGTACTTGGACAGTAGTAGTAATGTAGGAAGGTACTTGGACAGTAGTAGTACTGTATGAAGGTACTTGGACAGTAGTAGTACTGTATGAAGGTACTTGGACAGTAGTAGTACTGTATGAAGGTACTTGGACAGTAGTAGTAATGTATGAAGGTACTTGGACAGTAGTAGTACTGTATGAAGGTACTTGGACAGTAGTAGTAATGTATGAAGGTACTTGGATCGTAGTAGTACTGTAGGAAGGTACTTGGACAGTAGTAGTACTGTAGGAAGGTACTTGGACAGTAGTAGTACTGTATGAAGGTACTTGGACAGTAGTAGTAATGTAGGAAGGTACTTGGACAGTAGTAGTACTGTAGGAAGGTACTTGGACAGTAGTAGTAGTAATGTATGAAGGTACTTGGACAGTAGTAGTAATGTATGAAGGTACTTGGACAGTAGTAGTACTGTATGAAGGTACTTGGACAGTAGTAGTACTGTATGAAGGTACTTGGACAGTAGTAGTACTGTATGAAGGTACTTGGACAGTAGTAGTACTGTAGGAAGGTACTTAGACAGTAGTAGTAATGTAGGAAGGTACTAGGACAGTAGTACTGTATGAAGGTACTTGGACAGTAGTAGTAATGTAGGAAGGTACTTGGGCAGTAGTAGTAATGTAGGAAGGTACTTGGACAGTAGTATTACTGTAGGAAGGTACTTGGACAGTAGTAGTAATGTAGGAAGGTACTTGGACAGTAGTAGTACTGTAGGAAGGTCCTTGGACAGTAGTAGTAATGTAGGAAGGTACTTGGACAGTAGTAGTACTGTAGGAAGGTACTTGGACAGTAGTACTGTAGGAAGGTACTTGGACAGTAGTAGTAATGTAGGAAGGTACTTGGACAGTAGTAGTAATGTAGGAAGGTACTTGGACAGTAGTAGTAGTACAGTAGGAAGGTACTTGGACAGTAGTAGTACTGTAGGAAGGTACTTGGACAGTAGTAGTACAGTAGGAAGGTACTTGGACAGTAGTAGTACTGTAGGAAGGTACTTGGACAGTAGTAGTAATGTAGGAAGGTACTTGGACAGTAGTAATAATGTAGGAAGGTACTTGGACAGTAGTAGTAATGTATGAAGGTACTTGGACAGTAGTAGTACTGTAGGAAGGTACTTGGACAGTAGTAGTACTGTAGGAAGGTACTTGGACAGTAGTAGTAATGTAGGAAGGTACTTGGACAGTAGTAGTAATGTAGGAAGGTACTTGGACAGTAGTAGTAGTACAGTAGGAAGGTACTTGGACAGTAGTAGTACTGTAGGAAAGTACTTGGACAGTAGTAGTAGTACTGTATGAAGGTACTTGGACAGTAGTAGTACTGTATGAAGGTACTTGGACAGTAGTAGTACTGTATGAAGGTACTTGGACAGTAGTAGTAATGTAGGAAGGTACTTGGACAGTAGTACTGTATGAAGGTACTTGGACAGTAGTAGTACTGTATGAAGGTACTTGGACAGTAGTAGTAATGTAGGAAGGTACTTGGACAGTAGTAGTACTGTATGAAGGTACTTGGACAGTAGTACTGTATGAAGGTACTTGGACAGTAGTAGTACTGTATGAAGGTACTTGGACAGTAGTAGTACTGTAGGAGGGTACTTGGACAGTAGTAGTACTGTATGAAGGTACTTGGACAGTAGTAGTACTGTAGGAAGGTACTTGGACAGTAGTACTGTATGAAGGTACTTGGACAGTAGTAGTAATGTAGGAAGGTACTTGGACAGTAGTACTGTATGAAGGTACTTGGACAGTAGTAGTACTGTATGAAGGTACTTGGACAGTAGTAGTAATGTAGGAAGGTACTTGGACAGTAGTACTGTATGAAGGTACTTGGACAGTAGTAGTAATGTAGGAAGGTACTTGGACAGTAGTAGTAATGTAGGAAGGTACTTGGACAGTAGTACTGTATGAAGGTACTTGGACAGTAGTAGTACTGTAGGAAGGTACTTGGACAGTAGTACTGTATGAAGGTACTTGGACAGTAGTAGTACTGTAGGAAGGTACTTGGACAGTAGTACTGTATGAAGGTACTTGGACAGTAGTAGTACTGTAGGAAGGTACTTGGACAGTAGTACTGTATGAAGGTACTTGGACAGTAGTAGTACTGTAGGAAGGTACTTGGACAGTAGTACTGTATGAAGGTACTTGGACAGTAGTAGTACTGTAGGAAGGTACTTGGACAGTAGTACTGTATGAAGGTACTTGGACAGTAGTAGTACTGTAGGAAGGTACTTGGACAGTAGTACTGTATGAAGGTACTTGGACAGTAGTAGTAATGTAGGAAGGTACTTGGACAGTAGTAGTAATGTAGGAAGGTACTTGGACAGTAGTAGTACTGTATGAAGGTAGTTGGACAGTAGTAGTACTGTATGAAGGTACTTGTACAGTAGTAGTAATGTAGGAAGGTACTTGGACAGTAGTACTGTATGAAGGTACTTGGACAGTAGTAGTAATGTAGGAAGGTACTTGGACAGTAGTAGTAATGTTGGAAGGTTCTTGGACAGTAGTACTGTATGAAGGTACTTGGACAGTAGTAGTACTGTAGGAAGGTACTTGGACAGTAGTACTGTATGAAGGTACTTGGACAGTAGTAGTAATGTAGGAAGGTACTTGGACAGTAGTACTGTATGAAGGTACTTGGACAGTAGTAGTACTGTAGGAAGGTACTTGGACAGTAGTACTGTATGAAGGTACTTGGACAGTAGTAGTAATGTAGGAAGGTACTTGGACAGTAGTAGTAATGTATGAAGGTACTTGGACAGTAGTAGTACTGTATGAAGGTACTTGGACAGTAGTAGTACTGTAGGAAGGTACTTGGACAGTAGTACTGTAGGAAGGTACTTGGACAGTAGTAGTACTGTAGGAAGGTACTTGGACAGTAGTAGTAGTACTGTAGGAAGGTACTTGGACAGTAGTAGTACTGTATGAAGGTACTTGGACAGTACTGTATGAAGGTACTTGGACAGTAGTAGTACTGTATGAAGGTACTTGGACAGTAGTAGTACTGTATGAAGGTACTTGGACAGTAGTAGTAATGTATGAAGGTACTTGGACAGTAGTAGTAATGTAGGAAGGTACTTGGACAGTAGTAGTACTGTATGAAGGTACTTGGACAGTAGTAGTAATGTATGAAGGTACTTGGACAGTAGTAGTACTGTATGAAGGTACTTGGACAGTAGTAGTACTGTATGAAGGTACTTGGGCAGTAGTAGTACTGTAGGAAGGTACTTGGACAGTAGTAGTACTGTAGGAAGGTACTTGGACTGTAGTAGTACTGTAGGAAGGTACTTGGACAGTAGTAGTACTGTATGAAGGTACTTGGACAGTAGTACTGTATGAAGGTACTTGGGCAGTAGTAGTACTGTAGGAAGGTACTTGGACAGTAGTAGTACTGTATGAAGGTACTTGGACAGTAGTAGTACTGTAGTAAGGTACTTGGACAGTAGTAGTACTGTATGAAGGTACTTGGACAGTAGTACTGTAGGAAGGTACTTGGACAGTAGTAGTACTGTAGGAAGGTACTTGGACAGTAGTAGTACTGTATGAATGTACTTGGACAGTAGTAGTAATGTAGGAAGGTACTTGGACAGTAGTAGTACTGTAGGAAGGTACTTGGACAGTAGTAGTACTGTAGGAAGGTACTTGGACAGTAGTAGTACTGTAGGAAGGTACTTGGACAGTAGTAGTACTGTAGGAAGGTACTTGGACAGTAGTACTGTATGAAGGTACTTGGACAGTAATGTATGAAGGTACTTGGACAGTAGTAGTACTGTAGGAAGGTACTTGGACAGTAGTAGTACTGTAGGAAGGTACTTGGACAGTAGTACTGTATGAAGGTACTTGGACAGTACTGTATGAAGGTACTTGGACAGTAGTACTGTATGAAGGTACTTGGACAGTAGTAGTAATGTATGAAGGTACTTGGACAGTAGTAGTACTGTAGGAAGGTACTTGGACAGTAGTAGTACTGTAGGAAGGTACTTGGACAGTAGTAGTACTGTAGGAAGGTACTTGGACAGTCGTACTGTATGAAGGTACTTGGACAGTAGTAGTACTGTATGAAGGTACTTGGACAGTAGTACTGTAGGAAGGTACTTGGACAGTAGTAGTACTGTAGGAAGGTACTTGGACAGTAGTACTGTATGAAGGTACTTGGACAGTAGTACTGTAGGAAGGTACTTGGACAGTAGTAGTACTGTATGAAGGTACTTGGACAGTAGTACTGTATGAAGGTACTTGGACAGTACTGTATGAAGGTACTTGGACAGTAGTAGTACTGTATGAAGGTACTTGGACAGTAGTAGTACTGTATGAAGGTACTTGGACAGTAGTAGTAATGTATGAAGGTACTTGGACAGTAGTAGTAATGTAGGAAGGTACTTGGACAGTAGTAGTACTGTAGGAAGGTACTTGGACAGTAGTAGTACTGTATGAAGGTACTTGGACAGTAGTAGTACTGTATGAAGGTACTTGGACAGTAGTAGTAATGTATGAAGGTACTTGGACAGTAGTAGTAATGTAGGAAGGTACTTGTACAGTAGTGGTACTGTATGAAGGTACTTGGACAGTAGTACTGTATGAAGGTACTTGGACAGTACTGTATGAAGGTACTTGGACAGTAGTAGTACTGTATGAAGGTACTTGGACAGTAGTAGTACTGTATGAAGGTACTTGGACAGTAGTAGTAATGTATGAAGGTACTTGGACAGTAGTAGTAATGTAGGAAGGTACTTGGACAGTAGTAGTACTGTATGAAGGTACTTGGACAGTAGTAGTAATGTATGAAGGTACTTGGACAGTAGTAGTACTGTATGAAGGTACTTGGACAGTAGTATTACTGTAGGAAGGTACTTGGGCAGTAGTAGTACTGTAGGAAGGTACTTGGACAGTAGTAGTACTGTAGGAAGGTACTTGGACAGTAGTAGTACTGTAGGAAGGTACTTGGACAGTAGTAGTAATGTAGGAAGGTACTTGGACAGTAGTAGTACTGTAGGAAGGTACTTGGACAGTAGTAGTACTGTATGAAGGTACTTGGGCAGTAGTAGTACTGTAGGAAGGTACTTGGACAGTAGTACTGTAGGAAGGTACTTGGACAGTAGTAGTAGTAGTAGTAGTACTGTAGGAAGGTACTTGGACAGTAGTAGTACTGTAGGAAGGTACTTGGACAGTAGTAGTACTGTAGGAAGGTACTTGGACAGTAGTAGTACTGTATGAAGGTACTTGGACAGTAGTAGTACTGTAGGAAGGTACTTGGACAGTAGTAGTACTGTATGAAGGTACTTGGACAGTAGTACTGTATGAAGGTACTTGGGCAGTAGTAGTACTGTAGGAAGTTACTTGGACAGTAGTAGTACTGTAGGAAGGTACTTGGACAGTAGTAGTACTGTAGGAAGGTACTTGGACAGTAGTACTGTATGAAGGTACTTGGGCAGTAGTAGTACTGTAGGAAGTTACTTGGACAGTAGTAGTACTGTAGGAAGGTACTTGGACAGTAGTAGTACTGTATGAAGGTACTTGGACAGTAGTAGTACTGTAGGAAGGTACTTGGACAGTAGTAGTACTGTAGGAAGGTACTTGGACAGTAGTAGTACTGTATGAAGCTACTTGGACAGTAGTACTGTAGGAAGGTACTTGGACAGTAGTAGTACTGTAGGAAGGTACTTGGACAGTAGTACTGTATGAAGGTACTTGGGCAGTAGTAGTACTGTAGGAAGGTACTTGGACAGTAGTACTGTATGAAGGTACTTGGGCAGTAGTAGTACTGTAGGAAGGTACTTGGACAGTAGTAGTACTGTATGAAGGTACTTGGACAGTAGTAGTACTGTAGTAAGGTACTTGGACAGTAGTAGTACTGTATGAAGGTACTTGGACAGTAGTACTGTAGGAAGGTACTTGGACAGTAGTAGTACTGTAGGAAGGTACTTGGACAGTAGTAGTACTGTATGAATGTACTTGGACAGTAGTAGTAATGTAGGAAGGTACTTGGACAGTAGTAGTACTGTAGGAAGGTACTTGGACAGTAGTAGTACTGTAGGAAGGTACTTGGACAGTAGTAGTACTGTAGGAAGGTACTTGGACAGTAGTAGTACTGTAGGAAGGTACTTGGACAGTAGTACTGTATGAAGGTACTTGGACAGTAATGTATGAAGGTACTTGGACAGTAGTAGTACTGTAGGAAGGTACTTGGACAGTAGTAGTACTGTAGGAAGGTACTTGGACAGTAGTACTGTATGAAGGTACTTGGACAGTACTGTATGAAGGTACTTGGACAGTAGTACTGTATGAAGGTACTTGGACAGTAGTAGTAATGTATGAAGGTACTTGGACAGTAGTAGTACTGTAGGAAGGTACTTGGACAGTAGTAGTACTGTAGGAAGGTACTTGGACAGTAGTAGTACTGTAGGAAGGTACTTGGACAGTAGTACTGTATGAAGGTACTTGGACAGTAGTAGTACTGTATGAAGGTACTTGGACAGTAGTACTGTAGGAAGGTACTTGGACAGTAGTAGTACTGTAGGAAGGTACTTGGACAGTAGTACTGTATGAAGGTACTTGGGCAGTAGTAGTACTGTAGGAAGGTACTTGGACAGTAGTAGTACTGTATGAAGGTACTTGGACAGTAGTACTGTATGAAGGTACTTGGACAGTACTGTATGAAGGTACTTGGACAGTAGTAGTACTGTATGAAGGTACTTGGACAGTAGTAGTACTGTATGAAGGTACTTGGACAGTAGTAGTAATGTATGAAGGTACTTGGACAGTAGTAGTAATGTAGGAAGGTACTTGGACAGTAGTAGTACTGTAGGAAGGTACTTGGACAGTAGTAGTACTGTATGAAGGTACTTGGACAGTAGTAGTACTGTATGAAGGTACTTGGACAGTAGTAGTAATGTATGAAGGTACTTGGACAGTAGTAGTAATGTAGGAAGGTACTTGTACAGTAGTGGTACTGTATGAAGGTACTTGGACAGTAGTACTGTATGAAGGTACTTGGACAGTACTGTATGAAGGTACTTGGACAGTAGTAGTACTGTATGAAGGTACTTGGACAGTAGTAGTACTGTATGAAGGTACTTGGACAGTAGTAGTAATGTATGAAGGTACTTGGACAGTAGTAGTAATGTAGGAAGGTACTTGGACAGTAGTAGTACTGTATGAAGGTACTTGGACAGTAGTAGTAATGTATGAAGGTACTTGGACAGTAGTAGTACTGTATGAAGGTACTTGGACAGTAGTATTACTGTAGGAAGGTACTTGGGCAGTAGTAGTACTGTAGGAAGGTACTTGGACAGTAGTAGTACTGTAGGAAGGTACTTGGACAGTAGTAGTACTGTAGGAAGGTACTTGGACAGTAGTAGTAATGTAGGAAGGTACTTGGACAGTAGTAGTACTGTAGGAAGGTACTTGGACAGTAGTAGTACTGTATGAAGGTACTTGGGCAGTAGTAGTACTGTAGGAAGGTACTTGGACAGTAGTACTGTAGGAAGGTACTTGGACAGTAGTAGTAGTAGTAGTAGTACTGTAGGAAGGTACTTGGACAGTAGTAGTACTGTAGGAAGGTACTTGGACAGTAGTAGTACTGTAGGAAGGTACTTGGACAGTAGTAGTACTGTATGAAGGTACTTGGACAGTAGTAGTACTGTAGGAAGGTACTTGGACAGTAGTAGTACTGTATGAAGGTACTTGGACAGTAGTACTGTATGAAGGTACTTGGGCAGTAGTAGTACTGTAGGAAGTTACTTGGACAGTAGTAGTACTGTAGGAAGGTACTTGGACAGTAGTAGTACTGTAGGAAGGTACTTGGACAGTAGTACTGTATGAAGGTACTTGGGCAGTAGTAGTACTGTAGGAAGTTACTTGGACAGTAGTAGTACTGTAGGAAGGTACTTGGACAGTAGTAGTACTGTATGAAGGTACTTGGACAGTAGTAGTACTGTAGGAAGGTACTTGGACAGTAGTAGTACTGTAGGAAGGTACTTGGACAGTAGTAGTACTGTATGAAGCTACTTGGACAGTAGTACTGTAGGAAGGTACTTGGACAGTAGTAGTACTGTAGGAAGGTACTTGGACAGTAGTACTGTATGAAGGTACTTGGGCAGTAGTAGTACTGTAGGAAGGTACTTGGACAGTAGTAGTACTGTATGAAGGTACTTGGACAGTAGTACTGTATGAAGGTACTTGGACAGTACTGTATGAAGGTACTTGGACAGTAGTAGTACTGTATGAAGGTACTTGGACAGTAGTAGTAATGTATGAAGGTACTTGGACAGTAGTAGTAATGTAGGAAGGTACTTGGACAGTAGTAGTACTGTAGGAAGGTACTTGGACAGTAGTAGTACTGTATGAAGGTACTTGGACAGTAGTAGTACTGTATGAAGGTACTTGGACAGTAGTAGTAATGTATGAAGGTACTTGGACAGTAGTAGTAATGTAGGAAGGTACTTGTACAGTAGTAGTACTGTATGAAGGTACTTGGACAGTAGTACTGTATGAAGGTACTTGGACAGTACTGTATGAAGGTACTTGGACAGTAGTAGTACTGTATGAAGGTACTTGGACAGTAGTAGTACTGTATGAAGGTACTTGGACAGTAGTAGTAATGTATTAAGGTACTTGGACAGTAGTAGTAATGTAGGAAGGTACTTGGACAGTAGTAGTACTGTATGAAGGTACTTGGACAGTAGTAGTAATGTATGAAGGTACTTGGACAGTAGTAGTACTTTATGAAGGTACTTGGACAGTAGTAGTACTGTATGAAGGTACTTGGGCAGTAGTAGTACTGTAGGAAGGTACTTGGACAGTAGTAGTACTGTAGGAAGGTACTTGGACAGTAGTAGTACTGTAGGAAGGTACTTGGACAGTAGTAGTACTGTAGGAAGGTACTTGGACAGTAGTAGTAATGTAGGAAGGTACTTGGACAGTAGTAGTAATGTAGGAAGGTACTTGGACAGTAGTAGTACTGTATGAAGGTACTTGGGCAGTAGTAGTACTGTAGGAAGGTACTTGGACAGTAGTAGTACTGTAGGAAGGTACTTGGACAGTAGTAGTACTGTATGAAGGTACTTGGACAGTAGTAGTAATGTAGGAAGGTACTTAGACAGTAGTAGTAATGTAGGAAGGTACTTGGACAGTAGTAGTACTGTATGAAGGTGCTTGGGCAGTAGTAGTACTGTAGGAAGGTACTTGGACAGTAGTAGTACTGTAGGAAGGTACTTGGACAGTAGTAGTACTGTAGGAAGGTACTTGGACAGTAGTAGTAATGTATGAAGGTACTTGGACAGTAGTAGTACTGTATGAAGGTACTTGGACAGTAGTAGTACTGTATGAAGGTACTTGGGCAGTAGTAGTACTGTAGGAAGGTACTTGGACAGTAGTAGTACTGTATGAAGGTACTTGGACAGTAGTAGTACTGTAGGAAGGTACTTGGACAGTAGTAGTACTGTAGGAAGGTACTTGGACAGTAGTAGTAATGTATGAAGGTACTTGGACAGTAGTAGTACTGTATGAAGGTACTTGGACAGTAGTAGTACTGTATGAAGGTACTTGGACAGTAGTACTGTATGAAGGTACTTGGACAGTAGTAGTACTGTAGGAAGGTACTTGGACAGTAGTAGTACTGTAGGAAGGTACTTGGACAGTAGTAGTACTGTATGAAGGTACTTGGACAGTAGTAGTACTGTAGGAAGGTACTTGGACAGTAGTAGTAATGTATGAAGGTACTTGGACAGTAGTAGTACTGTAGGAAGGTACTTGGACAGTAGTAGTACTGTAGGAAGGTACTTGGACAGTAGTAGTACTGTATGAAGGTACTTGGACAGTAGTACTGTATGAAGGTACTTGGACAGTAGTACTGTAGGAAGGTACTTGGACAGTAGTAGTAGTAGTGACGACGTGGTCTCCCAGGTACTGCACAGCACCCTCTCTCACCTTGACCGTCAGAAGGGGGGCTATGTGAGACTGTTGTTCATTGACTACAGCTCAGCGTTCAACACCATAGTCCCCACCAGACTGGTGGACAAGCTGATCGCCCTGGGTCTGAGCTCCGCCCTGAGCGCCTGGGTACTGGACTTTCTGAGTGAAAGACCCCAGGCGGTCAGGGTGGGGGGTCAGACCTCCAACACCATCACCCTGAGCATCGGGTCCCCCCAGGGCTGTGTTCTGAGCCCCCTGCTGTACTCACTCTACACACACGATTGTGTGGCCAAGTTCAGCTCCAACTCCATAGTGAAGTTCGCAGACGACACGGTGGTGGTGGGGCTGATCTCGGACAACGACGAGAAGGCCTACCGGGAGGAGGTTGAGGTACTGGAACGCTGGTGCCAGGACAACAGCCTGCTCCTGAACATTGGTAAAACCAAGGAGCTGATTGTGGATTATAGGAGAGGACAGCAGGAGACACACACACCACTGATGATTAACGGGGCTACCGTGGACAGGGTGAGCAGCTTTAAGTACCTGGGGGTCCACATCTCAGAGGATCTGACATGGTCAACACACATAGACACAGTAGTAAAGAAGGCGAAACAGCGCCTCTACCACCTGAGACAGTTAAGGAAGTTCAGAGTATCGGGGAAGATACTCCAGTCCTTCTACTCAGGAGCTGTAGAGAGCATCTTGACCGGAAACATCACTGCCTGGTATGGAAACAGCACGGCACAGGACAAGAAGGCCCTACAGAGAGTGGTGCGCTCAGCCGAGCGTACCACGGGTATTGCACTACCTCCCCTGCAGGTTCTATACAACAAGAGGTGCAAATCCAGAGCCTGCAGAATAATGAAAGACCCCCACCACCCCAATAACAGCCTGTTTCAGCTGCTGAGGTCAGGCAGACACCTGCGAACCCCAGCTACTAGGACAGAGAGGCTTAGGCTCAGCTTCTTCCCCCAGGCCATCAGAGTCTTGAACAATGAACATTGAGTACCACAGAACACTGAACTATCCACACATAAGCACACATGAGCACACACAAGACACGCACGCTGTGCACGCTCACACACTAGCAGCCACTTTGACACTTTAACATGAGCGGGCACACACTCACACTTTTTGCCAAAAGGAAAGGCCACTTTAAACTAGTATTAGCAACAGTAACAGAGTATTGCACTACCAAAGCTACCTAGCATGTCCTATATACTCTGTAAATAACTATGTACAAATGCCGAGATGTCACACCATGTTGCCTGTTACCTGTTATTGCACAATGTTTTTTGTATTGGATTCTATTATATGTTGTACCACTGTATTGCACATCGTTGCGGGCAAGACCACCCGCATTTCATTGTATACTCGTATGCCGTGACAAATAAAACTCGACTTGACTTGTAGTACTGTAGGAAGGTACTTGGACAGTAGTAGTACTGTATGAAGGTACTTGGAGAGTAGTAGTACTGTATGAAGGTACTTGGACAGTAGTAGTAGTACTGTATGAAGGTACTTGGACAGTAGTAGTACTGTATGAAGGTACTTGGACAGTAGTAGTAGTATTGTATGAAGGTACTTGAACAGTAGTAGTACTGTATGAAGGTACTTGGACAGTAGTAGTAATGTAGGAAGGTACTTGGACAGTAGTAGTAGTACTGTATGAAGGTACTTGGACAGTAGTAGTACTGTAGGAAGGTACTTGGACAGTAGTAGTACTGTAGGAAGGTACTTGGACAGTAGTAGTAGTACTGTAGGAAGGTACTTGGACAGTAGTAATGTAGGAAGGTACTTGGACAGTAGTAGTACTGTAGGAAGGTACTTGGACAGTAGTAGTACTGTATGAAGGTACTTGGACAGTAGTAGTACTGTAGGAAGGTACTTGGACAGTAGTAGTACTGTAGGAAGGTACTTGGACAGTAGTAGTACTACTGTATGAAGGGACTTGGACAGTAGTACTGTAGGAAGGTACTTGGACAGTAGTAGTACTGTAGGAAGGTACTTGGACAGTAGTACTGTAGGAAGGTACTTGGACAGTAGTAGTAATGTAGGAAGGTACTTGGCCAGTAGTACTGTATGAAGGTACTTGGACAGTAGTAGTAATGTAGGAAGGTACTTGGACAGTAGTAGTACTGTAGGAAGGTACTTGGACAGTAGTAGTACTGTAGGAAGGTACTTGGACAGTAGTAGTACTGTAGGAAGGTACTTGGACAGTAGTAATACTGTAGGAAGGTACTTGGACAGTAGTAGTAGTAGTACTGTAGGAAGGTACTTGGACAGTAGTAATACTGTAGGAAGGTACTTGGACAGTAGTAGTACTGTATGAAGGTACTTGGACAGTAGTAGTACTGTAGGAAGGTACTTGGACAGTAGTAGTACTGTATGAAGGTACTTGGACAGTAGTAGTAATGTAGGAAGGTACTTGGACAGTAGTAGTACTGTATGAAGGTATTTGGACAGTAGTAGTACTGTAGGAAGGTACTTGGACAGTAGTAGTAGCAATGTATGAAGGTACTTGGACAGTAGTAGTACTGTAGGAAGGTACTTGGACAGTAGTAGTACTGTATGAAGGTACTTGGACAGTAGTAGTACTGTATGAAGGTACTTGGACAGTAGTAGTACTGTATGAAGGTACTTGGACAGTAGTAATACTGTAGGAAGGTACTTGGACAGTAGTAGTAATGTAGGAAGGTACTTGGACAGTAGTACTGTATGAAGGTACTTGGACAGTAGTAGTAATGTAGGAAGGTACTTGGACAGTAGTAGTAATGTAGGAAGGTACTTGGACAGTAGTAGTAATGTAGGAAGGTACTTGGACAGTAGTAGTAATGTAGGAAGGTACTTGGACAGTAGTAGTACTGTATGACGGTACTTGGACAGTAGTAGTACAGTAGGAAGGTACTTGGACAGTAGTAGTACTGTAGGAAGGTACTTGGACAGTAGTAGTACAGTAGGAAGGTACTTGGACAGTAGTAGTACTGTAGGAAGGTACTTGGACAGTAGTAGTACTGTAGGAAGGTACTTGGACAGTAGTAGTAATGTAGGAAGGTACTTGGACAGTAGTAGTACTGTATGAAGGTACTTGGACAGTAGTAGTAATGTAGGAAGGTACTTGGACAGTAGTAGTACTGTAGGAAGGTACCTGGACAGTAGTAGTACTGTAGGAAGGTACTTGGACAGTAGTAGTACTGTATGAAGGTACTTGGACAGTAGTAGTAATGTAGGAAGGTACTTGGACAATAGTAGTACCGTAGGAAGGTACCTGGACAGTAGTAGTACTGTAGGAAGGTACTTGGACAGTAGTAGTACTGTATGAAGGTACTTGGACAGTAGTAATGTAGGAAGGTACTTGGACAGTAGTAGTACTGTATGAAGGTACTTGGACAGTAGTAGTACTGTAGGAAGGTACTTGGACAGTAGTAGTACTGTAGGAAGGTACTTGGACAGTAGTAGTACTGTAGGAAGGTTCTTGGACAGTAGTAGTACTGTATGAAGGTACTTGGACAGTAGTAGTAATGTAGGAAGGTACTTGGACAGTAGTAGTAGTACTGTAGGAAGGTACTTGGACAGTAGTAGTACTGTAGGAAGGTACTTGGACAGTAGTAGTACTGTAGGAAGGTACTTGGACAGTAGTAGTACTGTATGAAGGTACTTGGACAGTAGTAGTAATGTAGGAAGGTACTTGGACAGTAGTAGTACTGTAGGAAGGTACCTGGACAGTAGTAGTACTGTAGGAAGGTACTTGGACAGTAGTAGTACTGTATGAAGGTACTTGGACAGTAGTAGTAATGTAGGAAGGTACTTGGACAGTAGTAGTACTGTAGGAAGGTACCTGGACAGTAGTAGTACTGTAGGAAGGTACTTGGACAGTAGTAGTACTGTATGAAGGTACTTGGACAGTAGTAATGTAGGAAGGTACTTGGACAGTAGTAGTACTGTATGAAGGTACTTGGACAGTAGTAGTACTGTAGGAAGGTACTTGGACAGTAGTAGTACTGTAGGAAGGTACTTGGACAGTAGTAGTAATGTAGGAAGGTACTTGGACAGTAGTAGTACTGTAGGAAGGTACTTGGACAGTAGTAGTACTGTAGGAAGGTACTTGGACAGTAGTAGTACTGTAGGAAGGTACTTGGACAGTAGTAGTACTGTATGAAGGTACTTGGACAGTAGTAGTACTGTAGGAAGGTACTTGGACAGTAGTAGTACTGTATGAAGGTACTTGGACAGTAGTAGTACTGTATGAAGGTACTTGGACATTAGTAGTACTGTATGAAGGTACTACTGTACTACTGTACTACTGTATGAAGGTAATACAAAAATCAAACAGTAGTAGTACTGTATGAAGGTACTTGGACAGTAGTAGTACTGTAGGAAGGTACTTGGACAGTAGTAGTACTGTATGAAGGTACTTGGACAGTAGTACTGTATGAAGGTACTTGGACAGTAGTAGTACTGTAGGAAGGTACTTGGACAGTAGTAGTACTGTAGGAAAGTACTTGGACAGTAGTAGTAGTACTGTATGAAGGTACTTGGACAGTAGTAGTACTGTACGAAGGTACTTGGACAGTAGTAGTACTGTATGAAGGTACTTGGACAGTAGTAGTAATGTAGGAAGGTACTTGGACAGTAGTACTGTATGAAGGTACTTGGACAGTAGTAGTACTGTATGAAGGTACTTGGACAGTAGTAGTAATGTAGGAAGGTACTTGGACAGTAGTAGTACTGTATGAAGGTACTTGGACAGTAGTACTGTATGAAGGTACTTGGACAGTAGTAGTACTGTATGAAGGTACTTGGACAGTAGTAGTACTGTAGGAAGGTACTTGGACAGTAGTAGTACTGTATGAAGGTACTTGGACAGTAGTAGTACTGTATGAAGGTACTTGGACAGTAGTAGTACTGTAGGAAGGTACTTGGACAGTAGTACTGTATGAAGGTACTTGGACAGTAGTAGTAATGTAGGAAGGTACTTGGACAGTAGTAGTAGTACTGTAGGAAGGTACTTGGACAGTAGTAGTAGTACTGTATGAAGGTACTTGGACAGTAGTAGTACTGTATGAAGGTACTTGGACAGTAGTAGTAATGTAGGAAGGTACTTGGACAGTAGTACTGTATGAAGGTACTTGGACAGTAGTAGTAATGTAGGAAGGTACTTGGACAGTAGTACTGTATGAAGGTACTTGGACAGTAGTAGTACTGTATGAAGGTACTTGGACAGTAGTAGTAATGTAGGAAGGTACTTGGACAGTAGTACTGTATGAAGGTACTTGGACAGTAGTAGTAATGTAGGAAGGTACTTGGACAGTAGTAGTAATGTAGGAAGGTACTTGGACAGTAGTACTGTATGAAGGTACTTGGACAGTAGTAGTACTGTAGGAAGGTACTTGGACAGTAGTACTGTATGAAGGTACTTGGACAGTAGTAGTACTGTAGGAAGGTACTTGGACAGTAGTACTGTATGAAGGTACTTGGACAGTAGTAGTACTGTAGGAAGGTACTTGGACAGTAGTACTGTATGAAGGTACTTGGACAGTAGTAGTACTGTAGGAAGGTACTTGGACAGTAGTACTGTATGAAGGTACTTGGACAGTAGTAGTACTGTAGGAAGGTACTTGGACAGTAGTACTGTATGAAGGTACTTGGACAGTAGTAGTAATGTAGGAAGGTACTTGGACAGTAGTAGTAATGTAGGAAGGTACTTGGACAGTAGTAGTACTGTATGAAGGTAGTTGGACAGTAGTAGTACTGTATGAAGGTACTTGTACAGTAGTAGTAATGTAGGAAGGTACTTGGACAGTAGTACTGTATGAAGGTACTTGGACAGTAGTAGTAATGTATGAAGGTACTTGGACAGTAGTAGTAATGTTGGAAGGTACTTGGACAGTAGTACTGTATGAAGGTACTTGGACAGTAGTAGTACTGTAGGAAGGTACTTGGACAGTAGTACTGTATGAAGGTACTTGGACAGTAGTAGTAATGTAGGAAGGTACTTGGACAGTAGTACTGTATGAAGGTACTTGGACAGTAGTAGTACTGTAGGAAGGTACTTGGACAGTAGTACTGTATGAAGGTACTTGGACAGTAGTAGTAATGTAGGAAGGTACTTGGACAGTAGTAGTAATGTAGGAAGGTACTTGGACAGTAGTAGTACTGTATGAAGGTACTTGGACAGTAGTAGTACTGTAGGAAGGTACTTGGACAGTAGTACTGTAGGAAGGTACTTGGACAGTAGTAGTACTGTAGGAAGGTACTTGGACAGTACTAGTACTGTAGGAAGGTACTTGGACAGTAGTAATGTAGGAAGGTACTTGGACAGTAGTAGTACTGTAGGAAGGTACTTGGACAGTAGTAATGTAGGAAGGTACTTGGACAGTAGTAGTACTGTAGGAAGGTACTTGGACAGTAGTAGTACTGTATGAAGGTACTTGGACAGTAGTCGTAGTACTGTATGAAGGTACTTGGACAGGAGTACAGTAGGAAGGTACTTGGACAGTAGTAGTACTGTATGAAGGTACTTGGACAGTAGTAGTAGTACTGTAGGAAGGTACTTGGACAGTAGTAATGTAGGAAGGTACTTTGACAGTAGTAGTACTGTAGGAAGGTACTTGGACAGTAGTAGTACTGTATGGAGGTACTTGGACAGTAGTAGTAGTACTGTATGAAGGTACTTGGACAGTAGTAGTACTGTAGGAAGGTACTTGGACAGTAGTAGTAGTACTGTGGGAAGGTACTTGGACAGTAGTAGTACTGTAGGAAGGTACTTGGACAGTAGTAGTACTGTAGGAAGGTACTTGGACAGTAGTAGTAATGTAGGAAGGTACTTGGACAGTAGTAGTACTGTATGAAGGTACTTGGACAGTAGTAGTACTGTATGAAGGTACTTGGACAGTAGTAGTACTGTAGGAAGGTACTTGGACAGTAGTAGTACTGTATGAAGGTACTTGGACAGTAGTAGTAATGTAGGAAGGTACTTGGACAGTAGTAGTAATGTAGGAAGGTACTTGGACAGTAGTAGTACTGTATGAAGGTACTTGGACAGTAGTACTGTATGAAGGTACTTGGACAGTAGTAGTACTGTATGAAGGTACTTGGACAGTAGTAGTAATGTAGGAAGGTACTTGGACAGTAGTAGTACTGTAGGAAGGTACCTGGACAGTAGTAGTACTGTAGGAAGGTACTTGGACAGTAGTAGTACTGTATGAAGGTACTTGGACAGTAGTAGTAATGTAGGAAGGTACTTGGACAGTAGTAGTACTGTAGGAAGGTACCTGGACAGTAGTAGTACTGTAGGAAGGTACTTGGACAGTAGTAGTACTGTATGAAGGTACTTGGACAGTAGTAATGTAGGAAGGTACTTGGACAGTAGTAGTACTGTATGAAGGTACTTGGACAGTAGTAGTACTGTAGGAAGGTACTTGGACAGTAGTAGTACTGTAGGAAGGTACTTGGACAGTAGTAGTAATGTAGGAAGGTACTTGGACAGTAGTAGTACTGTAGGAAGGTACTTGGACAGTAGTAGTACTGTAGGAAGGTACTTGGACAGTAGTAGTACTGTAGGAAGGTACTTGGACATTAGTAGTACTGTATGAAGGTACGTGGACAGTAGTAGTACTGTAGGAAGGTACTTGGACAGTAGTAGTACTGTATGAAGGTACTTGGACAGTAGTAGTACTGTATGAAGGTACTTGGACATTAGTAGTACTGTATGAAGGTACTACTGTACTACTGTACTACTGTATGAAGGTAATACAACAATCAAACAGTAGTAGTACTGTATGAAGGTACTTGGACAGTAGTAGTACTGTAGGAAGGTACTTGGACAGTAGTACTGTATGAAGGTACTTGGACAGTAGTAGTACTGTAGGAAGGTACTTGGACAGTAGTAGTACTGTAGGAAAGTACTTGGACAGTAGTAGTAGTACTGTATGAAGGTACTTGGACAGTAGTAGTACTGTATGAAGGTACTTGGACAGTAGTAGTAATGTAGGAAGGTACTTGGACAGTAGTAGTACTGTATGAAGGTACTTGGACAGTAGTACTGTATGAAGGTACTTGGACAGTAGGAGTACTGTATGAAGGTACTTGGACAGTAGTAGTACTGTAGGAAGGTACTTGGACAGTAGTAGTACTGTATGAAGGTACTTGGACAGTAGTAGTACTGTATGAAGGTACTTGGACAGTAGTAGTACTGTAGGAAGGTACTTGGACAGTAGTACTGTATGAAGGTACTTGGACAGTAGTAGTAATGTAGGAAGGTACTTGGACAGTAGTAGTAGTACTGTAGGAAGGTACTTGGACAGTAGTAGTACTGTATGAAGGTACTTGGACAGTAGTACTGTATGAAGGTACTTGGACAGTAGTAGTACTGTAGGAAGGTACTTGGACAGTAGTAGTACTGTAGGAAAGTACTTGGACAGTAGTAGTAGTACTGTATGAAGGTACTTGGACAGTAGTAGTACTGTATGAAGGTACTTGGACAGTAGTAGTACTGTATGAAGGTACTTGGACAGTAGTAGTAATGTAGGAAGGTACTTGGACAGTAGTACTGTATGAAGGTACTTGGACAGTAGTAGTACTGTATGAAGGTACTTGGACAGTAGTAGTAATGTAGGAAGGTACTTGGACAGTAGTAGTACTGTATGAAGGTACTTGGACAGTAGTACTGTATGAAGGTACTTGGACAGTAGTAGTACTGTATGAAGGTACTTGGACAGTAGTAGTACTGTAGGAGGGTACTTGGACAGTAGTAGTACTGTATGAAGGTACTTGGACAGTAGTAGTACTGTAGGAAGGTACTTGGACAGTAGTACTGTATGAAGGTACTTGGACAGTAGTAGTAATGTAGGAAGGTACTTGGACAGTAGTACTGTATGAAGGTACTTGGACAGTAGTAGTACTGTATGAAGGTACTTGGACAGTAGTAGTAATGTAGGAAGGTACTTGGACAGTAGTACTGTATGAAGGTACTTGGACAGTAGTAGTAATGTAGGAAGGTACTTGGACAGTAGTAGTAATGTAGGAAGGTACTTGGACAGTAGTACTGTATGAAGGTACTTGGACAGTAGTAGTACTGTAGGAAGGTACTTGGACAGTAGTACTGTATGAAGGTACTTGGACAGTAGTAGTACTGTAGGAAGGTACTTGGACAGTAGTACTGTATGAAGGTACTTGGACAGTAGTAGTACTGTAGGAAGGTACTTGGACAGTAGTACTGTATGAAGGTACTTGGACAGTAGTAGTACTGTAGGAAGGTACTTGGACAGTAGTACTGTATGAAGGTACTTGGACAGTAGTAGTACTGTAGGAAGGTACTTGGACAGTAGTACTGTATGAAGGTACTTGGACAGTAGTAGTACTGTAGGAAGGTACTTGGACAGTAGTACTGTATGAAGGTACTTGGACAGTAGTAGTAATGTAGGAAGGTACTTGGACAGTAGTAGTAATGTAGGAAGGTACTTGGACAGTAGTAGTACTGTATGAAGGTAGTTGGACAGTAGTAGTACTGTATGAAGGTACTTGTACAGTAGTAGTAATGTAGGAAGGTACTTGGACAGTAGTACTGTATGAAGGTACTTGGACAGTAGTAGTAATGTAGGAAGGTACTTGGACAGTAGTAGTAATGTTGGAAGGTTCTTGGACAGTAGTACTGTATGAAGGTACTTGGACAGTAGTAGTACTGTAGGAAGGTACTTGGACAGTAGTACTGTATGAAGGTACTTGGACAGTAGTAGTAATGTAGGAAGGTACTTGGACAGTAGTACTGTATGAAGGTACTTGGACAGTAGTAGTACTGTAGGAAGGTACTTGGACAGTAGTACTGTATGAAGGTACTTGGACAGTAGTAGTAATGTAGGAAGGTACTTGGACAGTAGTAGTAATGTAGGAAGGTACTTGGACAGTAGTAGTACTGTATGAAGGTACTTGGACAGTAGTAGTACTGTAGGAAGGTACTTGGACAGTAGTACTGTAGGAAGGTACTTGGACAGTAGTAGTACTGTAGGAAGGTACTTGGACAGTACTAGTACTGTAGGAAGGTACTTGGACAGTAGTAATGTAGGAAGGTACTTGGACAGTAGTAGTACTGTAGGAAGGTACTTGGACAGTAGTAATGTAGGAAGGTACTTGGACAGTAGTAGTACTGTAGGAAGGTACTTGGACAGTAGTAGTACTGTATGAAGGTACTTGGACAGTAGTCGTAGTACTGTATGAAGGTACTTGGACAGGAGTACAGTAGGAAGGTACTTGGACAGTAGTAGTACTGTATGAAGGTACTTGGACAGTAGTAGTAGTACTGTAGGAAGGTACTTGGACAGTAGTAATGTAGGAAGGTACTTTGACAGTAGTAGTACTGTAGGAAGGTACTTGGACAGTAGTAGTACTGTATGGAGGTACTTGGACAGTAGTAGTAGTACTGTATGAAGGTACTTGGACAGTAGTAGTACTGTAGGAAGGTACTTGGACAGTAGTAGTAGTACTGTGGGAAGGTACTTGGACAGTAGTAGTACTGTAGGAAGGTACTTGGACAGTAGTAGTAATGTAGGAAGGTACTTGGACAGTAGTAGTACTGTATGAAGGTACTTGGACAGTAGTAGTACTGTATGAAGGTACTTGGACAGTAGTAGTACTGTAGGAAGGTACTTGGACAGTAGTAGTACTGTATGAAGGTACTTGGACAGTAGTAGTAATGTAGGAAGGTACTTGGACAGTAGTAGTAATGTAGGAAGGTACTTGGACAGTAGTAGTACTGTATGAAGGTACTTGGACAGTAGTACTGTATGAAGGTACTTGGACAGTAGTAGTACTGTATGAAGGTACTTGGACAGTAGTAGTAATGTAGGAAGGTACTTGGACAGTAGTAGTACTGTAGGAAGGTACCTGGACAGTAGTAGTACTGTAGGAAGGTACTTGGACAGTAGTAGTACTGTATGAAGGTACTTGGACAGTAGTAGTAATGTAGGAAGGTACTTGGACAGTAGTAGTACTGTAGGAAGGTACCTGGACAGTAGTAGTACTGTAGGAAGGTACTTGGACAGTAGTAGTACTGTATGAAGGTACTTGGACAGTAGTAATGTAGGAAGGTACTTGGACAGTAGTAGTACTGTAGGAAGGTACCTGGACAGTAGTAGTACTGTAGGAAGGTACTTGGACAGTAGTAGTACTGTATGAAGGTACTTGGACAGTAGTAGTAATGTAGGAAGGTACTTGGACAGTAGTAGTACTGTAGGAAGGTACCTGGACAGTAGTAGTACTGTAGGAAGGTACTTGGACAGTAGTAGTACTGTATGAAGGTACTTGGACAGTAGTAATGTAGGAAGGTACTTGGACAGTAGTAGTACTGTATGAAGGTACTTGGACAGTAGTAGTACTGTAGGAAGGTACTTGGACAGTAGTAGTACTGTAGGAAGGTACTTGGACAGTAGTAGTAATGTAGGAAGGTACTTGGACAGTAGTAGTACTGTAGGAAGGTACTTGGACAGTAGTAGTACTGTAGGAAGGTACTTGGACAGTAGTAGTACTGTAGGAAGGTACTTGGACATTAGTAGTACTGTATGAAGGTACGTGGACAGTAGTAGTACTGTAGGAAGGTACTTGGACAGTAGTAGTACTGTATGAAGGTACTTGGACAGTAGTAGTACTGTATGAAGGTACTTGGACATTAGTAGTACTGTATGAAGGTACTACTGTACTACTGTACTACTGTATGAAGGTAATACAACAATCAAACAGTAGTAGTACTGTATGAAGGTACTTGGACAGTAGTAGTACTGTAGGAAGGTACTTGGACAGTAGTACTGTATGAAGGTACTTGGACAGTAGTAGTACTGTAGGAAGGTACTTGGACAGTAGTAGTACTGTAGGAAAGTACTTGGACAGTAGTAGTAGTACTGTATGAAGGTACTTGGACAGTAGTAGTACTGTATGAAGGTACTTGGACAGTAGTAGTAATGTAGGAAGGTACTTGGACAGTAGTAGTACTGTATGAAGGTACTTGGACAGTAGTACTGTATGAAGGTACTTGGACAGTAGGAGTACTGTATGAAGGTACTTGGACAGTAGTAGTACTGTAGGAAGGTACTTGGACAGTAGTAGTACTGTATGAAGGTACTTGGACAGTAGTAGTACTGTATGAAGGTACTTGGACAGTAGTAGTACTGTAGGAAGGTACTTGGACAGTAGTACTGTATGAAGGTACTTGGACAGTAGTAGTAATGTAGGAAGGTACTTGGACAGTAGTAGTAGTACTGTAGGAAGGTACTTGGACAGTAGTAGTACTGTATGAAGGTACTTGGACAGTAGTACTGTATGAAGGTACTTGGACAGTAGTAGTACTGTAGGAAGGTACTTGGACAGTAGTAGTACTGTAGGAAAGTACTTGGACAGTAGTAGTAGTACTGTATGAAGGTACTTGGACAGTAGTAGTACTGTATGAAGGTACTTGGACAGTAGTAGTACTGTATGAAGGTACTTGGACAGTAGTAGTAATGTAGGAAGGTACTTGGACAGTAGTACTGTATGAAGGTACTTGGACAGTAGTAGTACTGTATGAAGGTACTTGGACAGTAGTAGTAATGTAGGAAGGTACTTGGACAGTAGTAGTACTGTATGAAGGTACTTGGACAGTAGTACTGTATGAAGGTACTTGGACAGTAGTAGTACTGTATGAAGGTACTTGGACAGTAGTAGTACTGTAGGAGGGTACTTGGACAGTAGTAGTACTGTATGAAGGTACTTGGACAGTAGTAGTACTGTAGGAAGGTACTTGGACAGTAGTACTGTATGAAGGTACTTGGACAGTAGTAGTAATGTAGGAAGGTACTTGGACAGTAGTACTGTATGAAGGTACTTGGACAGTAGTAGTACTGTATGAAGGTACTTGGACAGTAGTAGTAATGTAGGAAGGTACTTGGACAGTAGTACTGTATGAAGGTACTTGGACAGTAGTAGTAATGTAGGAAGGTACTTGGACAGTAGTAGTAATGTAGGAAGGTACTTGGACAGTAGTACTGTATGAAGGTACTTGGACAGTAGTAGTACTGTAGGAAGGTACTTGGACAGTAGTACTGTATGAAGGTACTTGGACAGTAGTAGTACTGTAGGAAGGTACTTGGACAGTAGTACTGTATGAAGGTACTTGGACAGTAGTAGTACTGTAGGAAGGTACTTGGACAGTAGTACTGTATGAAGGTACTTGGACAGTAGTAGTACTGTAGGAAGGTACTTGGACAGTAGTACTGTATGAAGGTACTTGGACAGTAGTAGTACTGTAGGAAGGTACTTGGACAGTAGTACTGTATGAAGGTACTTGGACAGTAGTAGTACTGTAGGAAGGTACTTGGACAGTAGTACTGTATGAAGGTACTTGGACAGTAGTAGTAATGTAGGAAGGTACTTGGACAGTAGTAGTAATGTAGGAAGGTACTTGGACAGTAGTAGTACTGTATGAAGGTAGTTGGACAGTAGTAGTACTGTATGAAGGTACTTGTACAGTAGTAGTAATGTAGGAAGGTACTTGGACAGTAGTACTGTATGAAGGTACTTGGACAGTAGTAGTAATGTAGGAAGGTACTTGGACAGTAGTAGTAATGTTGGAAGGTTCTTGGACAGTAGTACTGTATGAAGGTACTTGGACAGTAGTAGTACTGTAGGAAGGTACTTGGACAGTAGTACTGTATGAAGGTACTTGGACAGTAGTAGTAATGTAGGAAGGTACTTGGACAGTAGTACTGTATGAAGGTACTTGGACAGTAGTAGTACTGTAGGAAGGTACTTGGACAGTAGTACTGTATGAAGGTACTTGGACAGTAGTAGTAATGTAGGAAGGTACTTGGACAGTAGTAGTAATGTAGGAAGGTACTTGGACAGTAGTAGTACTGTATGAAGGTACTTGGACAGTAGTAGTACTGTAGGAAGGTACTTGGACAGTAGTACTGTAGGAAGGTACTTGGACAGTAGTAGTACTGTAGGAAGGTACTTGGACAGTACTAGTACTGTAGGAAGGTACTTGGACAGTAGTAATGTAGGAAGGTACTTGGACAGTAGTAGTACTGTAGGAAGGTACTTGGACAGTAGTAATGTAGGAAGGTACTTGGACAGTAGTAGTACTGTAGGAAGGTACTTGGACAGTAGTAGTACTGTATGAAGGTACTTGGACAGTAGTCGTAGTACTGTATGAAGGTACTTGGACAGGAGTACAGTAGGAAGGTACTTGGACAGTAGTAGTACTGTATGAAGGTACTTGGACAGTAGTAGTAGTACTGTAGGAAGGTACTTGGACAGTAGTAATGTAGGAAGGTACTTTGACAGTAGTAGTACTGTAGGAAGGTACTTGGACAGTAGTAGTACTGTATGGAGGTACTTGGACAGTAGTAGTAGTACTGTATGAAGGTACTTGGACAGTAGTAGTACTGTAGGAAGGTACTTGGACAGTAGTAGTAGTACTGTGGGAAGGTACTTGGACAGTAGTAGTACTGTAGGAAGGTACTTGGACAGTAGTAGTACTGTAGGAAGGTACTTGGACAGTAGTAGTACTGTATGAAGGTACTTGGACAGTAGTAGTAATGTAGGAAGGTACTTGGACAGTAGTAGTAATGTAGGAAGGTACTTGGACAGTAGTAGTACTGTATGAAGGTACTTGGACAGTAGTAGTACTGTATGAAGGTACTTGGACAGTAGTAGTACTGTAGGAAGGTACTTGGACAGTAGTAGTACTGTATGAAGGTACTTGGACAGTAGTAGTAATGTAGGAAGGTACTTGGACAGTAGTAGTAATGTAGGAAGGTACTTGGACAGTAGTAGTACTGTATGAAGGTACTTGGACAGTAGTACTGTATGAAGGTACTTGGACAGTAGTAGTACTGTATGAAGGTACTTGGACAGTAGTAGTAATGTAGGAAGGTACTTGGACAGTAGTAGTACTGTAGGAAGGTACCTGGACAGTAGTAGTACTGTAGGAAGGTACTTGGACAGTAGTAGTACTGTATGAAGGTACTTGGACAGTAGTAGTAATGTAGGAAGGTACTTGGACAGTAGTAGTACTGTAGGAAGGTACCTGGACAGTAGTAGTACTGTAGGAAGGTACTTGGACAGTAGTAGTACTGTATGAAGGTACTTGGACAGTAGTAATGTAGGAAGGTACTTGGACAGTAGTAGTACTGTATGAAGGTACTTGGACAGTAGTAGTACTGTAGGAAGGTACTTGGACAGTAGTAGTACTGTAGGAAGGTACTTGGACAGTAGTAGTAATGTAGGAAGGTACTTGGACAGTAGTAGTACTGTAGGAAGCTACTTGGACAGTAGTAGTACTGTAGGAAGGTACTTGGACAGTAGTAGTACTGTAGGAAGGTACTTGGACATTAGTAGTACTGTATGAAGGTACGTGGACAGTAGTAGTACTGTAGGAAGGTACTTGGACAGTAGTAGTACTGTATGAAGGTACTTGGACAGTAGTAGTACTGTATGAAGGTACTTGGACATTAGTAGTACTGTATGAAGGTACTACTGTACTACTGTACTACTGTATGAAGGTAATACAACAATCAAACAGTAGTAGTACTGTATGAAGGTACTTGGACAGTAGTAGTACTGTACGAAGGTACTTGGACAGTAGTACTGTATGAAGGTACTTGGACAGTAGTAGTACTGTAGGAAGGTACTTGGACAGTAGTAGTACTGTAGGAAAGTACTTGGACAGTAGTAGTAGTACTGTATGAAGGTACTTGGACAGTAGTAGTACTGTATGAAGTTATTGGACAGTAGTAGTAATGTAGGAAGGTACTTGGACAGTAGCAGTACTGCATGAAGGTACTTGGACAGTAGTAGTAATGTAGGAAGGTACTTGGACAGTAGTAGTACTGTATGAAGGTACTTGGACAGTAGTAGTACTGTATGAAGGTACTTGGACAGTAGTAGTACTGTATGAAGGTACTTGGACAGTAGTAGTAATGTATGAAGGTACTTGGACAGTAGTAGTACTGTATGAAGGTACTTGGACAGTAGTAGTAATGTATGAAGGTACTTGGATCGTAGTAGTACTGTAGGAAGGTACTTGGACAGTAGTAGTACTGTAGGAAGGTACTTGGACAGTAGTAGTACTGTATGAAGGTACTTGGACAGTAGTAGTAATGTAGGAAGGTACTTGGACAGTAGTAGTACTGTAGGAAGGTACTTGGACAGTAGTAGTAGTAATGTATGAAGGTACTTGGACAGTAGTAGTACTGTAGGAAGGTACTTGGACAGTAGTAGTACTGTATGAAGGTACTTGGACAGTAGTAGTACTGTATGAAGGTACTTGGACAGTAGTAGTACTGTATGAAGGTACTTGGACAGTAGTAGTACTGTAGGAAGGTACTTGGACAGTAGTAGTAATGTAGGAAGGTACTTGGACAGTAGTACTGTATGAAGGTACTTGGACAGTAGTAGTAATGTAGGAAGGTACTTGGGCAGTAGTAGTAATGTAGGAAGGTACTTGGACAGTAGTAGTACTGTAGGAAGGTACTTGGACAGTAGTAGTAATGTAGGAAGGTACTTGGACAGTAGTAGTACTGTAGGAAGGTACTTGGACAGTAGTAGTACTGTAGGAAGGTCCTTGGACAGTAGTAGTAATGTAGGAAGGTACTTGGACAGTAGTAGTACTGTAGGAAGGTACTTGGACAGTAGTAGTACTGTAGGAAGGTATTTGGACAGTAGTAGTAATGTAGGAAGGTACTTGGACAGTAGTAGTAATGTAGGAAGGTACTTGGACAGTAGTAGTAGTACAGTAGGAAGGTACTTGGACAGTAGTAGTACTGTAGGAAGGTACTTGGACAGTAGTAGTACAGTAGGAAGGTACTTGGACAGTAGTAGTACTGTAGGAAGGTACTTGGACAGTAGTAGTACTGTAGGAAGGTACTTGGACAGTAGTAGTAATGTAGGAAGGTACTTGGACAATAGTAATAATGTAGGAAGGTACTTGGACAGTAGTAGTAATGTATGAAGGTACTTGGACAGTAGTAGTACTGTAGGAAGGTACTTGGACAGTAGTAGTACTGTAGGAAGGTACTTGGACAGTAGTAGTACTGTAGGAAGGTACTTGGACAGTAGTAGTACTGTATGAAGGTACTTGGACAGTAGTATCACTGTATGAAGGTACTTGGACAGTAGTAGTACTGTATGAAGGTACTTGGACAGTAGTAGTAGTACTGTAGGAAGGTACTTGGACAGTAGTAGTAATGTAGGAAGGTACTTGGACAGTAGTAGTACTGTAGGAAGGTACTTGGACAGTAGTAATGTAGGAAGGTACTTGGACAGTAGTAGTACTGTAGGAAGGTACTTGGACAGTAGTAGTACTGTATGAAGGTACTTGGACAGTAGTAGTAGTACTGTAGGAAGGTACTTGGACAGTAGTAATGTAGGAAGGTACTTGGAAAGTAGTAGTACTGTAGGAAGGTACTTGGACAGTAGTAATGTAGGAAGGTACTTGGACAGTAGTAGTACTGTAGGAAGGTACTTGGACAGTAGTAGTAATGTAGGAAGGTACTTGGACAGTAGCAGTACTGTATGAAGGTACTTGGACAGTAGTAGTAATGTAGGAAGGTACTTGGACAGTAGTAGTACTGTATGAAGGTACTTGGACAGTAGTAGTACTGTATGAAGGTACTTGGACAGTAGTAGTACTGTATGAAGGTACTTGGACAGTAGTAGTAATGTATGAAGGTACTTGGACAGTAGTAGTACTGTATGAAGGTACTTGGACAGTAGTAGTAATGTATGAAGGTACTTGGATCGTAGTAGTACTGTAGGAAGGTACTTGGACAGTAGTAGTACTGTAGGAAGGTACTTGGACAGTAGTAGTACTGTATGAAGGTACTTGGACAGTAGTAGTAATGTAGGAAGGTACTTGGACAGTAGTAGTACTGTAGGAAGGTACTTGGACAGTAGTAGTAGTAATGTATGAAGGTACTTGGACAGTAGTAGTAATGTATGAAGGTACTTGGACAGTAGTAGTACTGTATGAAGGTACTTGGACAGTAGTAGTACTGTATGAAGGTACTTGGACAGTAGTAGTACTGTATGAAGGTACTTGGACAGTAGTAGTACTGTAGGAAGGTACTTAGACAGTAGTAGTAATGTAGGAAGGTACTTGGACAGTAGTACTGTATGAAGGTACTTGGACAGTAGTAGTAATGTAGGAAGGTACTTGGGCAGTAGTAGTAATGTAGGAAGGTACTTGGACAGTAGTAGTACTGTAGGAAGGTACTTGGACAGTAGTAGTAATGTAGGAAGGTACTTGGACAGTAGTAGTACTGTAGGAAGGTCCTTGGACAGTAGTAGTAATGTAGGAAGGTACTTGGACAGTAGTAGTACTGTAGGAAGGTACTTGGACAGTAGTAGTACTGTAGGAAGGTACTTGGACAGTAGTAGTAATGTAGGAAGGTACTTGGACAGTAGTAGTAATGTAGGAAGGTACTTGGACAGTAGTAGTAGTACAGTAGGAAGGTACTTGGACAGTAGTAGTACTGTAGGAAGGTACTTGGACAGTAGTAGTACAGTAGGAAGGTACTTGGACAGTAGTAGTACTGTAGGAAGGTACTTGGACAGTAGTAGTAATGTAGGAAGGTACTTGGACAGTAGTAATAATGTAGGAAGGTACTTGGACAGTAGTAGTAATGTATGAAGGTACTTGGACAGTAGTAGTACTGTAGGAAGGTACTTGGACAGTAGTAGTACTGTAGGAAGGTACTTGGACAGTAGTAGTAATGTAGGAAGGTACTTGGACAGTAGTAGTAATGTAGGAAGGTACTTGGACAGTAGTAGTAGTACAGTAGGAAGGTACTTGGACAGTAGTAGTACTGTAGGAAAGTACTTGGACAGTAGTAGTAGTACTGTATGAAGGTACTTGGACAGTAGTAGTACTGTATGAAGGTACTTGGACAGTAGTAGTACTGTATGAAGGTACTTGGACAGTAGTAGTAATGTAGGAAGGTACTTGGACAGTAGTACTGTATGAAGGTACTTGGACAGTAGTAGTACTGTATGAAGGTACTTGGACAGTAGTAGTAATGTAGGAAGGTACTTGGACAGTAGTAGTACTGTATGAAGGTACTTGGACAGTAGTACTGTATGAAGGTACTTGGACAGTAGTAGTACTGTATGAAGGTACTTGGACAGTAGTAGTACTGTAGGAGGGTACTTGGACAGTAGTAGTACTGTATGAAGGTACTTGGACAGTAGTAGTACTGTAGGAAGGTACTTGGACAGTAGTACTGTATGAAGGTACTTGGACAGTAGTAGTAATGTAGGAAGGTACTTGGACAGTAGTACTGTATGAAGGTACTTGGACAGTAGTAGTACTGTATGAAGGTACTTGGACAGTAGTAGTAATGTAGGAAGGTACTTGGACAGTAGTACTGTATGAAGGTACTTGGACAGTAGTAGTAATGTAGGAAGGTACTTGGACAGTAGTAGTAATGTAGGAAGGTACTTGGACAGTAGTACTGTATGAAGGTACTTGGACAGTAGTAGTACTGTAGGAAGGTACTTGGACAGTAGTACTGTATGAAGGTACTTGGACAGTAGTAGTACTGTAGGAAGGTACTTGGACAGTAGTACTGTATGAAGGTACTTGGACAGTAGTAGTACTGTAGGAAGGTACTTGGACAGTAGTACTGTATGAAGGTACTTGGACAGTAGTAGTACTGTAGGAAGGTACTTGGACAGTAGTACTGTATGAAGGTACTTGGACAGTAGTAGTACTGTAGGAAGGTACTTGGACAGTAGTACTGTATGAAGGTACTTGGACAGTAGTAGTACTGTAGGAAGGTACTTGGACAGTAGTACTGTATGAAGGTACTTGGACAGTAGTAGTAATGTAGGAAGGTACTTGGACAGTAGTAGTAATGTAGGAAGGTACTTGGACAGTAGTAGTACTGTATGAAGGTAGTTGGACAGTAGTAGTACTGTATGAAGGTACTTGTACAGTAGTAGTAATGTAGGAAGGTACTTGGACAGTAGTACTGTATGAAGGTACTTGGACAGTAGTAGTAATGTAGGAAGGTACTTGGACAGTAGTAGTAATGTTGGAAGGTTCTTGGACAGTAGTACTGTATGAAGGTACTTGGACAGTAGTAGTACTGTAGGAAGGTACTTGGACAGTAGTACTGTATGAAGGTACTTGGACAGTAGTAGTAATGTAGGAAGGTACTTGGACAGTAGTACTGTATGAAGGTACTTGGACAGTAGTAGTACTGTAGGAAGGTACTTGGACAGTAGTACTGTATGAAGGTACTTGGACAGTAGTAGTAATGTAGGAAGGTACTTGGACAGTAGTAGTAATGTAGGAAGGTACTTGGACAGTAGTAGTACTGTATGAAGGTACTTGGACAGTAGTAGTACTGTAGGAAGGTACTTGGACAGTAGTACTGTAGGAAGGTACTTGGACAGTAGTAGTACTGTAGGAAGGTACTTGGACAGTACTAGTACTGTAGGAAGGTACTTGGACAGTAGTAATGTAGGAAGGTACTTGGACAGTAGTAGTACTGTAGGAAGGTACTTGGACAGTAGTAATGTAGGAAGGTACTTGGACAGTAGTAGTACTGTAGGAAGGTACTTGGACAGTAGTAGTACTGTATGAAGGTACTTGGACAGTAGTCGTAGTACTGTATGAAGGTACTTGGACAGGAGTACAGTAGGAAGGTACTTGGACAGTAGTAGTACTGTATGAAGGTACTTGGACAGTAGTAGTAGTACTGTAGGAAGGTACTTGGACAGTAGTAATGTAGGAAGGTACTTTGACAGTAGTAGTACTGTAGGAAGGTACTTGGACAGTAGTAGTACTGTATGGAGGTACTTGGACAGTAGTAGTAGTACTGTATGAAGGTACTTGGACAGTAGTAGTACTGTAGGAAGGTACTTGGACAGTAGTAGTAGTACTGTGGGAAGGTACTTGGACAGTAGTAGTACTGTAGGAAGGTACTTGGACAGTAGTAGTACTGTAGGAAGGTACTTGGACAGTAGTAGTACTGTATGAAGGTACTTGGACAGTAGTAGTAATGTAGGAAGGTACTTGGACAGTAGTAGTAATGTAGGAAGGTACTTGGACAGTAGTAGTACTGTATGAAGGTACTTGGACAGTAGTAGTACTGTATGAAGGTACTTGGACAGTAGTAGTACTGTAGGAAGGTACTTGGACAGTAGTAGTACTGTATGAAGGTACTTGGACAGTAGTAGTAATGTAGGAAGGTACTTGGACAGTAGTAGTAATGTAGGAAGGTACTTGGACAGTAGTAGTACTGTATGAAGGTACTTGGACAGTAGTACTGTATGAAGGTACTTGGACAGTAGTAGTACTGTATGAAGGTACTTGGACAGTAGTAGTAATGTAGGAAGGTACTTGGACAGTAGTAGTACTGTAGGAAGGTACCTGGACAGTAGTAGTACTGTAGGAAGGTACTTGGACAGTAGTAGTACTGTATGAAGGTACTTGGACAGTAGTAGTAATGTAGGAAGGTACTTGGACAGTAGTAGTACTGTAGGAAGGTACCTGGACAGTAGTAGTACTGTAGGAAGGTACTTGGACAGTAGTAGTACTGTATGAAGGTACTTGGACAGTAGTAATGTAGGAAGGTACTTGGACAGTAGTAGTACTGTATGAAGGTACTTGGACAGTAGTAGTACTGTAGGAAGGTACTTGGACAGTAGTAGTACTGTAGGAAGGTACTTGGACAGTAGTAGTAATGTAGGAAGGTACTTGGACAGTAGTAGTACTGTAGGAAGCTACTTGGACAGTAGTAGTACTGTAGGAAGGTACTTGGACAGTAGTAGTACTGTAGGAAGGTACTTGGACATTAGTAGTACTGTATGAAGGTACGTGGACAGTAGTAGTACTGTAGGAAGGTACTTGGACAGTAGTAGTACTGTATGAAGGTACTTGGACAGTAGTAGTACTGTATGAAGGTACTTGGACATTAGTAGTACTGTATGAAGGTACTACTGTACTACTGTACTACTGTATGAAGGTAATACAACAATCAAACAGTAGTAGTACTGTATGAAGGTACTTGGACAGTAGTAGTACTGTACGAAGGTACTTGGACAGTAGTACTGTATGAAGGTACTTGGACAGTAGTAGTACTGTAGGAAGGTACTTGGACAGTAGTAGTACTGTAGGAAAGTACTTGGACAGTAGTAGTAGTACTGTATGAAGGTACTTGGACAGTAGTAGTACTGTATGAAGGTATTGGACAGTAGTAGTAATGTAGGAAGGTACTTGGACAGTAGCAGTACTGCATGAAGGTACTTGGACAGTAGTAGTAATGTAGGAAGGTACTTGGACAGTAGTAGTACTGTATGAAGGTACTTGGACAGTAGTAGTACTGTATGAAGGTACTTGGACAGTAGTAGTACTGTATGAAGGTACTTGGACAGTAGTAGTAATGTATGAAGGTACTTGGACAGTAGTAGTACTGTATGAAGGTACTTGGACAGTAGTAGTAATGTATGAAGGTACTTGGATCGTAGTAGTACTGTAGGAAGGTACTTGGACAGTAGTAGTACTGTAGGAAGGTACTTGGACAGTAGTAGTACTGTATGAAGGTACTTGGACAGTAGTAGTAATGTAGGAAGGTACTTGGACAGTAGTAGTACTGTAGGAAGGTACTTGGACAGTAGTAGTAGTAATGTATGAAGGTACTTGGACAGTAGTAGTACTGTAGGAAGGTACTTGGACAGTAGTAGTACTGTATGAAGGTACTTGGACAGTAGTAGTACTGTATGAAGGTACTTGGACAGTAGTAGTACTGTATGAAGGTACTTGGACAGTAGTAGTACTGTAGGAAGGTACTTGGACAGTAGTAGTAATGTAGGAAGGTACTTGGACAGTAGTACTGTATGAAGGTACTTGGACAGTAGTAGTAATGTAGGAAGGTACTTGGGCAGTAGTAGTAATGTAGGAAGGTACTTGGACAGTAGTAGTACTGTAGGAAGGTACTTGGACAGTAGTAGTAATGTAGGAAGGTACTTGGACAGTAGTAGTACTGTAGGAAGGTACTTGGACAGTAGTAGTACTGTAGGAAGGTCCTTGGACAGTAGTAGTAATGTAGGAAGGTACTTGGACAGTAGTAGTACTGTAGGAAGGTACTTGGACAGTAGTAGTACTGTAGGAAGGTACTTGGACAGTAGTAGTAATGTAGGAAGGTACTTGGACAGTAGTAGTAATGTAGGAAGGTACTTGGACAGTAGTAGTAGTACAGTAGGAAGGTACTTGGACAGTAGTAGTACTGTAGGAAGGTACTTGGACAGTAGTAGTACAGTAGGAAGGTACTTGGACAGTAGTAGTACTGTAGGAAGGTACTTGGACAGTAGTAGTACTGTAGGAAGGTACTTGGACAGTAGTAGTAATGTAGGAAGGTACTTGGACAGTAGTAATAATGTAGGAAGGTACTTGGACAGTAGTAGTAATGTATGAAGGTACTTGGACAGTAGTAGTACTGTAGGAAGGTACTTGGACAGTAGTAGTACTGTAGGAAGGTACTTGGACAGTAGTAGTACTGTAGGAAGGTACTTGGACAGTAGTAGTACTGTATGAAGGTACTTGGACAGTAGTATCACTGTATGAAGGTACTTGGACAGTAGTAGTACTGTATGAAGGTACTTGGACAGTAGTAGTAGTACTGTAGGAAGGTACTTGGACAGTAGTAGTAATGTAGGAAGGTACTTGGACAGTAGTAGTACTGTAGGAAGGTACTTGGACAGTAGTAATGTAGGAAGGTACTTGGACAGTAGTAGTACTGTAGGAAGGTACTTGGACAGTAGTAGTACTGTATGAAGGTACTTGGACAGTAGTAGTAGTACTGTAGGAAGGTACTTGGACAGTAGTAATGTAGGAAGGTACTTGGAAAGTAGTAGTACTGTAGGAAGGTACTTGGACAGTAGTAATGTAGGAAGGTACTTGGACAGTAGTAGTACTGTAGGAAGGTACTTGGACAGTAGTAGTAATGTAGGAAGGTACTTGGACAGTAGCAGTACTGTATGAAGGTACTTGGACAGTAGTAGTAATGTAGGAAGGTACTTGGACAGTAGTAGTACTGTATGAAGGTACTTGGACAGTAGTAGTACTGTATGAAGGTACTTGGACAGTAGTAGTACTGTATGAAGGTACTTGGACAGTAGTAGTAATGTATGAAGGTACTTGGACAGTAGTAGTACTGTATGAAGGTACTTGGACAGTAGTAGTAATGTATGAAGGTACTTGGATCGTAGTAGTACTGTAGGAAGGTACTTGGACAGTAGTAGTACTGTAGGAAGGTACTTGGACAGTAGTAGTACTGTATGAAGGTACTTGGACAGTAGTAGTAATGTAGGAAGGTACTTGGACAGTAGTAGTACTGTAGGAAGGTACTTGGACAGTAGTAGTAGTAATGTATGAAGGTACTTGGACAGTAGTAGTAATGTATGAAGGTACTTGGACAGTAGTAGTACTGTATGAAGGTACTTGGACAGTAGTAGTACTGTATGAAGGTACTTGGACAGTAGTAGTACTGTATGAAGGTACTTGGACAGTAGTAGTACTGTAGGAAGGTACTTAGACAGTAGTAGTAATGTAGGAAGGTACTTGGACAGTAGTACTGTATGAAGGTACTTGGACAGTAGTAGTAATGTAGGAAGGTACTTGGGCAGTAGTAGTAATGTAGGAAGGTACTTGGACAGTAGTAGTACTGTAGGAAGGTACTTGGACAGTAGTAGTAATGTAGGAAGGTACTTGGACAGTAGTAGTACTGTAGGAAGGTCCTTGGACAGTAGTAGTAATGTAGGAAGGTACTTGGACAGTAGTAGTACTGTAGGAAGGTACTTGGACAGTAGTAGTACTGTAGGAAGGTACTTGGACAGTAGTAGTAATGTAGGAAGGTACTTGGACAGTAGTAGTAATGTAGGAAGGTACTTGGACAGTAGTAGTAGTACAGTAGGAAGGTACTTGGACAGTAGTAGTACTGTAGGAAGGTACTTGGACAGTAGTAGTACAGTAGGAAGGTACTTGGACAGTAGTAGTACTGTAGGAAGGTACTTGGACAGTAGTAGTAATGTAGGAAGGTACTTGGACAGTAGTAATAATGTAGGAAGGTACTTGGACAGTAGTAGTAATGTATGAAGGTACTTGGACAGTAGTAGTACTGTAGGAAGGTACTTGGACAGTAGTAGTACTGTAGGAAGGTACTTGGACAGTAGTAGTACTGTAGGAAGGTACTTGGACAGTAGTAGTAGTAATGTAGGAAGGTACTTGGACAGTAGTAGTACTGTATGAAGGTACTTGGACAGTAGTATCACTGTATGAAGGTACTTGGACAGTAGTAGTACTGTATGAAGGTACTTGGACAGTAGTAGTAGTACTGTAGGAAGGTACTTGGACAGTAGTAGTAATGTAGGAAGGTACTTGGACAGTAGTAGTACTGTAGGAAGGTACTTGGACAGTAGTAATGTAGGAAGGTACTTGGACAGTAGTAGTACTGTATGAAGGTACTTGGACAGTAGTAGTAGTACTGTAGGAAGGTACTTGGACAGTAGTAATGTAGGAAGGTACTTGGAAAGTAGTAGTACTGTAGGAAGGTACTTGGACAGTAGTAATGTAGGAAGGTACTTGGACAGTAGTAGTACTGTAGGAAGGTACTTGGACAGTAGTAGTACTGTAGGAAGGTACTTGGACAGTAGTAATGTAGGAAGGTACTTGGACAGTAGTAGTAATGTAGGAAGGTACTTGGACAGTAGTAGTACTGTATGAAGGTACTTGGACAGTAGTAATGTAGGAAGGTACTTGGACAGTAGTAGTAATGTAGGAAGGTACTTGGACAGTAGTAGTACTGGAGGAAGGTACCTGGACAGTAGTAGTACTGTAGGAAGGTACTTGGACAGTAGTAGCACTGTATGAAGGTACTTGGACAGTAGTAATGTAGTAAGGTACTTGGACAGTAGTAGTACTGTATGAAGGTACTTGGACAGTAGTAGTACTGTAGGAAGGTACTTGGACAGTAGTAGTACTGTAGGAAGGTACTTGGACAGTAGTAGTACTGTATGAAGGTACTTGGACAGTAGTAGTACTGTAGGAAGGTACTTGGACAGTAGTAGTACTGTAGGAAGGTACTTGGACAGTAGTAGTAGTACTGTAGGAAGGTACTTGGACAGTAGTAGTACTGTAGGAAGGTACTTGGACAGTAGTAGTACTGTGGGAAGGTACTTGGACAGTAGTAGTACTGTATGAAGGTACTTGGACAGTAGTAGTACTGTATGAAGGTACTTGGACAGTAGTAGTACTGTATGAAGGTACTTGGACAGCAGTGGAGGCTGCTGACCAAATTTTTAGGTGAAGCACAAATTATTATATTATATTATATATAAAATTATATTTTTGTGTCAGTGGTCAGTGGACACAGATGAAAACATATTAACATTAGGTGACAGCGGACCTGACCAGATGAAAACATATTAGGTGACAGCACACCTGACCAGATGAAATCATATTAAGTGACAGCGCACCTGACCAGATGAAATCATATTAGGTGACAGCGCACCTGACCAGATCAAAACATATTAGGTGAAGGTGACAAGGAAGCCACAGACTCATACCCCCCCGACACTCAACTAACCGCCTCGGACAGTCCTTCATACCAGTGGCCATCAGGCTCCACAACAGTGGGCAGGGACTGCTGCCAGACATCGACCTATAACTAATAGGAACCCAAGTAGGACAATAACACTACCTTATGCATACTGCACCTTATGTGGATACTGTGATACTGTGAATAATGAATAATGTATATTTCAGTTAGTTAAATAGTAAATTATAACACTACCTTATGCATACTGCACCTTATGTGACACTGTTAAAATATATTTCAGTTAGTTAGATAGTAAATTATATTGACCTATTTGTTTACACTGCTTGTGTTGTTTTCACTACCTGTACCCCCCCTCCCTTCCCCCATGCTGCTATCATGCCTGAATTTCCCCAAGGGGATCAATAAAGGAATATCTTATCTTATCTTAAAAGGAAAGATGAAATTACCTACCTGGGTTCCATCCTATAGAGGCAAATCTTTCCTGTGACAAAATGGGATCCAATGTAATAAAACTAAGTCAATCAACGAACTAGATTCCTGTACCGGATCTCCTCTCTGGTAAACAAGAATACCTTGAAGACTCTAACAGGAGCACTCATTCTAGGGTACTATGACTATGCTTGCACCTCATGGTACCAAAGCACCTCAAAGGCACTAAAAACAAGATTACAAACATCACAAAACAAACTGGTCAGACTACTGCTTGACCTTACTCCTAAAACCCACCTCACCCCTGCCCACTAGGATGGCTTAGAGTAGACAACAGAGTACAACAACTTGCAATGGGCCTGGTCTACAAGATACAATACACCACTAAGATACCCATGTGCATGTCGAAATACTTCCCAAAGGTCAGTGAATACCACGACCACAACACCAGAGGGAGTCCCACAAATCATGTTCAACCCAGATCAAATAATTTAAAAAGAAAAAAGAAAAAAAAAGAAAAAAAAATTTAATAAAAGAAAAATCGTCATAACTTAGAAATGAGATTGCATAGGTCTATGAATCGATATCGCGATTCTGTTTCAATTAATTGCCCAGCCCTACAGTGTGTACAGTAAGTTAGCTTGGTGATCATCATTGTGATGTAGGCTAAGCTGGCTAGCTACTGTTAGCATACAAGCTTTTACAAACACTGTAGCCTACTTACTTTTTCATCCACAACTTTTTTTCTTATCCAGATGCATAAGTCCACTTCTTCATGTTGCTCAGTTGCTGGTTTATACTTCGGTCCTAATGTTGGCGCAAAGTTTAATTTAGCCTGTGTTGTTATAGCTGTACAGCTTACTAAACTACTAGCTTGCTATGTTTCACACAGTCAAAACGGGTCCAGCTGCAGGTTCGGAGGTTAGGTTTAGCTCGGGTCAATCTCAAGTTTCTCAAGTTTCTTTATTAGTTGTCATACAGAAGTACAGAATACTTTTATACAAAATGCTTCTTTCTGCTACATTTTGTATAAAAGTATTCTGTACTTCTGTATGACACCTAATAAAGAAACTTGAGAAAATTGAGATTGGCCCGAGCTAAACCTAACCTCCGAACCTGCAGCTGGACCCGTTTTGACTGTGCGATGCAGCAATCTCTGATTGGATTTTCAAGGCTGCCAATCATTCATCCTCCGTGTATTATTGGATTGTCAAGGCTGTCAATCATTCAATCCCCCATTCAATGGCAAGAGTTTAACTGCACAGACCGTGCTTAGATGAAGTTAATAGCCTATTTTGATTGGCTATTATTTATTATTTATTTAAATTGGGTCAACCTGTGCAGATATTCTGCACGAATATTACTGCAGTCATTACTGCAGTGCAGGCCTGCTCAGAGCTGTACATTTTGGCCATTTTTGAAGAAAAAAATAATTCACTGGAATTTTTTTTACAGAGGAAAACATTTCTAAAAAAAAAAATAAAAAAAAAAATAATAATAATAATAATAATAATAATAATAATAATAATAATAATAATAATAATAATAATAATAATAATAATTAATAATAATAATAATAATAATAATAATAATAAAAAATATATATATATATGTAAATTAATAATAATTATGAATTATGAGTGAATTTGTGTTTCACGTGTTGTCATAGAGAAACCTCCACTGTTGGACAGTAGTAGTACTGTAGGAAGGTACTTGGACAGTAGTAGTAGTACTGTAGGAAGGTACTTGGACAGTAGTAATGTAGGAAGGTACTTGGACAGTAGTAGTACTGTAGGAAGGTACTTGGACAGTAGTAGTACTGTATGAAGGTACTTGGACAGTAGTACTGTATGAAGGTACTTGGACAGTAGTAGTACTGTAGGAAGGTACTTGGACAGTAGTAGTAATGTATGAAGGTACTTGGACAGTATTAGTACTGTAGGAAGGTACTTGGACAGTACTGTATGAAGGTACTTGGACAGTAGTAGTAATGTAGGAAGGTACTTGGACAGTAGTAGTACTGTAGGAAGGTACCTGGACAGTAGTAGTACTGTAGGAAGGTACTTGGACAGTAGTAGTACTGTATGAAGGTACTTGGACAGTAGTAATGTAGGAAGGTACTTGGACAGTAGTAGTACTGTATGAAGGTAATTGGACAGTAGTAGTACTGTAGGAAGGTACTTGGACAGTAGTAGTACTGTAGGAAGGTACTTGGACAGTAGTAGTACTGTATGAAGGTACTTGGACAGTAGTAGTACTGTATGAAGGTACTTGGACAGTAGTAGTACTGTATGAAGGTACTTGGACAGTAGTAGTAATGTAGGAAGGTACTTGGACAGTAGTACTGTATGAAGGTACTTGGACAGTAGTAGTAATGTAGGAAGGTACTTGGACAGTAGTACTGTATGAAGGTACTTGGACAGTAGTAGTACTGTATGAAGGTACTTGGACAGTAGTAGTACTGTAGGAAGGTACTTGGACAGTAGTAGTACTGTATGAAGGTACTTGGACAGTAGTAGTACTGTATGAAGGTACTTGGACAGTAGTAGTACTGTATGAAGGTACTTGGACAGTAGTAGTAATGTATGAAGGTACTTGGACAGTAGTAGTACTGTATGAAGGTACTTGGACAGTAGTAGTAATGTATGAAGGTACTTGGATCGTAGTAGTACTGTAGGAAGGTACTTGGACAGTAGTAGTACTGTAGTAAGGTACTTGGACAGTAGTAGTACTGTATGAAGGTACTTGGACAGTAGTAGTAATGTAGGAAGGTACTTGGACAGTAGTAGTACTGTAGGAAGGTACTTGGACAGTAGTAGTAGTAATGTATGAAGGTACTTGGACAGTAGTAGTAATGTATGAAGGTACTTGGACAGTAGTAGTACTGTATGAAGGTACTTGGACAGTAGTAGTACTGTATGAAGGTACTTGGACAGTAGTAGTACTGTAGGAAGGTACTTGGACAGTAGTAGTAATGTAGGAAGGTACTTGGACAGTAGTACTGTATGAAGGTACTTGGACAGTAGTAGTAATGTAGGAAGGTACTTGGGCAGTAGTAGTAATGTAGGAAGGTACTTGGACAGTAGTAGTACTGTAGGAAGGTACTTGGACAGTAGTAGTAATGTAGGAAGGTACTTGGACAGTAGTAGTACTGTAGGAAGGTACTTGGACAGTAGTAGTACTGTAGGAAGGTCCTTGGACAGTAGTAGTAATGTAGGAAGGTACTTGGACAGTAGTAGTACTGTAGGAAGGTACTTGGACAGTAGTAGTACTGTAGGAAGGTACTTGGACAGTAGTAGTAATGTAGGAAGGTACTTGGACAGTAGTAGTAATGTAGGAAGGTACTTGGACAGTAGTAGTAGTACAGTAGGAAGGTACTTGGACAGTAGTAGTACTGTAGGAAGGTACTTGGACAGTAGTAGTACAGTAGGAAGGTACTTGGACAGTAGTAGTACTGTAGGAAGGTACTTGGACAGTAGTAGTAATGTAGGAAGGTACTTGGACAGTAGTAATAATGTAGGAAGGTACTTGGACAGTAGTAGTAATGTATGAAGGTACTTGGACAGTAGTAGTACTGTAGGAAGGTACTTGGACAGTAGTAGTACTGTAGGAAGGTACTTGGACAGTAGTAGTACTGTAGGAAGGTACTTGGACAGTAGTAGTAATGTAGGAAGGTACTTGGACAGTAGTAGTACTGTATGAAGGTACTTGGACAGTAGTATCACTGTATGAAGGTACTTGGACAGTAGTAGTACTGTATGAAGGTACTTGGACAGTAGTAGTAGTACTGTAGGAAGGTACTTGGACAGTAGTAGTAATGTAGGAAGGTACTTGGACAGTAGTAGTACTGTAGGAAGGTACTTGGACAGTAGTAATGTAGGAAGGTACTTGGACAGTAGTAGTACTGTATGAAGGTACTTGGACAGTAGTAGTAGTACTGTAGGAAGGTACTTGGACAGTAGTAATGTAGGAAGGTACTTGGAAAGTAGTAGTACTGTAGGAAGGTACTTGGACAGTAGTAATGTAGGAAGGTACTTGGACAGTAGTAGTACTGTAGGAAGGTACTTGGACAGTAGTAGTACTGTAGGAAGGTACTTGGACAGTAGTAATGTAGGAAGGTACTTGGACAGTAGTAGTAATGTAGGAAGGTACTTGGACAGTAGTAGTACTGTATGAAGGTACTTGGACAGTAGTAATGTAGGAAGGTACTTGGACAGTAGTAGTAATGTAGGAAGGTACTTGGACAGTAGTAGTACTGGAGGAAGGTACCTGGACAGTAGTAGTACTGTAGGAAGGTACTTGGACAGTAGTAGCACTGTATGAAGGTACTTGGACAGTAGTAATGTAGGAAGGTACTTGGACAGTAGTAGTACTGTATGAAGGTACTTGGACAGTAGTAGTACTGTAGGAAGGTACTTGGACAGTAGTAGTACTGTAGGAAGGTACTTGGACAGTAGTAGTACTGTATGAAGGTACTTGGACAGTAGTAGTACTGTAGGAAGGTACTTGGACAGTAGTAGTACTGTAGGAAGGTACTTGGACAGTAGTAGTAGTACTGTAGGAAGGTACTTGGACAGTAGTAGTACTGTAGGAAGGTACTTGGACAGTAGTAGTACTGTGGGAAGGTACTTGGACAGTAGTAGTACTGTATGAAGGTACTTGGACAGTAGTAGTACTGTATGAAGGTACTTGGACAGTAGTAGTACTGTATGAAGGTACTTGGACAGTAGTAGTACTGTAGGAAGGTACTTGGACAGTAGTAGTAGTACTGTAGGAAGGTACTTGGACAGTAGTAATGTAGGAAGGTACTTGGACAGTAGTAGTACTGTATGAAGGTACTTGGACAGTAGTAGTACTGTAGGAAGGTACTTGGACAGTAGTAGTACTGTATGAAGGTACTTGGACAGTAGTACTGTATGAAGGTACTTGGACAGTAGTAGTACTGTAGGAAGGTACTTGGACAGTAGTAGTAATGTATGAAGGTACTTGGACAGTATTAGTACTGTAGGAAGGTACTTGGACAGTACTGTATGAAGGTACTTGGACAGTAGTAGTAATGTAGGAAGGTACTTGGACAGTAGTAGTACTGTAGGAAGGTACCTGGACAGTAGTAGTACTGTAGGAAGGTACTTGGACAGTAGTAGTACTGTATGAAGGTACTTGGACAGTAGTAATGTAGGAAGGTACTTGGACAGTAGTAGTACTGTATGAAGGTAATTGGACAGTAGTAGTACTGTAGGAAGGTACTTGGACAGTAGTAGTACTGTAGGAAGGTACTTGGACAGTAGTAGTACTGTATGAAGGTACTTGGACAGTAGTAGTACTGTATGAAGGTACTTGGACAGTAGTAGTACTGTATGAAGGTACTTGGACAGTAGTAGTAATGTAGGAAGGTACTTGGACAGTAGTACTGTATGAAGGTACTTGGACAGTAGTAGTAATGTAGGAAGGTACTTGGACAGTAGTACTGTATGAAGGTACTTGGACAGTAGTAGTACTGTATGAAGGTACTTGGACAGTAGTAGTACTGTAGGAAGGTACTTGGACAGTAGTAGTACTGTATGAAGGTACTTGGACAGTAGTAGTACTGTAGGAAGGTACTTGGACAGTAGTAGTAATGTAGGAAGGTACTTGGACAGTAGTACTGTATGAAGGTACATGGACAGTAGTAGTACTGTATGAAGGTACTTGGACAGTAGTAGTACTGTAGGAAGGTACTTGGACAGTAGTAGTACTGTATGAAGGTACTTGGACAGTAGTAGTACTGTAGGAAGGTACTTGGACAGTAGTAGTAATGTATGAAGGTACTTGGACAGTAGTAGTAATGTAGGAAGGTACTTGGACAGTAGTAGTACTGTAGGAAGGTACTTGGACAGTAGTAGTAGTACTGTATGAAGGTACTTGGACAGTAGTACTGTAGGAAGTCTAGGGGGGGACGTGCTTTTGCGGTCACAGCCCCTGACCTCTGGAACAGCATCCCCATGTCCATCAAATCTGCCCCCTCCATCGAGTCTTTTAAATCAAAACTCAAAACCCACCTATATCGCCTGGCCTTCCCTGACTCACTTTGACTCTTGCCGTACTTGTTGACGTGTTGTTCTGTTTTTCCTTTGTCTATCTGTTGATTTTATTTTGTTTCTCTGTTTATTTTATACTTTTCTTTGTACTTAGCTTAGCCATGTGAAGCACTTTGGTTGACAAGCGTCATGTTTAAACGTGCTATACAAATACATTTGATTGATTGATTGATTGATTGATTGACTGTATGAAGGTACTTGGATAGTAGTAGTAATGTAGGAAGGTACTTGGACAGTAGTACTGTATGAAGGTACTTGGACAGTAGTAGTACTGTAGGAAGGTACTTGGACAGTAGTACTGTATGAAGGTACTTGGACAGTAGTAGTAATGTAATAATAATAATAATAATTCATTTAATTTATATAGCGCTTCTCAATAACCCGAAGTCGCTGACAGTAGTCGGGAGCAGGGGTACAAACAAAGAGGCGAAAGCAAAGAAACAAAACAAAACAACAAAGAAACAAAAACAAAGGAACATGAGACCATGGGGGGAACGGGGGAGACAGCCTGATGGCACAAAAAAAAGACTAGAGACATATCGATCAGGTTGGAGGGGAGGGGGGGGGTTTAGGGGTGGGGGGGGTTGAAGGCAAGGGAGAACAGGTGGGTTTTGAGGCGAGCTTTGAAGGTGGAGAGTGTAGGGGAGTCTCTGATGGACTGGGGGAGGGAGTTCCAGAGTCGGGGTGCAGTGCGAGAGAAGGCCCGATCTCCGAAGTTTTTGAGCTTGGATGTCGGGACAGTGAGGGAGGCAGTGGAGGAGGACCGGAGGGAACGGGTTGGGCGGTAGGGGAGAAGGAGATCAGTCAGGTAGGGGGGGGCCAGGCTGTGGAGGGCTTTGAAGGTGAGGAGTAGTGTTTTAAAGTTAATGCGGTGTTTGATGGGGAGCCAGTGGAGGGAGTGGAGGACAGGAGTGATGTGTTCGCGGGACCGGGTGTTAGTGAGGAGGCGGGCGGCTGAATTTTGGACCATTTGCAGTTTATGGAGGGAGCGGGAGGTGATACCAGTGAGGAGGGAGTTGCAGTAGTCCAGGCGGGAGGAGATGAAGGCGTGAATGAGGGATTCAGCAGCGGGGGGGGGAGAGGCAGTGACGGATTTTTGCGATGTTGCGGAGGTGAAAGTAGGATGTTTTGACGATGGAGCGGACGTGGGGGTCAAATGAGAGGGTGGGGTCAAGGAGGACACCAAGGTTGCGGACTAGGGGGGAGGGGGTGATGGTGGAGTCGTTGATGGTGAGTGTGATGGGTCCGGATCTGGTGAGGGTGGTTTGTAGGAAGGTACTTGGACAGTAGTACTGTATGAAGGTACTTGGGCAGTAGTAGTACTGTAGGAAGGTACTTGGACAGTAGTACTGTATGAAGGTACTTGGACAGTAGTAGTAATGTAGGAAGGTACTTGGACAGTAGTAGTAATGTAGGAAGGTACTTGGACAGTAGTAGTACTGTATGAAGGTACTTGGACAGTAGTAGTACTGTAGGAAGGTACTTGTACAGTAGTACTGTAGGAAGGTACTTGGACAGTAGTAGTACTGTAGGAAGGTACTTGGACAGTAGTAGTACTGTAGGAAGGTACTTGGACAGTAGTAGTACTGTAGGAAGGTACTTGGACAGTAGTAATGTAGGACGGTACTTGGACAGTAGTAGTACTGTATGAAGGTACTTGGACAGTAGTAGTAGTACTGTATGAAGGTACTTGGACAGTAGTACTGTAGGAAGGTACTTGGACAGTAGTAGTACTGTATGAAGGTACTTGGACAGTAGTAGTACTGTAGGAAGGTACTTGGACAGTAGTAGTAGTACTGTAGGAAGGTACTTGGACAGTAGTAGTACTGTAGGAAGGTACTTGGACAGTAGTAGTACTGTAGGGAGGTACTTGGACAGTAGTAGTACTGTATGAAGGTACTTGGACAGTAGTAGTACTGTATGAAGGTACTTGGACAGTAGTAGTACTGTATGAAGGTACTTGGACAGTAGTACTGTAGGAAGGTACTTGGACAGTAGTAGTACTGTATGAAGGTACTTGGACAGTAGTAGTACTGTAGGAAGGTACTTGGACAGTAGTAGTAGTACTGTAGGAAGGTACTTGGACAGTAGTAGTACTGTAGGAAGGTACTTGGACAGTAGTAGTACTGTAGGGAGGTACTTGGACAGTAGTAGTACTGTATGAAGGTACTTGGACAGTAGTAGTACTGTATGAAGGTACTTGGACAGTAGTAGTACTGTAGGAAGGTACTTGGACAGTAGTAGTAATGTAGGAAGGTACTTGGACAGTAGTAGTACTGTAGGAAGGTACTTGGACAGTAGTAGTACTGTATGAAGGTACTTGGACAGTAGTAGTACTGTATGAAGGTACTTGGACAGTAGTAGTACTGTAGGAAGGTACTTGGACAGTAGTAGTACTGTAGGAAGGTACTTGGACAGTAGTAGTACTGTATGAAGGTACTTGGACAGTAGTAGTACTGTATGAAGGTACTTGGACAGTAGTAGTACTGTAGGAAGGTACTTGGACAGTAGTAGTACTGTATGAATGTACTTGGACAGTAGTAGTACTGTAGGAAGGTACTTGGACAGTAGTAGTACTGTATGAAGGTACTTGGACAGTAGTAGTACTGTAGGAAGGTACTTGGACAGTAGTAGTACTGTAGGAAGGTACTTGGACAGTAGTAGTACTGTATGAAGGTACTTGGACAGTAGTAGTAGTAATGTAGGAAGGTACTTGGACAGTAGTAGTACTGTATGAAGGTACTTGGACAGTAGTAGTAGTACTGTAGGAAGGTACTTGGACAGTAGTAGTAATGTAGGAAGGTACTTGGACAGTAGTAGTAATGTAGGAAGGTACTTGGACAGTAGTAGTACTGTATGAAGGTACTTGGACAGTAGTAGTACTGTATGAAGGTACTTGGACAGTAGTAGTAGTACTGTAGGAAGGTACTTGGACAGTAGTAATGTAGGGAGGTACTTGGACAGTAGTAGTACTGTAGGAAGGTACTTGGACAGTAGTAATGTAGGAAGGTACTTGGACAGTAGTAGTACTGTAGGAAGGTACTTGGACAGTAGTAATGTAGGAAGGTACTTGGACAGTAGTCATGTAGGAAGGTACTTGGACAGTAGTAGTACTGTAGGAAGGTAAGTGGACAGTAGTAGTACTGTATGAAGGTACTTGGACAGTAGTAATGTAGGAAGGTACTTGAACAGTAGTAGTAATGTAGGAAGGTACTTGGACAGTAGTAGTACTGTATGAAGGTACTTAGACAGTAGTAATGTAGGAAGGTACTTGGACAGTAGTAGTAATGTAGGAAGGTACTTGGACAGGAGTAGTACTGTATGAAGGTACTTGGACAGTAGTAATGTAGGAAGGTACTTGGACAGTAGTAGTAATGTAGGAAGGTACTTGGACAGTAGTAGTACTGTATGAAGGTACTTGGACAGTAGTAGTACTGTATGAAGGTACTTGGACAGTAGTAGTACTGTAGGAAGGTACTTGGACAGTAGTACTGTATGAAGGTACTTGGACAGTAGTAGTAATGTAGGAAGGTACTTGGACAGTAGTAGTACTGTATGAAGGTACTTGGACAGTAGTAGTACTGTAGGAAGGTACTTGGACAGTAGTAGTACTGTAGGAAGGTACTTGGACAGTAGTAGTAATGTATGAAGGTACTTGGACAGTAGTACTGTATGAAGGTACTTGGCCAGTAGTATTACTGTAGGAAGGTACTTGGACAGTAGTAGTACTGTAGGAAGGTACTTGGACATTAGTACTGTATGAAGGTACTTGGACAGTAGTACTGTATGAAGGTACTTGGACAGTAGTAGTACTGTATGAAGGTACTTGGACAGTAGTAGTACAGTAGGAAGGTACTTGGACAGTAGTAGTACTGTATGAAGGTACTTGGACGGTAGTAGTACTGTAGGAAGGTACTTGGACAGTAGTAGTACTGTAGGAAGGTACTTGGACAGTAGTAGTACTGTAGGAAGGTACTTGGACAGTAGTAGTACTGTAGGAAGGTACTTGGACAGTAGTAGTACTGTAGGAATGTACTTGGACAGTAGTAATACTGTAGGAAGGTACTTGGACAGTAGTAGTAATGTATGAAGGTACTTGGACAGTAGGAGTACTGTAGGAAGGTACTTGGACAGTAGTAGTACTGTAGGAAGGTACTTGGACAGTGGTAGTACTGTAGGAAGGTACTTGGACAGTAGTAGTAATGTATGAAGGGTAGTAGTACTGTAGGAAGGTACTTGGACAGTAGTAATGTATGAAGGTACTTGGACAGTAGTAGTACTGTAGGAAGGTACTTGGACAGTAGTAATGTATGAAGGTACTTGGACAGTAGTAGTACTGTATGAAGGTACTTGGACAGTAGTAGTACTGTAGGAAGGTATTTGGACAGTAGTAATGTATGAAGGTACTTGGACAGTAGTAGTACTGTATGAAGGTACTTGGACAGTAGTAGTACTGTATGAAGGTACTTGGACAGTAGTAGTACTATATGAAGGTACTTGGACAGTAGTAGTACAGTAGGAAGGTACTTGGACAGTAGTAGTACTGTAGGAAGGTACTTGGACAGTAGTAGTACTGTAGGAAGGTACTTGGACAGTAGTAGTACTGTAGGAAGGTACTTGGACAGTAGTAGTACTGTAGGAAGGTACTTGGACAGTAGTAGTACTGTAGGAAGGTACTTGGACAGTAGTAGTAATGTAGGAAGGTACTTGGACAGTAGTAGTACTGTATGAAGGTACTTGGACAGTAGTACTGTATGAAGGTACTTGGACAGTAGTAGTACTGTAGGAAGGTACTTGGACAGTAGTAGTACTGTATGAAGGTACTTGGACAGCAGTAGTAATGTAGGAAGGTACTTGGACAGTAGTAGTACTGTAGGAAGGTACTTGGACAGTAGTAATGTATGAAGGTACTTGGACAGTAGTAGTACTGTATGAAGGTACTTGGACAGTAGTAGTACTGTATGAAGGTACATGGACAGTAGTAGTACTGTAGGAAGGTACTTGGACAGTAGTAGTACTGTAGGAAGGTACTTGGACAGTAGTGGTACTGTATGAAGGTACTTGGACAGTAGTAGTACTGTAGGAAGGTACTTGGACAGTAGTAGTACTGTAGGAAGGTACTTGGACAGTAGTAGTACTGTATGAAGGTACTTGGACAGTAGTAGTACTGTAGGAAGGTACTTGGACAGTAGTAGTACTGTAGGAAGGTACTTGGACAGTAGTAGTACTGTATGAAGGTACTTGGACAGTAGTAGTACTGTAGGAAGGTACTTGGACAGTAGTAGTACTGTATGAAGGTACTTGGACAGTAGTAGTACTGTAGGAAGGTACTTGGACAGTAGTAGTAGTACTGTAGGAAGGTACTTGGACAGTAGTAGTACTGTATGAAGGTACTTGGACAGTAGTAGTACTGTATGAAGGTACTTGGACAGTAGTAGTACTGTATGAAGGTACTTGGACAGTAGTAGTAGTACTGTAGGAAGGTACTTGGACAGTAGTAGTACTGTAGGAAGGTACTTGGACAGTAGTAGTACTGTATGAAGGTACTTGGACATTAGTAGTACTGTATGAAGGTACTTGGACAGTAGTAGTACTGTAGGAAGGTACTTGGACAGTAGTAGTACTGTAGGAAGGTACTTGGACAGTAGTAGTAATGTAGGAAGGTACTTGGACAGTAGTAGTACTGTATGAAGGTACTTGGACAGTAGTAGTACTGTAGGAAGGTACTTGGACAGTAGTAGTACTGTATGAAGGTACTTGGACAGTAGTAGTACTGTATGAAGGTACTTGGACAGTAGTAGTAGTACTGTAGGAAGGTACTTGGACAGTAGTAGTAATGTAGGAAGGTACTTGGACAGTAGTAGTAATGTACGAAGGTACTTGGACAGTAGTAGTAGTACTGTAGGAAGGTACTTGGACAGTAGTAATGTAGGGAGGTACTTGGACAGTAGTAGTACTGTAGGAAGGTACTTGGACAGTAGTAATGTAGGAAGGTACTTGGACAGTAGTAGTACTGTAGGAAGGTACTTGGACAGTAGTAATGTAGGAAGGTACTTGGACAGTAGTAATGTAGGAAGGTACTTGGACAGTAGTAGTACTGTAGGAAGGTACTTGGACAGTAGTAGTACTGTATGAAGGTACTTGGACAGTAGTAATGTAGGAAGGTACTTGGACAGTAGTAGTAATGTAGGAAGGTACTTGGACAGTAGTAGTACTGTATGAAGGTACTTGGACAGTAGTAATGTAGGAAGGTACTTGGACAGTAGTAGTAATGTAGGAAGGTACTTGGACAGGAGTAGTACTGTAGGAAGGTACTTGGACAGTAGTAATGTAGGAAGGTACTTGGACAGTAGTAGTAATGTAGGAAGGTACTTGGACAGTAGTAGTACTGTATGAAGGTACTTGGACAGTAGTAGTACTGTATGAAGGTACTTGGACAGTAGTAGTACTGTAGGAAGGTACTTGGACAGTAGTACTGTATGAAGGTACTTGGACAGTAGTAGTAATGTAGGAAGGTACTTGGACAGTAGTAGTACTGTATGAAGGTACTTGGACAGTAGTAGTACTGTATGAAGGTACTTGGACAGTAGTAGTACTGTAGGAAGGTACTTGGACAGTAGTAGTACTGTAGGAAGGTACTTGGACAGTAGTAGTAATGTATGAAGGTACTTGGACAGTAGTACTGTATGAAGGTACTTGGACAGTAGTAGTACAGTAGGAAGGTACTTGGACAGTAGTAGTACTGTAGGAAGGTACTTGGACAGTAGTAGTACTGTAGGAAGGTACTTGGACAGTAGTAGTACTGTAGGAAGGTACTTGGGCAGTAGTAGTACTGTATGAATGTACTTGGACAGTAGTAGTACTGTAGGAAGGTACTTGGACAGTAGTAGTACTGTAGGAAGGTACTTGGACAGTAGTAGTACTGTAGGAAGGTACTTGGACAGTAGTAATACTGTAGGAAGGTACTTGGACAGTAGTAGTAATGTATGAAGGTACTTGGACAGTAGGAGTACTGTAGGAAGGTACTTGGACAGTAGTAGTACTGTAGGAAGGTACTTGGACAGTAGTAGTACTGTAGGAAGGTACTTGGACAGTAGTAGTAATGTATGAAGGTACTTGGACAGTAGTAGTACTGTAGGAAGGTACTTGGACAGTAGTAATGTATGAAGGTACTTGGACAGTAGTAGTACTGTAGGAAGGTACTTGGACAGTAGTAATGTATGAAGGTACTTGGACAGTAGTAGTACTGTATGAAGGTACTTGGACAGTAGTAGTACTGTAGGAAGGTACTTGGACAGTAGTAATGTATGAAGGTACTTGGACCGTAGTAGTACTGTATGAAGGTACTTGGACAGTAGTAGTACTGTATGAAGGTACTTGGACAGTAGTAGTACTATATGAAGGTACTTGGACAGTAGTACTGTATGAAGGTACTTGGACAGTAGTAGTACAGTAGGAAGGTACTTGGACAGTAGTAGTACTGTAGGAAGGTACTTGGACAGTAGTAGTACTGTAGGAAGGTACTTGGACAGTAGTAGTACTGTAGGAAGGTACTTGGACAGTAGTAGTACTGTAGGAAGGTACTTGGACAGTAGTAGTACTGTAGGAAGGTACTTGGACAGTAGTAGTAATGTAGGAAGGTACTTGGACAGTAGTAGTACTGTATGAAGGTACTTGGACAGTAGTAGTAATGTAGGAAGGTACTTGGACAGTAGTAGTACTGTATGAAGGTACTTGGACAGTAGTACTGTATGAAGGTACTTGGACAGTAGTAGTACTGTAGGAAGGTACTTGGACAGTAGTAGTACTGTATGAAGGTACTTGGACAGTAGTAGTACTGTATGAAGGTACTTGGACAGCAGTAGTAATGTAGGAAGGTACTTGGACAGTAGTAGTACTGTAGGAAGGTACTTGGACAGTAGTAATGTATGAAGGTACTTGGACAGTAGTAGTACTGTATGAAGGTACTTGGACAGTAGTAGTACAGTAGGAAGGTACTTGGACAGTAGTAGTACAGTAGGAAGGTACTTGGACAGTAGTAGTACTGTAGGAAGGTACTTGGACAGTAGTAGTACTGTAGGAAGGTACTTGGACAGTAGTAGTACTGTATGAAGGTACTTGGACAGTAGTAGTACTGTAGGAAGGTACTTGGACAGTAGTAGTACTGTAGGAAGGTACTTGGACAGTAGTAGTACTGTATGAAGGTACTTGGACAGTAGTAGTACTGTATGAAGGTACTTGGACAGTAGTAGTACTGTATGAAGGTACTTGGACAGTAGTAGTACTGTAGGAAGGTACTTGGACAGTAGTAGTACTGTAGGAAGGTACTTGGACAGTAGTGGTACTGTATGAAGGTACTTGGACAGTAGTAGTACTGTAGGAAGGTACTTGGACAGTAGTAGTACTGTAGGAAGGTACTTGGACAGTAGTAGTACTGTATGGAGGTACTTGGACAGTAGTAGTACTGTAGGAAGGTACTTGGACAGTAGTAGTACTGTAGGAAGGTACTTGGACAGTAGTAGTACTGTATGAAGGTACTTGGACAGTAGTAGTACTGTATGAAGGTACTTGGACAGTAGTAGTACTGTAGGAAGGTACTTGGACAGTAGTAGTACTGTAGGAAGGTACTTGGACAGTAGTAGTAGTACTGTAGGAAGGTACTTGGACAGTAGTAGTACTGTATGAAGGTACTTGGACAGTAGTAGTACTGTATGAAGGTACTTGGACAGTAGTAGTACTGTATGAAGGTACTTGGACAGTAGTAGTAGTACTGTAGGAAGGTACTTGGACAGTAGTAGTACTGTATGAAGGTACTTGGACAGTAGTAGTACTGTATGAAGGTACTTGGACAGTAGTAGTACTGTAGGAAGGTACTTGGACAGTAGTAGTACTGTAGGAAGGTACTTGGACAGTAGTAGTAATGTAGGAAGGTACTTGGACAGTAGTAGTACTGTATGAAGGTACTTGGACAGTAGTAGTACTGTAGGAAGGTACTTGGACAGTAGTAGTACTGTATGAAGGTACTTGGACAGTAGTAGTACTGTATGAAGGTACTTGGACAGTAGTAGTACTGTATGAAGGTACTTGGACAGTAGTAGTACTGTAGGAAGGTACTTGGACAGTAGTAGTACTGTATGAAGGTACTTGGACAGTAGTAGTACTGTAGGAAGGTACTTGGACAGTAGTAGTACTGTAGGAAGGTACTTGGACAGTAGTAGTACTGTAGGAAGGTACTTGGACAGTAGTACTGTAGGAAGGTACTTGGACAGTAGTAGTACTGTATGAAGGTACTTGGACAGTAGTAGTACTGTATGAAGGTACTTGGACAGTAGTAGTACTGTAGGAAGGTACTTGGACAGTAGTACTGTAGGAAGGTACTTGGACAGTAGTAGTAATGTAGGAAGGTACTTGGACAGTAGTAGTACTGTAGGAAGGTACTTGGACAGTAGTAGTACTGTATGAAGGTACTTGGACAGTAGTAGTACTGTATGAAGGTACTTGGACAGTAGTAGTACTGTAGGATGGTACTTGGACAGTAGTAGTACTGTAGGAAGGTACTTGGACAGTAGTAGTAATGTAGGAAGGTACTTGGACAGTATTAGTACTGTAGGAAGGTACTTGGACAGTAGTAGTACTGTAGGAAGGTACTTGGACAGTAGTAGTACTATAGGAAGGTACTTGGACAGTAGTAGTAATGTAGAAAGGTACTTCGACAGTAGTAGTACCGTATGAAGGTACTTGGACATTAGTACTGTATGAAGGTACTTGGACAGTAGTAGTGTATGAAGGTACTTGGACAGTAGTAGTACTGTATGAAGGTACTTGGACAGTAGTAGTACTGTAGGAAGGTACTTGGACAGTAGTAGCACTGTAGGAAGGTACTTGGACAGTAGTAGTACTGTATGAAGGTACTTGGACATTAGTACTGTATGAAGGTACTTGGACAGTAGTACTGTATGAAGGTACTTGGACAGTAGTAGTACTGTATGAAGGTACTTGGACAGTAGTAGTACAGTAGGAAGGTACTTGGACAGTAGTAGTACTGTATGAAGGTACTTGGACGGTAGTAGTACTGTAGGAAGGTACTTGGACAGTAGTAGTACTGTAGGAAGGTACTTGGACAGTAGTAGTACTGTAGGAAGGTACTTGGACAGTAGTAGTACTGTAGGAAGGTACTTGGACAGTAGTAGTACTGTAGGAATGTACTTGGACAGTAGTAATACTGTAGGAAGGTACTTGGACAGTAGTAGTAATGTATGAAGGTACTTGGACAGTAGGAGTACTGTAGGAAGGTACTTGGACAGTAGTAGTACTGTAGGAAGGTACTTGGACAGTGGTAGTACTGTAGGAAGGTACTTGGACAGTAGTAGTAATGTATGAAGGGTAGTAGTACTGTAGGAAGGTACTTGGACAGTAGTAATGTATGAAGGTACTTGGACAGTAGTAGTACTGTAGGAAGGTACTTGGACAGTAGTAATGTATGAAGGTACTTGGACAGTAGTAGTACTGTATGAAGGTACTTGGACAGTAGTAGTACTGTAGGAAGGTATTTGGACAGTAGTAATGTATGAAGGTACTTGGACAGTAGTAGTACTGTATGAAGGTACTTGGACAGTAGTAGTACTGTATGAAGGTACTTGGACAGTAGTAGTACTATATGAAGGTACTTGGACAGTAGTAGTACAGTAGGAAGGTACTTGGACAGTAGTAGTACTGTAGGAAGGTACTTGGACAGTAGTAGTACTGTAGGAAGGTACTTGGACAGTAGTAGTACTGTAGGAAGGTACTTGGACAGTAGTAGTACTGTAGGAAGGTACTTGGACAGTAGTAGTACTGTAGGAAGGTACTTGGACAGTAGTAGTAATGTAGGAAGGTACTTGGACAGTAGTAGTACTGTATGAAGGTACTTGGACAGTAGTACTGTATGAAGGTACTTGGACAGTAGTAGTACTGTAGGAAGGTACTTGGACAGTAGTAGTACTGTATGAAGGTACTTGGACAGCAGTAGTAATGTAGGAAGGTACTTGGACAGTAGTAGTACTGTAGGAAGGTACTTGGACAGTAGTAATGTATGAAGGTACTTGGACAGTAGTAGTACTGTATGAAGGTACTTGGACAGTAGTAGTACTGTATGAAGGTACATGGACAGTAGTAGTACTGTAGGAAGGTACTTGGACAGTAGTAGTACTGTAGGAAGGTACTTGGACAGTAGTGGTACTGTATGAAGGTACTTGGACAGTAGTAGTACTGTAGGAAGGTACTTGGACAGTAGTAGTACTGTAGGAAGGTACTTGGACAGTAGTAGTACTGTATGAAGGTACTTGGACAGTAGTAGTACTGTAGGAAGGTACTTGGACAGTAGTAGTACTGTAGGAAGGTACTTGGACAGTAGTAGTACTGTATGAAGGTACTTGGACAGTAGTAGTACTGTAGGAAGGTACTTGGACAGTAGTAGTACTGTATGAAGGTACTTGGACAGTAGTAGTACTGTAGGAAGGTACTTGGACAGTAGTAGTAGTACTGTAGGAAGGTACTTGGACAGTAGTAGTACTGTATGAAGGTACTTGGACAGTAGTAGTACTGTATGAAGGTACTTGGACAGTAGTAGTACTGTATGAAGGTACTTGGACAGTAGTAGTAGTACTGTAGGAAGGTACTTGGACAGTAGTAGTACTGTAGGAAGGTACTTGGACAGTAGTAGTACTGTATGAAGGTACTTGGACATTAGTAGTACTGTATGAAGGTACTTGGACAGTAGTAGTACTGTAGGAAGGTACTTGGACAGTAGTAGTACTGTAGGAAGGTACTTGGACAGTAGTAGTAATGTAGGAAGGTACTTGGACAGTAGTAGTACTGTATGAAGGTACTTGGACAGTAGTAGTACTGTAGGAAGGTACTTGGACAGTAGTAGTACTGTATGAAGGTACTTGGACAGTAGTAGTACTGTATGAAGGTACTTGGACAGTAGTAGTAGTACTGTAGGAAGGTACTTGGACAGTAGTAGTAATGTAGGAAGGTACTTGGACAGTAGTAGTAATGTAGGAAGGTACTTGGACAGTAGTAGTACTGTATGAAGGTACTTGGACAGTAGTAGTACTGTACGAAGGTACTTGGACAGTAGTAGTAGTACTGTAGGAAGGTACTTGGACAGTAGTAATGTAGGGAGGTACTTGGACAGTAGTAGTACTGTAGGAAGGTACTTGGACAGTAGTAATGTAGGAAGGTACTTGGACAGTAGTAGTACTGTAGGAAGGTACTTGGACAGTAGTAATGTAGGAAGGTACTTGGACAGTAGTAATGTAGGAAGGTACTTGGACAGTAGTAGTACTGTAGGAAGGTACTTGGACAGTAGTAGTACTGTATGAAGGTACTTGGACAGTAGTAATGTAGGAAGGTACTTGGACAGTAGTAGTAATGTAGGAAGGTACTTGGACAGTAGTAGTACTGTATGAAGGTACTTGGACAGTAGTAATGTAGGAAGGTACTTGGACAGTAGTAGTAATGTAGGAAGGTACTTGGACAGGAGTAGTACTGTAGGAAGGTACTTGGACAGTAGTAATGTAGGAAGGTACTTGGACAGTAGTAGTAATGTAGGAAGGTACTTGGACAGTAGTAGTACTGTATGAAGGTACTTGGACAGTAGTAGTACTGTATGAAGGTACTTGGACAGTAGTAGTACTGTAGGAAGGTACTTGGACAGTAGTACTGTATGAAGGTACTTGGACAGTAGTAGTAATGTAGGAAGGTACTTGGACAGTAGTAGTACTGTATGAAGGTACTTGGACAGTAGTAGTACTGTATGAAGGTACTTGGACAGTAGTAGTACTGTAGGAAGGTACTTGGACAGTAGTAGTACTGTAGGAAGGTACTTGGACAGTAGTAGTAATGTATGAAGGTACTTGGACAGTAGTACTGTATGAAGGTACTTGGACAGTAGTAGTACAGTAGGAAGGTACTTGGACAGTAGTAGTACTGTAGGAAGGTACTTGGACAGTAGTAGTACTGTAGGAAGGTACTTGGACAGTAGTAGTACTGTAGGAAGGTACTTGGGCAGTAGTAGTACTGTATGAATGTACTTGGACAGTAGTAGTACTGTAGGAAGGTACTTGGACAGTAGTAGTACTGTAGGAAGGTACTTGGACAGTAGTAGTACTGTAGGAAGGTACTTGGACAGTAGTAATACTGTAGGAAGGTACTTGGACAGTAGTAGTAATGTATGAAGGTACTTGGACAGTAGGAGTACTGTAGGAAGGTACTTGGACAGTAGTAGTACTGTAGGAAGGTACTTGGACAGTAGTAGTACTGTAGGAAGGTACTTGGACAGTAGTAGTAATGTATGAAGGTACTTGGACAGTAGTAGTACTGTAGGAAGGTACTTGGACAGTAGTAATGTATGAAGGTACTTGGACAGTAGTAGTACTGTAGGAAGGTACTTGGACAGTAGTAATGTATGAAGGTACTTGGACAGTAGTAGTACTGTATGAAGGTACTTGGACAGTAGTAGTACTGTAGGAAGGTACTTGGACAGTAGTAATGTATGAAGGTACTTGGACCGTAGTAGTACTGTATGAAGGTACTTGGACAGTAGTAGTACTGTATGAAGGTACTTGGACAGTAGTAGTACTATATGAAGGTACTTGGACAGTAGTACTGTATGAAGGTACTTGGACAGTAGTAGTACAGTAGGAAGGTACTTGGACAGTAGTAGTACTGTAGGAAGGTACTTGGACAGTAGTAGTACTGTAGGAAGGTACTTGGACAGTAGTAGTACTGTAGGAAGGTACTTGGACAGTAGTAGTACTGTAGGAAGGTACTTGGACAGTAGTAGTACTGTAGGAAGGTACTTGGACAGTAGTAGTAATGTAGGAAGGTACTTGGACAGTAGTAGTACTGTATGAAGGTACTTGGACAGTAGTAGTAATGTAGGAAGGTACTTGGACAGTAGTAGTACTGTATGAAGGTACTTGGACAGTAGTACTGTATGAAGGTACTTGGACAGTAGTAGTACTGTAGGAAGGTACTTGGACAGTAGTAGTACTGTATGAAGGTACTTGGACAGTAGTAGTACTGTATGAAGGTACTTGGACAGCAGTAGTAATGTAGGAAGGTACTTGGACAGTAGTAGTACTGTAGGAAGGTACTTGGACAGTAGTAATGTATGAAGGTACTTGGACAGTAGTAGTACTGTATGAAGGTACTTGGACAGTAGTAGTACAGTAGGAAGGTACTTGGACAGTAGTAGTACAGTAGGAAGGTACTTGGACAGTAGTAGTACTGTAGGAAGGTACTTGGACAGTAGTAGTACTGTAGGAAGGTACTTGGACAGTAGTAGTACTGTATGAAGGTACTTGGACAGTAGTAGTACTGTAGGAAGGTACTTGGACAGTAGTAGTACTGTAGGAAGGTACTTGGACAGTAGTAGTACTGTATGAAGGTACTTGGACAGTAGTAGTACTGTATGAAGGTACTTGGACAGTAGTAGTACTGTATGAAGGTACTTGGACAGTAGTAGTACTGTAGGAAGGTACTTGGACAGTAGTAGTACTGTAGGAAGGTACTTGGACAGTAGTGGTACTGTATGAAGGTACTTGGACAGTAGTAGTACTGTAGGAAGGTACTTGGACAGTAGTAGTACTGTAGGAAGGTACTTGGACAGTAGTAGTACTGTATGGAGGTACTTGGACAGTAGTAGTACTGTAGGAAGGTACTTGGACAGTAGTAGTACTGTAGGAAGGTACTTGGACAGTAGTAGTACTGTATGAAGGTACTTGGACAGTAGTAGTACTGTATGAAGGTACTTGGACAGTAGTAGTACTGTAGGAAGGTACTTGGACAGTAGTAGTACTGTAGGAAGGTACTTGGACAGTAGTAGTAGTACTGTAGGAAGGTACTTGGACAGTAGTAGTACTGTATGAAGGTACTTGGACAGTAGTAGTACTGTATGAAGGTACTTGGACAGTAGTAGTACTGTATGAAGGTACTTGGACAGTAGTAGTAGTACTGTAGGAAGGTACTTGGACAGTAGTAGTACTGTATGAAGGTACTTGGACAGTAGTAGTACTGTATGAAGGTACTTGGACAGTAGTAGTACTGTAGGAAGGTACTTGGACAGTAGTAGTACTGTAGGAAGGTACTTGGACAGTAGTAGTAATGTAGGAAGGTACTTGGACAGTAGTAGTACTGTATGAAGGTACTTGGACAGTAGTAGTACTGTAGGAAGGTACTTGGACAGTAGTAGTACTGTATGAAGGTACTTGGACAGTAGTAGTACTGTATGAAGGTACTTGGACAGTAGTAGTACTGTATGAAGGTACTTGGACAGTAGTAGTACTGTAGGAAGGTACTTGGACAGTAGTAGTACTGTATGAAGGTACTTGGACAGTAGTAGTACTGTAGGAAGGTACTTGGACAGTAGTAGTACTGTAGGAAGGTACTTGGACAGTAGTAGTACTGTAGGAAGGTACTTGGACAGTAGTACTGTAGGAAGGTACTTGGACAGTAGTAGTACTGTATGAAGGTACTTGGACAGTAGTAGTACTGTATGAAGGTACTTGGACAGTAGTAGTACTGTAGGAAGGTACTTGGACAGTAGTACTGTAGGAAGGTACTTGGACAGTAGTAGTAATGTAGGAAGGTACTTGGACAGTAGTAGTACTGTAGGAAGGTACTTGGACAGTAGTAGTACTGTATGAAGGTACTTGGACAGTAGTAGTACTGTATGAAGGTACTTGGACAGTAGTAGTACTGTAGGATGGTACTTGGACAGTAGTAGTACTGTAGGAAGGTACTTGGACAGTAGTAGTAATGTAGGAAGGTACTTGGACAGTATTAGTACTGTAGGAAGGTACTTGGACAGTAGTAGTACTGTAGGAAGGTACTTGGACAGTAGTAGTACTATAGGAAGGTACTTGGACAGTAGTAGTAATGTAGAAAGGTACTTCGACAGTAGTAGTACCGTATGAAGGTACTTGGACATTAGTACTGTATGAAGGTACTTGGACAGTAGTAGTGTATGAAGGTACTTGGACAGTAGTAGTACTGTATGAAGGTACTTGGACAGTAGTAGTACTGTAGGAAGGTACTTGGACAGTAGTAGTACTGTAGGAAGGTACTTGGACAGTAGTAGTACTGTATGAAGGTACTTGGACAGTAGTAGTACTGTAGGAAGGTACTTGGACAGTAGTAGTACTGTAGGAAGGTACTTGGACAGTAGTAGCACTGTAGGAAGGTACTTGGACAGTAGTAGTACTGTATGAAGGTACTTGGACAGTAGTAGTACTGTAGGAAGGTACTTGGACAGTAGTAGTACTGTAGGAAGGTACTTGGACAGTAGTAGTACTGTAGGAAGGTACTTGGACAGTAGTATTACTGTAGGAAGGTACTTGGACAGTAGTAGTACTGTATGAAGGTACTTGGACAGTAGTAGTACTGTAGGAAGGTACTTGGACAGTAGTAGTAATGTAGGAAGGTACTTGGACAGTAGTACTGTAGGAAGGTACTTGGACAGTAGTAGTACTGTAGGAAGGTACTTGGACAGTAGTAGTAATGTATGAAGGTACTTAGTAGTACTGTAGGAAGGTACTTGGACAGTAGTAGTACTGTAGGAAGGTACTTGGACAGTAGTAGTACTGTAGGAAGGTACTTGGACAGTAGTACTGTAGGAAGGTACTTGGGCAGTAGTAGTACTGTAGGAAGGTACTTAGACAGTAGTAGTAAAGGTACTTGGACAGTACTACTGTAGGAAGTTTAATTATTTTAAGCATCAGTTGTCTAACCTGCAGCGATGACAGGGTCCTTCATCAGCTCTCTGGTGATAGGACACAGGAACTCATCTGGAGCTTCTGAACCAATCAGTTCTGCCTTCAGGGCCTGGACCTTCCTCAGGAGCCGCCCACGCAGCCCCACAGACTCTGGGAAAGCAACTGTCAAGATTCAGTGTTGGTGGATTGCACTGAGAGTGGTTGATTTTCTGGTAAAACTTTAAAAAGATAACTTTATGAAATAGAGTTGCATAGCATGTATGAATCTAACATTATTCAATCATGTAGGCATCTAACCTGACCCATCAGTTACACAGAACCATCTGGGAGGTCATCCTTTGAAGTCGTTTGGAACAGGGCCGGTAGAAAGAATAGGCTGAGTATCTTTGCCCATAGCTGCCAGCAGTTCCTCCGCTGATTGGTCAGAACCCACTGGGGTTCAGGCACAAGCACATAGCTGAAGGCTGACCAGATGGATTCTCGTGAAACCAGCTGCCGTGCAAGGTTAACGGGCATCACAGCTGGGTCGAAAAGTATTTGCAAATTATTCTGTTTTGTTTAAATCTACATGAAGTGTCAGATGGGCGGGGTTTGCCACAGGACAGTACAATGACTGCATAGAAAGTAAAGACCTTTTTAAAGTCAATTTGACCTACGTCTGACATGTAAATGTATACAACAGGGTTTTATACATTACTGGAGAACTCACACCTAACCCAGACGTAAGATAAGAGGTTACTTCTTTCTTTTTTGTGGTCATCAGATTCAGATTCAGAGTTTTATTTGCCACATGGAAGCAATACAATCATAGAGTTTTCATACAAAAAAATACCATACCATGGGCAAAAGGAGCAGGAAGAAGAATAATTTTATTTTTTTTATATTTTTTAAACAAACACATAAACATAAACATGACAACATAAAATTAGATATACAAGCATTAATTAACAGTGCACATCCAATGAAATTACCATTTAAATAAATGTAATATACAAGGTATACACCTAATACTTGCTATCTAATACCCTATACATATGCTCTCGCTCGCTTCCCCCCCCCCCCCCCGGGCCCCCCCCTTGGATAATCCATCCATCATCATTCGCTCCTAACCAGGCACTACCATTCAAATGCTAGTTTTTATTCTCTCCACCACTTCTAACCACCTTGTAATTTTGGATTCACTGAGACCCAAAATTCTTGCTGTAGATATTTCTAGATAAATCACTTCGAGATATGTAAGAAACCAGACCTTCCGGCAAATTTTTTCCGGTTGAAACCATCGTGATGCTATCAGCTTTTTAGCCACTGTGATACCAGATAAAACCAATCTCTTTATCTGTATAGGGACTGCAAACTCGAAAACATCATTCAACAGTAATACAGAGGGGTGTACAGGTATATTCAGAGTTAAGAGATTTGATAATTGCTGGGTCACTTCTTTCCAGAATATCTTAACTGGTGGGCAATCCCAGTACATGTGCATAAATGTACCCTCATCCCCATTTGTACATAAGGAGCATCTGGAGTCTTGTTTAAGACCCATTCTGTTCAGTCTTATAGGAGTCAGGTATGTCCTATGAATATAGTTAAGATTGATTTGTTGATGGTCCGGGTTACGTGACGCAAGTCGAACATTTGCCCAGGCTTCTTGCCAATCAAAATTTATTTCCAGGTCTGGTATATCCCTCCTCCAGATTGAGTCTAGGTGGAGGATTTCATACGAGGACGTTAGTAATTGATGATGAAAATCTGATACAAAACCTCTCGATGTCTCTCTTTCATAGGAGAATTTGTGGTATCTGTGGTGTTCAATTGGTATCCTTAATGGGACACCATGAGCCTTCAAACATAACAATAACTGTGCGTAAAAATAATATGTGGAACTGGTGAGATTAAATTTTTTGTGTATTTCCTCATAACTACAAAAACCCTGTTTGTTGAAAACATCTCCTAATGTGTGTATGCCCTGCTTTTCCCATCTAGGGAATCTTATAGGTTGTTTTCCAATCAGGAGTGCATTGTTATTGAATAAGGGATTGATTATGCCATTTATGTGGGTTATAATAGTTTTTTTGTGTTTCACGCCATATCCGGATCGCAATAATGGGGCCAAATTCCAGTTCGCATTGCTTAATTGATAATTTGGTGTATACTATGTCCTGCAGTCTATGTGGTGCTACTATATTTACTTTTAAATTTCTCCAGGATACTGATGCTTGGGGATCACACCAGGTTGTCAGTGGTCTTAAAGTGTACGCCTTAAAGTAGTGGAAAAAATCTGGAAATGCCATACCTCCGTCGGCTTTGTTTCTCTGTGCGGTGGATCTTTTTATACGTGGTGGTTTGTTATTCCAAATAAATTTTTATGCGGAAGAGTGTAATTTTTTCCAGTAACCATCTGGAGGGGGTAACGTAGCATTGAGCTGATGAAGTTGATTCTAGGTAAGACATCCATCTTAACTATTGAAACCCGTGCCTGTACTGAGTTTTTAAGTTTTGACCACCTGTCAAAGTCGTATTTGATTTTATTTTGGATTTCTATGTAATTGTGCTTCACCGTTTGGCTTATGGTAGGGAATACTTCAACTCCCAAACATCTAAAGTGTTTAACCATTGGTATTTCTACTGGAAGGAGTATATTTTTTGCAGGGGCGTTAAGTGGAAGGAAAGCCGACTTTGGCCAATTTATCTTAAATCCCGATAGATCGCCAAAGTCATCAATCAACTTGAGAAGATGAGGCATTGCGGTGTTAGGGTTTTGCATGAACAATATTACGTCGTCTGCATATAAACTAATTTTGTGTTGTGTGCCCTTGATTACGATTGGTTCTATGAATTGGGATTGTCTTATATATTGTGCTAACGGCTCTAATGATAAATCGAATAGTCCGGGACTAAGAGGGCAACCCTGTCTAGAAGAGCGTGATACCGGAAAGATTTCGGAGGTGATTATACCTGTTGTAATCATGGCCAATGGGTCTTTGTATAATACTTTAATCATATCAATGAATCCTTTTCCTAACCCCATCCTTTCTAATACTGCCCATAGATACGACCATTCCAACCTATCAAAAGCTTTCATCGCATCCAGGGACAGCATCGCCTTAGGTGTGGTGTCGTCCTTGCTGGCATCTAGTACGTGTAGTAATCGTCTTATGTTATCCGTGATCAAGCTGCCTCTTATTACTTAAAAGCAGCAAGAGGTGTTTTACTTGAAGGAACCATGCAACTGCTCTTTTCAGTTTCCTCCAATCAGAGTAGTGATGCACTAGCTTGCTTGTGCCATTTAGGTCAGTTGCAATGGTTGGGTTCACATTGACTTTTCCCTTCTTTACCTCCAGATCATCAGGATAGCTGTCATTGACCAGTTTAAGTGCGTCCGGAAACTCAGGCCATTTGTCCTCAGGTTCTTTCAGAAACAATGGACCATTTATCCAAGTCTCACATTTCAAGAATGATTCTGCTGTCAATCCCCGAGATGCATAATCTGCTGGATTCAGTTTAGTGTTGATGTATTTCCACTGTGATGTTGCTGTTGCTTCTCTTATCAGACTGGTTCTGTTGGCTACAAATGTCTGAAACCTTAGCGTTTCATTCATGATGTATCTCAGAACAGATGTACTGTCAGTCCAGAAAACAGATTTGCATAATGGGATTTGCAGCTCGGTTCTGATCATCTTGTCCATGCGTACTGCCAGTACTGCTGCTGTGAGTTCCAATCTTGGGACAGTAACTTTCTTCAGAGGCACGACACGTGACTTTCCTGACATGAAGGATATGTGAACGTCTTCGTCTTCATTTGTCATCTTAAGGTAGGTGACAACACCGTATCCAATCTCGCTTGCATCACTGAAATGGTGCAATTGTGCAGATTTAATTTGTCCATAATTCTTTGGTTTGATACATCGATCAATCTTGAAGCTTTCTATCTGCTTTAATCCCATGAGCCATCTTTGCCACTGTTTCTTGAGAGCCTCCGGGATTTCTTCATCCCACCCACAATTGAGTTTGCACAACTCTTGTAGGACGTGCTTTGCAGTGAAGATAAATGGTGAAAGAAATCCAAGTGGGTCATACACAGAGCAGACTGTTGAAAGGATGCCTCTCCTTGTGGCTGGTTGAGATTTTAAGCAGACTTGAAACTTGAACACATCTTCCTGCACATGCCACTGTATCCCTAGGGCTCTTTCTATTGGAAGACTGTCTTGGGTCTCTAAATCCAGGGTTTTTACCTCTTTGGGTTTTTCACTCTTTAGGATGGAGGCCAGCACAGTTTTACTGTTGAATTAATGAATGAATGAATGAAAACTTTATTAACAGATTGCAGAATGGGTACAGTACAGTACAGCTCAATACATACAATTGTTAAGGGGATGCAGACCAGAGAAAGACTTTCGTCTTGTTTACATCAGGGTCCCCCATTTTCAATTCATCGTAACATATATGACATACATGACATACAGATAGACAGTACTGCTCCATCTATACATTTATGACATACCAGATTTGCAATTACAGTACTGTTTGTGATACAAAAAGAGTCCAGAAAGAAAAGAGTATATACATTAGGCGTGGAAACTGTACATTGGATTGGGTAGGTGGGGGTGGGGGGGGGAAACTGTACATTGGATTGGGTAGGTGGGGGTGGGGGGGGACTGTACATTGGAGGTGGTTGGGTGGGTGGGGGGGGGGGGGGGGGGGGGGTTGGTTAGGAGTGGGGGGGGGGGGGAGGTTGGGTAGGAGTGGGTGGGTGGGGGACACTGTACAACTGTACAAACAACACTGTACATTGGATTATTGACAAGACCATACTTGGTAATTTACTGTACGTTGCTTGTCCACTTTGTTAGATTAAAACCTCCCATTGCACAAAGATCTTTGAGTTCTTCACATAACTCCACAGCTTGATCCGCAGAAGCGACAGATTTTAAGCAGTCATCAACATAGAAGTTTCTTCTGACAGTGTCAACAGCTTCTGCAGAGAAATCTTTGTTGTCTTCCGCGGTTTTAGTGAGAGCATAGGTTGCACAACTTGCTGATGAAGTGGCACCAAACAGATGTACTGTCATCCTGTACTCAGCGAGAGGTAAACTGACATCTCCTCCTGGCCACCAAAGAAAGCGAAGATAATCTTGATCGGCAGGAGCCACCTTGACCTGATGATACATCCCCTCGATATCAGCCATGAAAGCTATCTGCTCTTGTCTGAATCGAATGAGCACACCCAGTAGCGTGTTGGTAAGATTGGGACCCTGAATAAGCTTGTCATTTAATGAACATCCTTGATAAGATGCAGAACCATCAAACACTACACGAATCTTGCCCTTCTTTGGGTGATGAACCCCATGATGTGGTATGTACCACACCTTTCCACTCTCAGGTTTGAGCTGCTCTTGGGGCACTAGCTGAGCGTGACCCTTTGCTATCACAGCCTCCAAGAAAGTTTTATATTCATCCTGGAAAACGTTGTTCCTTTTGAATTTCCTTTTTAATGATTCTGTTCTCTGCTCTGCAAGTTTGCGATTGTTTGGCATCATGATATTCTTCTGTTTAAATGGAAGTTCAAGCTGATAATGTCCATCTTTGATTTGAGCTGAATCTGACATGATCTTTAAAATTGTTTGTCTTCAACTGACATTTCTTTCTTCTCATCACAACCTCGCTCTGGAAAGTCATGATTGTATTGCTGCTCCAGCAGCTCACCTATGGCTGTCACCGATATCCGATTAACAACAGCACATGAAGTATTCTCAGATTCAGAGGTTTCCTGATTCAGTCCATTCACAACCCAACCTAGGACTGTCTTAACAGCAAAGGGTCCTCCAGTCTGACTATTTATTATTTTCCACGGCTCCATCAGCTTTGGTGCATTTGTTCCTATAAGCAACCCGATTTCACAATCCAATTCAGGCAACTTAATCTCTCTTAGATATTTCCATTTATTTATGGCCTCTTGAGTGGGAATATGCTCTTTTCCAGCAGGAATCTCCTCTTGTGTGTACACTTTAGGCAGCTGATAAAAATCATTGCCTTCAATGCAACTCACTTCAAGACCTTTGACAAAGGAAGTGTCAATCATTTTCTCCTGACCCATTGTTTTTAAGAGGATTTTTGTTCTCTTGGCTTTGGCATGCAAATCTTGTTGAAGGGCTTTAGTACAAAAACGTGCAGTGCTTCCCTGATCCAAAAATGCATAAGTTTGCACAGTCTGGTTCGAGTTTGATAGCTTTATTTGAACTGGAATAATTGGTAGGGTTTGTTGATCACCGGCCCCAGTGTGGTTTCTGCCATTTAAAGAGACCAATGCACTACTTACAGAAGCTGCTTGGGCGTATTTATCAGAGTTGTCCTTTTGTTCCATCCTTTTCTTGTAGATGTGCAGTATTGTTGGATGTTTCATTGAACAAACTTCACATTTCATTCTTTTCTGGCAGTCTTTGCTTAGATGTCCTTTTGTTAGACAGCCAAAGCAAATTCCTTGTGCTTTTAAGCAGTCAATCTTGTCATTGTGAGATTTTGTGTTTATCTTGCATGTTTCAGAGGTGTGTTCTCCTGCACAAAATACACAGCGCTTCTGAACAGTAATGCCTTTATGGTCTGACTTGCTTTTTTGGAAAGGTGTTTGCTCTTCATTGACTGGTGGGCTTGTCACAGTAGCAAAACTACTTCCCTTATAACCATGAGCAGGCTTATTGCTGGGTGGTTTGTACACTTTGGTATCCCTTTTTGGCATGACATCCTGTATGTCTCCAAACATGGGGTTTGATACAATGCGTGCATGCTTTTCAATGAAGTCAACCAATATTGGAAACTTTGCTCTTCTCTTATTGTGTTCGTAATATGCATATGCATTTGTTCTCCACTTTTCCCTAAGTTGAAATGGGAGTTTCATGATCACATTTCTCATGTTTGATGTGCTATTAATTTCATCCAGAAACTCAACATCTTCCATTGTGTTACAACATCCACAAAGAAAGATAGCATAAGAATGAAGTGCTTTTCTATCTTCACTCTTGATGGCATTCCAGTTCAACATTTTGTCCAAAGTAGCTGCTGCGATTAAGAGTTGATGTCCATAGTTCTCTTGGAGCAGTCTTTTGGCTTCCAAAAAGCCCTTTTTTGGCTCCATGTATTGACAACCTTTTACCAAGTCTTTAGCTTGGCCTTCTGTGTACTGCTCTAGAAAGAACAGCCTGTCTTTGTAATTGACAGTTTTATCTTCTATTGTATGTTCGAACATTCTGATGAATGAAAGGTACTGTAATGGATCTCCTTTAAATATGGGTATTTCTCTGGATGGGAGTAATGTTAAGCGTTGCTCTTTCATTAGCATTTCAGTTATTTCATTTTGTCGCTGCATTACTTGGATAAAGTCATTGCTTTCTGTCCGAGAGCTTTGTCTGACTTGGATGGAGTGATGCTGCTGTGCTGATGCTTCTGTCCTTGTTGTGGGCCTTGGCTGTAATACTTGGACATGGCCACTAGGGGCTTCATGACTTGAGTTAATTGAATTGAAGTCTATGAAACTCCTTTTATTTTCCTTCTCCACAGGTTTTCCTTGGTTCTCTTCATCCAGGAAATCATCATTTACATCTGGCTGACCAGTGTCATACTGCTCCTCCCCCTGGTTAAGGTCAGGATCAAAGCCATCATCCTCAAAAGCTTCCAATGTTTTAATTTGGGCTGTTGCTGCATCAATATCAGTTTGAAGCTCAAGCCTTTCCTTTTTAGCTCTGATATTGGCTTTCATTGCTTCCAGATCAGCTTCCTGTTTTTCAAGCGAGTGTTTCTCGGATAAGGAAGCAGAAAGTGAAATAAGCCCAGCTCTCTCTATCTCTATTTTTCTTCTTAGTGTTGAAGCTGTTGAAGATCTATTGCTGCCACTATGGCTTTTACCTTTTTTGCTTGTCATGCCCACTGATATTGCTTTATGTGGGCTTGGCATACGTGCAACATATGAGCCATGGTCAGAAGGAGGCACATGCTCAAAAGAGGCAGCGCTAGCTAACCATTTCTTCATCACATCTTGAAACTCATTGAAATATGCCATTCTTGGGAGATACCAGTCAACATGATCATTTTCTTGTTCTTGCTCTGACAGCATGTCTTGCACTGAGTCATGTGCGTTTGAAAACTCTTTGGAGAGTAATTGAAAAACCCCATAACAACCTTGCACCTGGCTGATATTCCCATAATCAATCATGAGTGAATCAATCTCATTTTTCTTTCTTGAGACTTGACCCAATTTCGTTTTCCTTTTTTTAATGAACTGCGCCAGTTTACCTTCAAAAGCCTTTTCTGTAAGTTTTATATTTCTTTTTGGTCTGACGTCAGCATTTTCAACAGGCACTTCTGGCTCATTCACGTTTACCGTTAGGTCCGTATGAGTTTCAGTATCCACATTTTCCTTTTCAGCCATTGTTATGCTTTATTGTCATTAAACATCCACTTGTAAAAAAAAACAGCTGTCCTTGTTCTAATGTTGCGCTTTGTTGTTGTGCGGCCCGAATCCGCGTCAGCCAGACAAACAAATGTATTAAGCGCGCCCCTCAAGATGCGCTCCTGTTGTTGTGCGGCCCGAATCCGCGTCAGCCAGACAAACAAATGTATTAAGCGCGCCCCTCAAGATGCGCTCCCGTTGTTGTGCCGCCCGAATCCGCGTCAGCCAGACAAACAAATGTATTAAGCGCGCCCCTCAAGATGCGCTCCTGTTGTTGTGCGGCCCGAATCCGCGTCAGCCAGACAAACAAATGTATTAAGCGCGCCCCTCAAGATGCGCTCCTGTTGTTGTGCGGCCCGAATCCGCGTCAGCCAGACAAACAAATGTATTAAGCGTGCCCCTCAAGATGCGCTCCTGTTGTTGTGCGGCCCGAATCCGCGTCAGCCAGACAAACAAATGTATTAAGCGCGCCCCTCAAGATGCGCTCCTGTTGTTGTGCGGCCCGAATCCGCGTCAGCCAGACAAACAAATGTATTAAGCGCGCCCCGCAAGATGCGCTCCTGTTGTTGTGCGGCCCGAATCCGCGTCAGCCAGACAAACAAATGTATTAAGCGCGCCCCTCAAGATGCGCTCCTTGAATTACGTTCCACACTTTATTCATAAGCGAATTTATTCCACTGGCAGCATTTGACTGTACTGTATTGCGACATCCACAGCATGCGGCACAATTAAGCATTTTTCATAGAAATCCACTTGTCACAATGCAGAAAGTCAATGCGGTCCGGTCCTTTTATTCATAAGCGAATTTATTCCACTGGCAGCATTTGACTGTACTGTATTGCAACATCCACATCATGCGGCACAATTAAGCCTTTTTCATAGAAATCCACTTGTCACAATGCAGAAAGTCAAAGCGGTCCGATCCTTTTATTCAATCTGAAGTCCGTGATTTGTAAACTCACGATTCACATCCGCTCCATTGATTCATTAATTATTTCCAATAGTATTTAATTCCTTCTATTTATGGTGGCAACCATTTAATTCCACACGGATTTGTCCGTCTCGAGAGTTTTTAACAATGTCGTCGTGGCTTCCTTCCATTGTCAATCAATCAATCAATCAGTCCTTCCATCAAGCCACTAGACGCTTTAAACAGACAGTTCTAACTCGTTTCTTTCCTTAGATTACTCACAGTTCGAAGTGTTGCTTGGCCTCCGATGGTTTCGATGATGTTGCGATGTGTTTGCTCAAAATAAAGTACCAAACATTTGCACATGCAACAAAGAAAATAGGCCTTTACAATATTCAAAAGAAATATGCAAAACTCAAAGTAAATAACAAACAACTTAGGTATTCTTTCTTTCTTGGTAATGCTTATATAACTTTATAACTTAAAGGGTATTTGTACAAGTTGTATGTACGTATAATACGAAAAGGTACGTTATGAAAAAGTAGGAAAAAGTATGAAACGATATGAAACGGTTAAAAACTGTTTCCCGACCGCCTGTAGCTGTTCCGCAACCGTTGCTATTTCCGGGGTAGGCCTGATTGGCCCCGACAGGCACATGACCCGCCGCGGCCACGCCCCGCGGCAGCCTCAGGACGCGGCAACGAGGCTGCTGTGGTTCACAGGCGCTTTCCGCCTTCAACGCCGCCCGCAGCATTAGGAAGGAGTTTGCGGCGCCTTTCACATCGCAGTCATCAGTCATAATAATCGCGCCGCAGTCGGCAGTCATGCAATCATTTATCATTTAACATTTGAAAGGCATACATTGTTGTATGAAATAAAATAGTATAGAGACATATGTACAGCGTCGCGCCGCAGTCTTGTATGAAATAAAATAGTATAGAGACATATGTACAGCGTCGCGCCGCAGTCGGCAGTCATGCAATCATTTATCATTTAACATTTGAAAGGCATACATTGTTGTATGAAATAAAATAGCGGGGAGAATATGCTCACGCGAGCGCCGAGAACAGCAGTAACACAACATTGCAACTGTTGTGTTACTGCTTTCTGACCGAATTAGTCATTCATTTGTAGCTATAAAGACATATTCATAATCCAACATATGTGTAAAGAAACAACATATTCTGATTGGAAGGACTCCCAGCTCCTTCCTGCTCGCGTCTCACAGGGCTGAGCTGTGCACGGCTTTAGTCTCACTCGAGTGAGGAGGAGCGGAACTTCGGAAGACCGCTGGTTCTCCAACATACAGCGGTGTGCTCTTCAGAATGTACCGGGAGAAACGTTTACTGTACCCCGCAGACATAATAAGCATATAAGCAGTGCTTACTAACGTTATTAGTTACGTTATTTCTGACCGAATTAGTCATTCATTTGTCTAGCACAGTCTCTAACAGTGTAACAGTAAGAAGCATTTTGGATAAAAGTATTCTGTACTTCTGTATGACAACAATGTATGCCTTTCAAATGTTAAATGATTAAATGATACACAGCGAAATCTACGCTCTCGCCTCTCATCCTGCTTTCGCCAACGGCAGCGATGTGAAAGGCGAAGCGAACTCCAGCAGTAGCGCGCTTGCCGCTGGGGCTGCCGCGGGGCGTGGCCGCGGCGGGTCACGTGCCTGTCGGGGCCAATCAGGCCTACCCCGGAAATAGCAACGGTTGTGGAACAGCTACAGGCTTCCCGACCGCGTCTCTCAACAGGTTGCCTTCATTGCGGCTTTAGCGCAAGGCGCTGTGGGATTTGTAGTCCTTTGTAGTGCGTTGACTACAGACGTCACAATTAAGTGGCTTTCTTATGAAAATCAAAATACTGGCTCTAACAACTGTTATGATTGCAATATTGTCGTTCTTATGGAAGTTCCCCTCCTTGATTGAGTATAAAATCATATTAAGTAATAGGGGTCCAATTACATTCCAACATGAGAGGTACATTTCTGGTGGGATACCGTCTCGTCCTGGAGCCCTACCACTTTCATTTCAGATATGGCCTCCCTGAGTTCATCTAGTGTGATGGGTGTTTCTAACTGTTTAGCGTCATCCTCTGATAGTTTAGGGAGTTTAATTTGATTAAGATATTTGTCCATAATTCTTATAGTTACCTGCCCCCTATTCCTAAACTAAACAAGTATTACTTGATGGTCGGCGTACAACCTAATTTACACAAAATAATAATTTATACCATATACAAAGAAACAAACAATCCACAGATTAAACAAGAAAAAATTAAATAATAATAATAAAAAAAATATATATCACTATTCAGATCACATTTGACTTTCATACTGACTACCGGTAAATCTTTATTTTTTTTATAATTCTTTTTAAATTGAAAACATTACATCCCTTAAGCTCGCTATGGAGAGAATTCCACAACTTTACACCGATAACTGAAGGACACATCTGTTTAAGTGTGGTACGTGCAAACTGATGTTTAAAATTGTATTTCCTCCTACTAAACTCACTTTCTTGTATTTTATTTTTTTATTCTTTTTTAAACAAACATATAAACAAACATGACAACACACGATAAGATATACAAGCATTAATTGTCAGGGCACATCCAATGGGATCACCTTTTGGTTAGTTGTTTTATATAAGATATACCCATAATACCTGTTATCTAAAAAAAAAAAACCCTACATACATATGCTCAGCTCGAACCCCCCCCTCCCGGACCCCACCTTGAGAAGTACCTCCACTATCCCTCGCACCTAACCAGACACTACCATTATAAGCTAGCTTTTATTCTCTCCACCACTTCTAACCACATTGACATTTTGGATTCATTGAGACCCAGAATTCTTGCTGTAGATATTTCATGGTAAATTACATCGAGATATGTAAGAAACCAAACTTTACGGCACATTTTTTCCGGTTGAAACCAGCGTGATGCGATCAGCTTTTTGGCTACTGTGATACCCGATAAAACCAATCTCTTTAGCTGTGGATTCACTGCAAACTCAAAAACATCATTCAACAGCAATACCGAGGGGTGTACAGGTATATTCCAAGATACGAGTTTTGATATTTGTTGGGTCACATCTTTCCAGAATGCCTTAACTGGTGAGCAGTCCCAATACATGTGCATAAATGTCCCTTCGTCCCCATTTGTACATTGGGTGCATTTGGAATCTTGTTTGAGCCCCATTCGGCACAGTCTTATAGGAGTCAAGTATGTCCTGTGAATATAGTTAAGATTGATTTGTTGATGATCCGGGTTCCTTGATGTAAGTCGGACATTTGCCCAGGCTCCTTGCCAATCAAAGTCGTTTTCCAGGTCTGGTATATCCCTCCTCCAGACAGAGTCAAGTTGGAGGGTTTCATACGAGGACGTTAGTAATTGATGATAAAATTCTGAAACAAAACCTCTCGATGTCTCTCTTGAGTAGAAGAATTTGTGGTATCTGTGGTGTTCAATTGGTCTGTCTAATGGAACACCGTGAGACTTCAAACATAGCTCTAACTGAAAAAGCCATGTGGACTTGGTGAGATTAAATTTTTTGCGTATTTCTTTATCACTACAAAAACCCTGTTTGTTAAAAATATCCCCTAATGAGTGTATGCCTTGCTCTTCCCATATAGGGAATCTTATAGGTCGTTTTCCAATTAAGAGAGCATTGTTATTGAATAAGGGAGTATGATTGTGCCATTCTTGTGGGTTAGGATTTTTTTTTTGTGATTCACGCCATATCCGGATCGCATGAGTAATTATGGGGCCAAATTTTCGTTCACAGTGCTTGATTGGTAGTTTAGTGTATGCTATGTCCTTCAGTCTATGTGGGGCTACTATGTTTTCTTCTATTTTCCTCCAAGATGCTAATGCTTGGGAGTCAAACCATGTTGTCAATGGACTTAATGAGTACGCCTTAAAATATAGGAAAAAATCTGGAAATGCCATGCCACCATCTGCTTTATTTCTCTGTGCGGTGGATCTTTTTATACGTGGTGGTTTGTTATTCCAAATAAATTTGTATGTGGAGGAGTGTAATCTTTTCCAGTAACCCTCTGGAGGGGGTAACGGTAGCATTGAACAGAAGAAGTTGATTTTAGGTAGTACATCCATCTTAACTATTGATATCCGTGCTTGTACTGTGTTCTTAAGTTTTGCCCATCTATCGAGGTCGTCTTTGATTTTGTTTTGGATTTTTGTGTAGTTGTGCTTCACCGTTTGTCTTATGGTAGGGAATATTTCCACTCCCAAGCATCTGAAATGTTTTACCATCGGTATCTGTCCTGGGAGGGTTGTATCTTTTTTTGCAGGGGTGTTAAGTGGAAGGAAAGCCGACTTCGGCCAATTTATCTTAAATCCCGATAAATCACCAAAGTCCTCAATCAACTTGAGCAGATGAGGCAATGTGGTGTTGGGGTTTTTCATGAACAATATTACATCGTCCGCATATAAACAAATTTTTTGTTGTGTGCCCTTGATTACGATAGGTTCTATGGATTGGGATTGTCTTATATATTGTGCTAACGGCTCTAATGATAGATTGAACAGACCGGGACTAAGAGGACAACCCTGTCTGGCAGAGCGTGATACCGGAAATATTTCAGAGATGATTGTGCCTGTTATAATCATGGCCGATGGGTCTTTGTATATTACTTTAATCATATCGATGAATCCTTTTCCTAACCCCATCCTTTCTAGCACTGCCCACAGATACGACCATTCCAGCCTGTCAAAGGCCTTCATAGCATCCAGGGACAGCATCGCCTTAGGTATGGTGTCCTCTTTGTCGGCATCAAGTACGTGCAGTATACGTCTTATGTTCTCAGTGATCAGGCGGCCTCCTATGAAGCCAGTTTGGTCCGGGTGAACTAAAGACGTCATATGCTTTTGTAATCTGATGGCCAATACCTTAGAGTACAGTTTGATATCTGTTCCGAGGAGGCTTACAGGTCTATAACTACCGCACTCGTTGGGGTCTTTGTCTTTTTTAAGGAGGACTGTTATGAGTGCAATATTGTCGGTTTTATGACAAACTCACTTTCTAAATGAAAAAGATTTTGTAATTTTTCTGGCAGTGTATTATTTCTTGCCCTAAACATAATTATCATTGTTTGAAACTTAACCATGTCCTTTTTTTAGGGCGGCTAGGTGGTGTAGTGGGCAAGGCACTCGCCACCAGTGTGGAGACGCTAGGATTCGCGTGTTCGAATCCAGCTCTCCACATTGTTTTCAGTTTAGCTGGTCGTCCGCAGTAATACACATTGGCCGTATTACGGGGAGGGAAAACTGAAGGGTGGGGATCGAACGTTGTGAACAAGCGACTCCTACAAGTCGGTTGGTGCGCCTGCGCAGTAGAATCAGGAAGTGTCGGGGGCAGCGTGAGCCTCCCACGCGTTACTCCTCGACAGACTGAGAGATCGAGCTGCGCAGGTGAAAAGATGCGACTGCTGTTACCTCAAGTACCGGAGGGGACTTGTGCTATGTATGACTTAGTCCACATTGCAGCCGGCTTGTGGGAGGCAAGAAACAGCGTTCGTGACAGGGGAGGGTTGAAATTGGATGATACGAAATTGGGATGGGAGAAAAAATTGAAAAAATGGGAGAAAAAGTGGACCAAAAAAAAACCGTCCTTTTTTTTTGTATCCACTTTTTCTCCCATTTTTCTTTTTTTCTCCCATCCCAATTTCGTATCGTCCAATTCAACTCTCCCCTGTCTCGAACGCTGTTTCTTGCCTCCCACAAGCCGGCTGCAATGTGGACGAAGCCATACATAGCACGAGTCTCCTCCGATACTCGAGGTAGCAGCCGTCGCATCTTTTCACCTGCGCGGTGCGATCTTTCAGCGTCAGGGGTCTGCGCTTTGGAGGGGCGCCGCCCCCATCGCTTCTTGATTCTACTGCTCAGGCGCACCAACCGACCTGTAGGAGTCGCTGTCCACAACGTCCGATCCCCACCCCTCAGTTTTCCGTCCCCCTAATACTGCCAATTGTGTTAGTACGGACGACCAGCCAAACTGAAAACAATGTGGAGAGCTGGGCTCGAACCCAGCGTCTCCAGCATTGGTGGTGAGTGCCTTGCCCACTGCACCACCTAGCCGCCAAAAAACTTAACCATGTCTTCAAGTTAAATTTTTCGAGATTTAATAAATAATGTGTTTGTGTGTTCTCGATAATTCACTTTGTGTGATTCTTACAGCCCTCTTCTGTAGTATAATATATAATGGTTTTATATTGGTCCCATAAGTATTCCCCCCATACTTCAACACAATAACTGAGATAAGGTTATTCTTGACTCTGAACAAGTGATAACCAGGGGGAGCCTGTAGAGCTGTACACAGGGCACTCAAGCTGCCACCGGCAGGTGCCAACAGCCACTAGGTACGTCTATAGCAACACACCATCACTGCCACGTTGGCAGAGGCTGACAGGTGCCGCTGTCTCTAGTGATGTGATGACGGGGTGTCTGAGGGACGTTCATATTCCCTGCATGATGTGATCCGAATATAATGAGGGATGAGACACAATCAACCTCCTACTCTAACTAGAGGCGCTCCTCAGGTTCCTAACTAGTTGAATCAAACTCACTGAACCCGCCAATCGTTCAGTTAGCTACGGTTGAACAACTCTGCACAGTGTCCTCCAGTGTGAAGCTGTCTGTCTATACGTAGCCTGTAATGATAGTTCTGAGAGAAAGACACTGGACTACTGCTCCTAATGGTAAATGGTGCATTTATATAGGGCTGTTATCCAAAGCCCTTCACAATTTGTTCACTCACACATTCACACACTGACAGCAGAGTTGCAAGTTGCCAACCTGCTCATCGGGAGCAATTAGGGGTTAAGTGTCTTGCTCAAGGACACTTCGACACACTGCACAGGAGGAGTGGGAATCGAACTGGGAACCTCCGGATTACCAGACGACTGCTCTACCTCCCGTGCCACTGTCAACCCTAGTGTGATGGAGTAATGATTCTGCCTAAGCTTCCACAGAGATGCACTGAATTATAAGGAAAAAAAAATTCTCTCATTCAAAGACTCATGAATATTTCATAAAGTAAACCCAGTTGGAATCTTAATTTCCAGTGTGTGTGTGTGTGTGTGTGTGTGTGTGCACTCGCTCGTTTGCGCATGTACATGTGTGTACTGTATGTAGATAAACATCATGCCCAGAACCTGATAGAGGGAAGATGCAGAGATCTGACGCTTCCTCCTTCCTGATTGGCTGGCAGTGATGAGCTGGTCTCCAAAGGAAAAGGTATGGATCCAGATGCCCTGAGCAGCATAATATGGTGTAATCTCAGCCACAGCGAGACACGCCTCGTTTATTCCCAGATGTGGTGGAGTGATCAGTGAACAGCTGCATCCCTAGTACTACAGAAAACGCTTTCCTGCATACCTTCTTTTTTTTTGCCCAAGTGGGAATCGAATTCCTAACTTTGAATCAATGAATGATCATTGCATTTATATAGCGCTTCTCTAGACACTCAACATGCTTTACAATGTAGGATGGAAATTGCCTCCTTTGCCATCACTGTGTAGCACCAGGCACACATCACACTACACAATGACTACCATACACTGACACCAGACACACTACACACTACAATGACTACCATACACTGGCACCAGACACACTACACTGGCACCAGACACACTACACTGACTACCATACACTGGAACCAGACACACATCACACTACACAATGACTACCATACACTGGCACCAGGCACACATCACACTACACACTGACTATCATACACTGGCACCAGACACACTACACAATGACTACCATACACTGGCACCAGTCACACATCACTGACTACCATACACTGGCACCAGACACACTACACAATGCCTACCATACACTGGCACCAGGCACACATCACACTACACAATGACTACCATACACTGGAACCAGACACACATCATACTACACAATGACTACCATACACTGGCACCAGGCACACATCACACTACACAGTGACTACCATACACTGGCACCAGACACACATCACACTACACAATGACTACCATACACTGGCACCAGACACACATCACACTACACAATGACTACCATACACTGGCACCAGGCACACATCACACTACACAGTGACTACCATACACTGGCACCAGGCACACATCACACTACACAGTGACTACCATACACTGGCACCAGGCACACATCACACTACACAATGGCTGAAAGGCTCAGGAGACAGGGATTGATATCAGCCAATTAAGGCAGAGGGATGATTAGGTGGCCTTGATGTCAGAGACCTGATTGGGAATTTTTAACCAGGAATGTCGGGGAACCCCCGAGTCTTTGCGATAGGCATCCTGGGTTCTTTAACGACCAAAATTCAGTCAGGACCTCAGTTTAACGTCTCATCTGAAGGACGGGATTAACATACGCACCCAACCCCCTGAACTACACAAAACCACAAGAGGAACCAGCGGTACCTGTTGGCCTAAGATGGAACCCCCTAGAACCTGGTCTCCTGTGCTGTAAGGACCAGCAGAACCTGGTCTCCTGTGCTGTGAGGACCAGCAGAACCTGGTCTCCTGTGCTGTGAGGACCAGCAGAACCGGGCCCTCATTTATAAACGTTGCATACGCACAGATATGTGCATAACCCGTGCGTACGATCATTTCTAAGCAAAGTGTGGGACTTATCAATTTGAACTTGTGCGTATATTTACGCACAGCTCCGACCGTGCGTACCTGGCGCCCGGTGGTAGAATATGAATATTGCAACGCGGAAATAAGCTTCCGTGCATTAGTTTCAACACTGGCGTGTTCTGTATGAACCGTAATTCATTATAGTTCATTGTAAAATAGCGACAGTGGTGTAATTATTGTCAAACCCTATAAATATAGCATTTGGAATAGGTCTTTCTCTCCGAATGAATGCAGCATGGTTTATATATAGCGTTATCGGGTGCACTGACTGCGCTCGCGGAGAACTGTTTTCAGAGATAGCAGATAGGGATGAATGAATGAATGAGGGGCAGTCTAATTGCAGAGAGAACATAATATTAACTAGAGTCCGCTACCCGAGACACCTCCTTGATTTGTACCGCAATTTGGGACCCAAATTGGAGCTATAAGCTTATAGCCGTTTCCGTGCTTATTTGAGAAGGGTCCAGCTGCAGAGCCGGAGAGCAACGCTCTCAGGGCCAAGATAGCACTTATACTATTTTGAGAGAGACAGCAGAGAGACAGACAGACAGACAGACAGATAGACACTGTTCCTAGTAGAGACTCACCCCCCCCCCCCCTCTGGACCACCTCCTAGTAGAGACTGTACGACTGGCTGCGAGGAGGAGGGGGGGGTATTGCAACCACCGCAAGCAAAACTTAACCCTTTCACTGCAGTACACGGCTGTAACCAGAAAAGTCATTAATCCTCATCTTCGTCTTCTTCCTAGAGAAGTCTCTACTAGGAGGTGGTCCAGAGGGGGGAGTCTCTACTAGGAGGTGGTCCAGAGAGGGGGGTCTCTACTAGGAGGTGGTCCAGAGGGGGGGGGGGTCTCTACTAGGAGGTGGTCCAGAGGGGGGGGGGGGGTCTCTACTAGGAGGTGGTCCAGAGGGGGGGGGTCTCTACTAGGAGGTGGTCCAGAGGGGGGGGGGGGGTCTCTACTAGGAGACTAGTAGTCACACACACACACACACACACACACAGTGTCTATCTGTCTGTCTGTCTCTCTGCTGTCTGTCTCTCTGCTGTCTCTCAAAATAGTATAAGTGCTATCTTGGTAGCGTTGCTCTCCGGCTCTGCAGCTGGACCCTTCTCAAATCAGCACGAAAAAAGCTATAAGCTTATAAAACGATTTAATATGCTAAACTTCGTTTTAAATTCTTTAATTCACATTTGTTTATTTCATAAAGATTTTCCCGACATAATGCTACCTGCCCCGACCAGATCCGTGACTCTGTTGCAATACAGATGAATTATCTACTCAGAATAGTATAAGTGGCTATCTTTTATGCTGTAGATCACTGCTGGTACGTGCGTGCAGGACCTTTATTTCAGCGTGGACTGTACATGTTTATTTGACGTTACTGTACAATATATGTGTGTATTAACCCCTTCAGTGCCACGGACGACATATCTCGTTTTATCAGCCCCCCCATTGAGTGCCCACGACGACAAATATCGTTTTATTTTTTTATTAGCGATCTGAATTCATATTTCATCAACCGAGTCTCCCGTTGGTACACCAGCCCCTACAGGAGCTCAGAATGGAAAAAAGCGCTCCCTATCGTCTATCCCTGTGTAACTGCAGGTCAGTCGCTTAGACTGACCTGGGATCTGTAGACATGTAGAGGCGGAGCAAACTGGCTCCTTGTGCTGGCAAGCCGTCTGATGAACATGGAAGTGATCGCGGGACGGAAAGCAGCCTGGATTATATATTCACAGCAGCCAATAATCAATCAATCAACACGATCGATATTTGGAATGGCGATCAGGAATTGGAATAATCTTTTTGGAGAACATCTGATCTAAGTTAAGGAGTCTAAGGGCCCTTTCTCACTCACCCTATTCGTTTCTATTCCGTTCCGTTCTGGCCCGTTCCGAGATCTGATTCGAACTCCCCCCCCCCCACCTCTCCCCCCTCTAGTTTGCGTACACACTGCAGTCTTGTTTCGTTCCGGGTTCTGTTTACGGTTTGCCTTTTGAGCGTTTACGCTTGCCGTAGGCGATGATGTCACGTTCCTGTCACGTTTCCTGCAAAGAAAGTCAACAAGGCGGCGCCGGGCGCCACCATCTTTGCCTGTTTACCCATTGCAGCACTTCTTTTTCAGCAAAGTCTAATAAAAGTGCAATAAACAAAACGGATACATTCACTGTGTGTTCTGCCTGTCATTTGTTGATGAAACAAAACTAACATCAACACAAGTGACCACCAAGAGCGGATAGTTTAGTCTAAAAAAAGATCAGTAGCTACATTGTTAGCTGCATGCTAACATCAATGGAATATGCCATTATAACCGTATAGCATTGTGGCTAGAAGCTAACGTTAGCTCACGCTAGTTAGCCAGCACCAAACTGATGATATCGGGAGCTATCAGTAGTTAGATAACATTAGAGACAACGCTGTGTGTATTAAACAAAGGTGAATAGATGACTGGGCCATTTTGTTTAATGCTTGTTAAGTTGAAATAGGAGCTTTGAGCTAACAGGGGCTGATAGCTAACGCTAGCTCATGTTAGCCAGTGGCAGTGCTCAACCAATCGTTAATGCTAGCAGAATGAATGGATGTAAACTTTATTTAACATATTGCATAATGGGTACAATACAATACGGCTCAATACAAACAATTGTTAAGGGAATGCAGACTGTTGTAGCTTGGACTGGGGTCCTTATAACAATAACTTGACAACAGGTAGCTGCAGCTATTTGGGACACGGAGCTAGTTAGCTTAGCCTGTCCAGCAGCTAACATTATCCCATCGTTCGTGGCAATTATATTACATGTCATTGATCTACTGGTCGACCACGGCCGACTGGTTGGGCACCACTGGTCTAATAGAAATAAATGCATTCAAACAAGAAACTAATGTATAGAAAATAGCATGGCAAACAAAAATTGCCAGGCCTAATGCGAGCCAGGGAAGTGCTGTGCGTTTGTAACGTGGCTTCATGTTTTTCATCCACTTGTTTTTGGTTGAGGTCTGAACTCTCAAATTGCCCATAAATATCGTTTTTGTGGGTATTCTCCAGTTGTTGCTGTGGTGTTATCTGCCCAAAATTCAAGCAAGCATGACAGTAACGACGTTGTGTGTGTCACGCCCCCCGCACCCGCACGGCGCGATTCCAAGACCACCTAATGATAATCCAACTGATCCCGTTCAGCGGGGGGTAAAACGAATCAGCGCCGTTTCGCACCCGAAAAGGGGTGAGTGAGAACACTCCCCCCCGTGCTCCGGGGCGGTGATTCGATCCCAAAGGCTGAGTGAGAAAGGCCCCTATGTTACCAGTCTTGGGGTAATCGGAGCTATATTCGCTGAGATAACGGCGTGTCCCCTATGTGCCATGTGTGTGTGTGATCTTGCCGGAACGAGAGAATAGATTTTTCAGCTCGCGTCTATAGCGTGCATAAGTACACATATACTATCGATAATCTAGCGTTTATTTGAAAACTATTCATAAATAGGCCGACAAATGACAACGTGTCTAGCGTATTCGAGAATATTCCAATAAATGCCGTTTATGAGGGAATCTTTCTATCTTCCCGGAAATTTTCGAGAGAACGATAGCTTTTCGAAATGCTATAAAAAGGATATGCAAACGAGTCATTGATAAGCGACGGGCAGATTAGACACATAGCCATAATTTAAAACATAGATTAGGCGTTTTTAACGCTAACATTGAAGTGGATGGTGCCATTCAACAGGGTAAATCAACGTTAATCAAAGGCACTGAAAGTGTTTTTTATTGTAATATAATAATTATTAATATAAAAAATTATAATAATAATTTATAGGCTACCTAATACCGACATCAAAATAGATTGTATGCCTCTACAAATCATATTAAACCATGCAGGTAAAAAATTTATGGATAACTTTAATCCCTGGGTATTAATCGAACGTTAAAAGAACTAAACGAAGAAAGGCATTCATATTCCAGCATTCATTAATGACACCAACGGGCAACGGCAAACAGTGGTTAAGGTCTTTATTAGTGTTTTGCGGTGTCCAGGCAGCAATGATCTTTTAGGAAGTTAATAGATAAAATATCCGACATCACCGTGTACATGTCTGTCAGCCTGTCACGTATTTCTCCCGTAACACGCTTTCGCTCGGTTTAGTAAATTTTTCCACATTTCATGGGGGTGTTCATTACCGTATATGGTTAATTACAAGCGGTTCTATATGCAAATACTTAAAATCGTGCACGAGCGTGGAGCGTAGAACAAGTGGCATTTATCAACACGGAGTACTTGCCGGTGTGCGTGGGACACGTCTACGCACGTGTGATAAATCCCGATCTTTTTGTGCGTACACACATTCTAAATTCTGTGCTTATGAACGAAAGTATAACACTTTCTAAGAACTGTTGATAAATGAGGGCCCTGGTCTCCTGTGCTGTGAGGACCAGCAGAACCTGGTCTCCTGTGCTGTGAGGACCAGCAGCAGAACCTGGTCTCCTGTGCTGTGAGGACCAGCAGAACCTGGTCTCCTGTGCTGTGAGGACCAGCAGCAGAACCTGGTCTCCTGTGCTGTGAGGACCAGCAGAACCTGGTCTCCTGTGCTGTGAGGACCAGCAGCAGAACCTGGTCTCCTGTGCTGTGAGGACCAGCAGAACCTGGTCTCCTGTGCTGTGAGGACCAGCAGAACCTGGTCTCCTGTGCTGTGAGGACCAGCAGCAGAACCTGGTCTCCTGTGCTGTGAGGACCAGCAGAACCTGGTCTCCTGTGCTGTGAGGACCAGCAGCAGAACCTGGTCTCCTGCGCTGTGAGGACCAGCAGAACCTGGTCTCCTGTGCTGTGAGCACCCCCAGCGCACCTCAGTCCTGCAGCACCAGCACATGAAAACAACCAGAGTGAATGTACTGCTGCACAGAGTTGATGGTGACTCAACATCACAGAGACCTTGGTCCTCTAACCTCATTTCCGGAGGGATTATCGTTAGCCGCTGACACAGAGGTCGTCTGGGTCCCTACGACTGTATAAACACTGAGGCCTGATGTCCCCAAATCACATGATGATGATGATAAAAGATGGAAGTGGCCTCTTGGCATTGCTCTCCATTAGAAGGAATCTCTGCACGATACAGGATGAAGCAGTAAATATTAATGGATCTGTGTCGCCTGTGTGTTTTTGTGTCTTTGTGTTTTTTGAGTCTTTGTGCGCTGAGGAGGACATGTGTGTAGAGTGTGTACCTGGTGCTACAGCTGGTGTGTGTGGTAGACTCAGGTTCCTAAAAGATGATGCTATACTAGAGATGATATACTATAGGTGGTATACTAGAGATAGTATACTATAGGTGATATACTATAGGTGGTATACTAGAGATGGCATACTATAGGTGGTATACTATAGATGGTATACTATAGGTGCTATACTATAGGTGATATACTAGTGATTAGGGATGTCCCAATAACGTTTTTTTGCTCCCGATCCGATCCCGATCATGTGATTTTGAGTATCTACCGATACCGATATTTCCCGATCCGATAATTTTTTTTTTTTTTTTTTTTTTTCAACAAACATGACCATGTTCACGTCTTAAACTCATACTGAGGCCTTAGTTTTGGTTTTAAATTGCATATCATCATTCATTTATTTATTGTCACACAGAGCAGAAGAATTTTGCCAAAACAAACCAATAGTATCCAGCTGCAGAACGGCAGACCAGCCACACTCTCAGACCCAAACGCATTTCCTTTGATTTAATTATACATCAAATGATTTATGAAGTTAACTTTTCACCTGGATAACGTCAACATTCAGGGTGAATGTAATGTGAGAAATTGGGATTAAAAAAATAATAATAAATAAATAAATTTAATTTGGGTCTGAGAATGTGGCTAGTCTGCCGTTCTGCAGCTGGATACTATTGGTTTGTTTTGGCAAAATTCTTCTGCTCTGTGTGACAATAAATAAATGAATGATGATATGCAATTTAAAACCAAAACTAAGGCCTCAGTATGAGTTTAGACGTGAACATGGTCATGTTTGTTGAATAACACATAAAAATAAAAAATATATATATAAAAAATTGCAGTTTTGGGACTTCCGGTTTGCGACGTTCTGGTGTACAGCCACATAAAAGAGCTCCCGGTCATTGAATATCAAAAAAGGAAGTAAAACAATTCAAAGCGAAATAAAAAGTGACAATCCAAGGATATAAGAGAGGAGGAAGGAGGAACACGAGAAAAGGCGAGAGAAAAACAACCCCAGAAGAAGTACAAAGGAGGACGCAGGAGATGATTCAGGCTGCCATGACACAGTGGGAAGCTAGCATGCAGGCTAGCGTGGCGCAGTGGGCAGCTAGCATATGGGCCGGCATCCAAGCTGAAATGCAGAGCGCGTTGGCTAGCCAACAGGCTAGCGCAGTAGCTAACCAGGAGCTACAAGCTAGCAAACAGGCTAACGCAATGGATATCCAAGCTAACACGCGGAACATCCAGGGCAACAGCGATGGACTCGGGGAGGAGTTGGAGAAGGGTCGGGGAATACAAGCTAACGTGGCGTTGGACCGCAGCGAGGCCTGGCCGGAGAAGGAGCTGCAAGCTAACATGGAAGTTATCACGGTGAGAATGAAGCAGCAAGGGATACAAGCTAACGGGACGTGGGGCCGCAGCAAGGCCTGATGGGCGAGGGAGCTACAAGCTAACATGGCCAACACGCGGACTGGACTCGATGCAAGGTGGGGTGTTCGGAGGAGCATGGAGGCTGGTTCAGGAGAGGCGAAACAGACGGCCCCCGGGGGAGGGACAGGGAGACGCTGGATACAAATGGACCAACCGGGACACGGGCACCGAGGTCGGCCGGACCATCCGCACACGAGATGCAGGCGCGGAGGTCGCCCGGGCCGGCCAAGATGCGAACACGGAGGCCACACACACCAACCAGGACCCGAGCACCGAGATCAACCGGACCAGCCAGAACTCGAATAACGAAGTCTCACACATCAAGCAGGACTCGAGCACTGAGGTCATACACACCGACCAAGATTCAATACCACATTATGCATATAATTAGATAGTGAATGGGGGCAATGATTCAAGACATACTGCAGACAACACACAGACCACTGGGAATACAGACAAGGTGAACACATTAGTTGGGGAAATGGAGACATATAATACAAATAATACGTACTAGACTAAACTATAGACACTAACACACAGGACACACAGCTAAGAGGACGGGGAACATGGGGAATCACATTCGGAGACCTGATCGGGAGCTCTGGAAATGTACTATCATAATTATGAAAGATAAAAATTCAAATAAAATGTTGGACAATAATAGGGACATTGGAGAACCCCCACAGGGGACATCTCCGTCGTTATAGGAGGGGCCCTCTCCAGGAGAGCCTTACCCCTCCAACCCGCCAACAGGGGTCAAACAGGGTTAAAAGGAATTACCTGGGAAGTGCCAATTGTCTTTAGTCTTCTTTTATATTATTTCTTCAGAGTTATGTTAGAATAGCAGTTGCTTTAAATGTGCACATGGACAAATATGAAGGACAAGAATTCAAAATGTTGGACATGAAGAGAGGCTTGGAGAGCCTCCTTCGGGGGGTATCTTCGTCTCTGGGGGGGGGCTTCTCCAGTGGGAGGGCTGATCCCCCTCCAAACCGCCAACCGGGGAAAGAGTGCGAACCATATAATCATTTATATCCATGTCATTTTTTCTTATTGTGTTGTTAGTTTTAATTTCATAAATGTATGCGGTGATGTCGGTGACATGGGAGGTACAGTGGGTTCAGTGGGGTCGGGGGGAGGGGCCATCGTTCCGGCGGTTAGACCCGGGGGAGGGGGGGCCTTGCGTGTTGTGGGATTGGTGTGGGGGGGGGGCGGGGTTTCCTGGGGTCCTTGGCCGGGTGGTCTGGTCTCCGGGCCAGGGGGTCTCCGGGCTTGGGGTCGCGGGGGGTCGCGGGGCCATTGAGGCGTGGTGCTTAGGCCTTCTGCGGACCTGGGCTTGGGGCTCTCGTGGACCGGGGGCCTGGTGGTCCGGCGGGGGCGGGTGGGGGCTCTGGGTGCTCGGCTCCGTGCATGATGGACCAGGATATGGGGGTGTTCTATCTCTCGGGGAGGAGGGCGGGAGGGAGGGGTTTCTCTCACTGTAAATGTTGTGTTGTATTGTATGTCTATAAATGTTAAATAAAAATGTAAGTTTAAAAAAAAAATGGCATTTTGTGCCGATCCCGATCTTCGGAAAATCACGTGATCGGCCCCGATCACATGATCGGATCGGGATATCACTACTAGTGATGGTATACTATAGATGGTATACTATAGGTGTTATACTAGAGATGGTATACTATAGATCAGCGGTTCCCAAACTTTTTTGGCCGTGCACCCCCTGTCACCTCCCGACCTAGCTTGCGCACCCCCCAATGGGTTTCTGTTAGAAAAAATTGTTGCTGGTCTCCGTGCACAGATTTAATTTTTTATTTTATCTCTTCCCACGGCGACTATGGACAGGGAATTTCTTTATTTAATTAAAATGTTCACGACAATACTCTGCCAGTATGTTTAATATCCATAATACTAAAGGTTTGACTAAGATTTGTATGAAATTTTATTGTAAAAAAAAAAAATTAATTTTTTTTACCACCATTAGCCTTTTCATGTCACGCACCACCTAGAGGGCGCTCGCGCACCACAAGGGGTGCGCGCACCACAGTTTGGGAACCACTGCTATAGATGATATACTATAGGTGATATACTAGAGATGGTATAAGATGGTATACTAGAGATGATATACTATAGGTGATATACTAGAGATGGTATACTATAGATGGTATACTATAGGTGATATACTAGAGATGGTATACAATAGATGATATACTATAGGTGATATACTAGAGATGGTATACTATAGATGGTATACTATAGGTGGTATACTATAGGTGATATACTAGAGATGGTATACTAGAGATGGTATACTAGAGATGGTATACTATAGGTGGTATACTAGAGATGGTATACTAGAGATGGTATACTATAGGTGGTATACTATAGATCAGTGGTGCCCAACCAGTCGATCGACAGATAGATCGCGGACTGATTTCAAGTAGATCTCGATTAATAAAATTCGATTATAAAAAATAAAGATAATCTTTTTTATTTATTTTTTTGTGCAAAATCAACTCTGTTGTTAACTACAACAAGCAATGCTTTAACTTTAACTACAACAAGCAATAATGTTTGTTATTTAAGATGAGGTCGGACTCTGTGTTCATTATGCTGCTTTTATAAAGCCTCAAATGACGGCTTACAATATTTCAGTCAAAGTGTTTTGTTTGTCTAAGATTTAAAAAGGTTTAAACTTTACAGCACTGACAAAGTTGAACAAAGTGCTGTACAAGTCCCACAACATTAAAAAAAAATTATAAAAAAGAAAATTGTATCTCGAAGCTTCGAATTAAAATCGAATCTCGGCCCCAAAGCTTCGAATTCCCAAAACAAATTAGAAGTTCAGCCCTACTACGGATAGCTCATTATATCAACGGCGTTGTTGTTTGCACGCTTGCAGCTGTTGGTTAGCTAGCTATCGTTCTCAGTTGGCTAACGTTAGCTACTAGCTAGCTAATACTGGCCTACCTTTTAATTCGCAATGGAATGGCTAGCTAACTAACTGTACAAATCGATGTGATTGGCTGAGATCGTAATTTGTACGGTTGGCTGGATTGGGGGTGGCCAGCTGGCTAGCTTTTCAATTAATCAAGCTGGCAGTTCGTAGTGCAGTAGCTGGCTGGATAGCTGTTGTATTGTGGGTTAAAGTAGCCAGCTGGCTGGCTGGCAGTTCGTGGTAGCTGGCTAGATAGCTGGCTAATGTTGGCCAATATAGCTGTAACTGAATGATGCTAGCCTTATGTGGTCTTATGAGTTTCAGTTCATAGGAAAATACTTTGACTATAATGGTCAGAAGTAAATTAACTGTATATACTCTCTTTTAGAAACTCTGTCTCTTAAACAGTACTGTATATCTTGTATGTCATAAATGGCTGGATGTAACAGTACTGTTTATCTGTATGTCAAATGTTATGATGAATTGAAAATGGGGGACCCTGATGTAAACAAGACGAAAGTCTTTCTCTGGTCTGCCTCCCCTTAACAATTGTGTGTATTGAGCCGTACTGTATTGTACCCATTCTGCAATCTGTTAATAAAATGTTCAATCAATCAATCAATCAATCAATCTGTTATGCTTAACATGCAGTACTATTATGGGGCGGCTACGTGGTGTAGTAGGCAAGGCGCTCGCCACGAAATCTGGAGACGCTGGGCTTGCCTGTTCGAGCCCAGCGCTCCACATTTGCTTTCAGTTTAGCTGGTCGTCCGTACTAATACACATTGGCCGTATTAGGGGGTGGGAAACTGATGGGTGGGGATCGGGCGTTGTGGACAGCGACTCCTACAGGTCGGTTGGTGCGCCTGCGCAGTAGAATCAGGAAGTGTCGGGGGCAGCGTGAGCCTCCCACACGTTACTCCTCGCCACTGAGAGATCGAGCTGCGCAGGTGAAAAGATGCGACTGCTGTTACCTCAAGTACCGTAGGGGACTTGTGCTATGTATGACTTAGTCCACATCGCAGCCGGCTTGTGGGAGGCAAGAAACAACGTCCGTGACAGGGGAGGGTTGAATTGGATGATACGAAATTGGGATGGGAGAAAAATATAGAAAATGGGAGAAAAAGTGGATCAAAAAAACATGCAGTACTATTAACTTTACTTAATTTCTAAGATTAGATCATTTAGTTAATTTTAAATCAAGTCAAGTCAAGTCAAGAGTTTTAATTGTCACGGCATACAGGTATACAATGAAATGCGGGTGGTCTTGCCCGCAACGATGTGCAATACAGTGGTACATATAATAGAATCAAAGAAGAAACAACATTGTGCAGTAACAGATAGCAGGTAACATGGAGTGACATCTCGGTATCTGTACATAGTTATTTACAGCGCATGTGTGACATGCTAGTTAGCTTTGGTAGTGCAATACACTGTTCCTGTTATTCTAATTTAAAGTGTCCTAATTTAAAGTGTCCTTTCCTTTGGCCATAAGTGTGCGTGTGTGCGACATGAGTGTGTGCCCGCTCATGTTAAAGTGTTAAGTGGCTGCTCGTGTGTGAGCGTGCACAGTGTGCGTGTCGTGTGTGTGTTCATGTGTGCTTGTGTGTGGACAGTTCAATGTTCTGAGCACTCAATGTACATTGTTCATGGCTCTGATGGCCTGGGGGAAGAAGCTGAGCCTAAGCCGCTCTGTCCTAGTAGCTAGGATTTGCAGGCGTCTGCCTGACCTCAGCAGCTGAAACAGGCTGTTATTGGGGTGGTGAGGGTCTTTCATTATCCTGCAGGCTCTGGATTTGCACCTCTTGTTGTATAGAACCTGCAGGGGGGGTAGTGCAATACCCGTGGTACGCTCGGCTGAGCGCACCACTTTCTGTAGGGCCTTCTTGTCCTGTGCCGTGCTGTTTCCATACCAGGCAGTGATGTTTCCGGTCAGGATGCTCTCTACAGCTCCTGAGTAGAAGGACTGGAGTATCTTCCCCGATACTCTGAACTTCCTTAACTGTCTCAGGTGGTAGAGACGCTGTTTCGCCTTCTTTACTACTGTGCCTATGTGTGTTGACCATGTCAGGTTCTCTGAGATGTGGACCCCCAGGTACTTGAAGCTGCTCACCCTGTCCACGGTAGCCCCGTTTATCATCAGTGGTGTGTGTGTCCCCTGCTGTCCTCTCCTATAATCCACGATCAGTTCCTTGGTTTTGCCAATGTTCAGGAGCAGGCTGTTGTCCTGGCACCAGCGTTCCAGTACCTCCACCTCCTCCCGGTAGGCCTTCTCGTCGTTGTCCGAGATCAGCCCCACCACCACCGTGTCATCTGCGAACTTCACTATGGAGTTGGAGCTGAACTTGGCCACACAGTCGTGTGTGTAGAGTGAGTACAGCAGGGGGCTCAGAACACAGCCCTGGGGGGACCCGATGCTCAGGGTGATGGTGTTGGAGGTCTGACCCCCCACCCTGACCGCCTGGGGTCTTTCGCTCAGAAAGTCCAGTACCCAGGCGCTCAGGGCGGAGCTCAGACCTAGCTCGATCAGCTTGTCCACCAGTCTGGTGGGGACTATGGTGTTGAACGCTGAGCTGTAGTCAATGAACAACAGTCTCACATAGCCCCCCTTCTGACGGTCAAGGTGCGAGAGGGTGCTGTGCAGTACCTGGGAGACCGCGTCGTCGGTGGACCTGTTTGTCCTGTATGTGTAACGGGGAAGTCCGTGGGTATGTCCACAGTCACTGAAACAGGTGTGTTGACGGGTGACTGTGGCAGTGCGGGCTGGTAAGTTAAACTCACTTCCTCATAACAGGGTTAACAGACGCATAGGGACGGTAGTTAGGAGTGAATTCACTTCTTAGTGCAGCGGCCTGTGTCGTCGCCCGCGGACGCGGGAGCCCCCTGTTCGACTCCCCCTCGGGACATTCTCATTTAACATCAAAAACACAACGCAGACCAGTATGATCCGTCACAGTGGTGCCCAGTGACCCGGATGTCCTGAGGGGCGTGAGTTTAGGGAGGTGAGTGTAACGGGGAAGTCCGTGGGTATGTCCACAGTCACTGAAACAGGTGTGTTGACGGGTGACTGTGGCAGTGCGGGCTGGTAAGTTAAACTCACTTCCTCATAACAGGGTTAACAGACGCATAGGGACGGTAGTTAGGAGTGAATTCACTTCTTAGTGCAGCGGCCTGTGTCGTCGCCCGCGGACGCGGGAGCCCCCTGTTCGACTCCCCCTCGGGACATTCTCATTTAACATCAAAAACACAACGCAGACCAGTATGATCCGTCACATATGCAAATTGCATAGGGTCCATATCACTGGGGAGGGAGGCACAAATGTGGTCCTTGACCAGCCTCTCGAAACATTTCATGACCACAGAGGTGAGTGCCACCGGTCTGTAGTCATTTGGACATGCTGGGGAGGGTTTCTTCGGCACAGGGATGATGGTAGACCTCTTGAAGCAGGCAGGGACCACTGATGTCTGATCTAAAGATAAACAAAGGGTTTTAATAAAAGTGTTATATTTATCTTCTCTTATAGTACCAGAGAGAAGCTGAGGAGAATCGACCAGCAACAAAAGCAAAATGTAGTTAAAAAAATATATATATATATATTTATCTTTATTTTTAATTTTTTTACATTTTAAGATTTAACATTTTTCCCTGTGGTATCGAAAATGGTATTGAATATCGATACTTTTCAAGGTATCGTATCGAAGTTCGAAATTCCAGTATCGTGACAATAGTGTGTTGTCAGTTGCAATGTGACAGCTGTAGTGATTGTAACGGTACAGAATTCACCCACGGAACTATTGTTAGGAACATTCTAGAACATTAGGTCCGCCCGAACATTCTGGAACGTTTGTGATGATGTCATGGCAGTACATTCTAGAACGTTCGTGATAGTGTGCATCGTGAAACAGTGCTGAGCAGTACTGAACAGATAGACTAAACAACATAGATTGAAGCCTGCATTTCTAGACTGTTTGCTGTTGGAAGAGCCGTTCGCCTCGCTGAGCTCTGATGATGGAGGAGGATGCTGCTGTCACGCCAGATATATGGAGACCAAGGACCGGGGATGAAGATGAGAACATGATTAGCTCCGATGGCTTCACTAAATGCGAGGCGACCTGCAAAGGGCCCGTGCAAGGCCCCAGGAGAAGACCACCAGCAGAGATGTTCCATCTGCTGTCCGCCATCATCGTGTGGCTGGTGACGGGCACCACTATCTCCAGTCTCAACAAATGGATCTTCGCCGTATACAACTTCAGGTATCCTCTGTTGCTGTCGGCCCTGCACATGCTGACGGCTATCGTGGTGGACTATGGGCTGATGAAACTGAGGGTGATTCACGACAAAGGAGCCAGGGAACCGGTCCTGACCAACTCTGCCAAATGTAAGGTGTTCCTACTGAGCTTGACCTTCTGTGCCAGCAGCGCTTTTGGCAACGTGGGTCTGAACTATGTCCAGCTGTCGTTTGCCCAAATGATATACGCCACCACGCCTCTGTTCACCCTGGCCATCTCCACGCTGATCCTGGGCAAGCAGCACCACATCCTGAAGTACATAGCCATGATGCCCATCTGCCTGGGGGCCTCCTTCAGCATCATGGGCGAGGTCCAGTTTGACCAGACGGGTTGTTTCTTTGTGTTCGCTGCCACCATGCTGAGAGGTGTCAAAACTATCCAACAGAGCATCCTGCTCCAGGAGGAGAAAATCAACTCCGTCTTCCTCCTCTACCTGATGTCCATCCCCAGCTTCGTCATCCTGGCCGTGGCCACCCTGGCCCTGGAGAACTGGGCGCTGCTGGAGTCCCCGCTCCACTACGACTGCCAGCTCTGGCTCTTGATCCTGCTGAGCTGCCTGTGCTCCGTCATGTACAACCTAGCCAGCTGTTGCGTCATCACCCTGACCTCCGCCGTCACGCTGCACATCCTGGGGAACCTCACCGTGGTCGGCAACCTGCTGCTCTCTCAGCTGCTGTTCGGCAGCGAGCTGTCCACGCTCAGCTGTCTCGGCGTGGTGCTCACCCTGTCCGGCATGCTTATCTACCAGAACTCGGAGTACCTGGCGGAGTACATGGAGACACGCCGGGCCAGGACCAAGGTGCCGGGGGAGACGCCGGAGGTCGGGACGGGCACCGCGGAACCCACCCCGACGGAGCCGCCGCCGCCGGATCATCAGCACGAGAGACCGGAGGGGAAACCACAAGACAAGATCGACTGAACTGTGGGACGGTTGAGTCAGGGTCAGAACTGTGGGACGGTTGAGTCAGGGTCAGAACTGTGGGACGGTTGAGTCAGGGTCTGAACTGTGCTGTCTTGGGTGGCAATGTCAACCTTTTTCGGGTCTGTGCGCCCGCGTCCTCCCCGACACCCGGGGGCACAGACGTCAGGGACCTGTGGGCTAGGATGTCCGGTGGAGAGGGCACACAGCAGCGTCGGACCTGAGTCACCAATCGCGACATCCTCCAAGCGTAGACTGGAATCTGCCGTCCTGAGGGCATGTGTCCGCGAGGAGGCGACATACGGCGGCCTTCTTATGGCTTTCACCGACCACAAGCCCCTCACGTTTTTTGAGTCAAAGGTAGCGGAGCCCAAGGTAGTCGCAGACTGCCTCTCCGGAGTCGTCATCGGAGCTGTACAGCCGGACCTCGACTATGTCAACATGGACTCGGAACAGGCCTCCGACCACGACATCCAGGCCCTCAGGACGGCAGATTCCAGTCTACGCTTGTGTGACCTCTCCACCGGACATCCTAGCCCACAGGTCCCTGAGGACTGGCGAAGGCTCGCTTTTGAGGTGGGATACATCCACGACAAGATTAAACCCGCCCACGTAGACATTTCCCAGCCCTTGGAGCTGACCCTCTCCCCCCGCCGAGGCCGTCCGCCGCTACCCCGGGACCCGCCTACGACTAAGTCGCCGGTGACCTCGTCGACGTCTGTGCCCCCGGGTGTCGGGGAGGACGCGGGCGCGTGCGCCGCCCCTCCCTCCCTGCCCCTGGCTTTCCGCACTCACGGTGGCCGGTTCGTGCCCCCGGGCGCCGTGGAGGGCGCAAGAGATTGTACCGCTCCCCCCTTCGCGCCCCCGGTTGTCCGCACGCGCCGAGGTCGGGAAGTTGTTCCCCCCCACCGGGGGGATTTTGACTATGGGTGAATTCTGGGGGGGCTTGTGTAGTGATTGTAATGGTACATAATTCAGGCAGGCATTCTAGCTTTTCAGTAACGTACTGTATCGTGTAGGTGTACTCAATAAATACTATTCGCTCTGCCTCGAGCCACTGTCTCCGACTCCCATCTCTCGGCACTACACAGCTCTGTTTACACATCATTCCTATTCCCCTTTAATTGTACATACATCATTTTTGTTTTGATTGTATTGTTCCACTTTTGCTTTGGCAATGTAAACTCATGTTTTCTCATGCCCATTGAATTGAGTGTGTGTGTTGTCTGTGTATGCAGAGTGTGAAATAAATGGGTCATGCTGCCTGCATGCCCAACGTGAGAAGTTAGTCTCGTCATTCTTGTAATTGCTACACTACACCGTTACAATGATATATAAAATATATTATATTATATATCCATTCAATATGCACATGACAGAAAATATTATATGCCATATAATATGTTCTGGCATGCGCATATTGAATGGGTATTACTAATACTATTAATACTAATACTAGCCGAGAGTAGGTCAAATTTTGGCTAGTAGCTCTCGGCTAGGTGGTAAATTAAAAAGTAGATCTTGGTTCAAAAAAGGTTGGTCACCCCTGCTATAGATGGTATACTATAGGTGATATACTAGAGATGGTATACTATAGGTGATATACTAGTGATGATATACTATAGGTGATATACTATAGGTGGTATACTATAGGTGATATACTAGTGAGGATATACTATAGGTGGTATACTAGGGGTGATATACTATAGGTGATATACTAGAGGTGGTATACTATAGGTGATATACTATAGGTGGTATACTATAGGTGATATACTAGAGATGGTATACTATAGATGGTATACTATAGGTGATATACTAGAGATGGTATACTATAGGTGGTATACTATAGGTGATATACTAGAGATGGTATACTAGAGGTGATATACTATAGGTGATATACTAGAGGTGGTATACTAGAGATGGTATACTATAGGTGGTATACTATATGTGATATACTAGAGATGGTATACTATAGGTGTAGCGGCCTCTGCCTGGGTCCGCTTCCGTGGCAGTCGGGGAGGTAATTCCGTACGCGCTTTCTAATCAATAATAGTATCCACACTTTCAGTTCCGTTGTCAGATATCAAGTGGATATCCGATTTATTTAGAAAAGTAATTCACATGGAAGATGGGACCAAAGCGGTCAGAAAACGGTGTGCCATTCCCCGTTCTACGCCCACCCAGGTGATTACCATTACTAATTTATGCCCTCTGCTGCGCAGTGCCGGGCCGCCTAGAGACAGTGCCATTCAGGCAAGCCAGGTGAACCACCCACAATACAACTGAGCCAATCCATTTCACCCCGAATAGGCACACTGGGCAAGCATTCCCCTTTTGGCTACACAGATAAATCATAACATTCACATAAATCATATCCTTCTATTTGATATAATAATAATAATAATAATAATAATAATAATAATAATAATAATAATAATAATAATAATAATAATAATAATAATAATAATAATAATAATAATAATAGGTGACTATAGGTGATATACTAGAGATGGTATACTATAGGTGATATACTAGTGATGGTATACTATAGATGATATACTATAGGTGATATACTATAGGTGATATAGTAGAGATGGTATACTATAGGTGATATACTAGAGATGGTATACTATAGGTGATATACTAGAGATGGTATACTATAGGTGATATACTAGTGATGGTATACTATAGATGATATACTATAGGTGATATACTATAGGTGATATAGTAGAGATGGTATACTATAGGTGATATACTAGAGATGGTATACTATAGGTGATATACTAGAGATGGTATACTATAGGTGATATACTAGTGATGGTATACTATAGATGATATACTATAGGTGATATAGTAGAGATGGTATACTATAGGTGATATACTAGAGATGGTATACTATAGGTCAGGGGTCAGCCACCTTTTTGACATGAAGTGCCAGTTTGAAATAGTTGTAACTAGTGTGCCTTATCAACAATATTCCATTCATCGTAATATTTTTTTCTCATAATCAGGTATTTTTAATGATAATTTTTACATTATTACATCATTATTGTTATTGTTATTATTAACAATATTATTATGATGGTTGTATCAACCCTAAATCTGAGTTGGGGTGGGGGTGCAATGCAGACAAACAGTTTTGCTTTACTGAGCTCCGTTATCTGGGGCTGTAGTTGGTCACTTTAAGCTGCACACCGGAGCATCTTTTAATCCAGCTGTTTGCTGTTCTCTGATATTTTCTGACATTTCATTGATGCGTCGCTCGACACTTCAAGCTGACATGGGGATATCTTTTATCCTTGATTTGATTGTCTCTTTGTTTGGCAAGCCTTCAAACAAAACATCTGAGCTACAGAGAAAAGCCTCCTTGATATACTCGCCATCAGTGAATGGCTTTCCACATTTCGCAATGCAATGAGCAATGCGATAGCTTGCTTCAGTTGCGTGGTTTTTAGAAGTCGTGAACACTTTGAGGGTGCTGGCTTGCTTTCCATACCTGGCCACGGCACGTTTAATTTTTTTTTGATGCTTCGTCTCAAAATGGCGTTTCACACCTGACATTTTCTAAACATAAAGTACACACAGCACGGTCCTTCTGACACACAAACCCGTAGTCGTCTGTCCACGAGGGCTGGAATGCCCGAATTTCCTTTGCTTTAACTTTCTTAGCGGGGGTTGCCATCATGAAAGACGGCACATACAGAATGCAACCGCAGCACTGTGTGATTACCTGGGAACTGCGCACGGACGCGGGAGGCCAGCTGACTGCTGACAGCTGAGCACCATGGGAACAGCTGCATAGCTGTCATAGGGGTGTGCAAAACAGTCGACTTACAAAAAAGAACATGTGGGAGGATTTCAACAAGATACATGCGACAACAGTGCAAAATATTTCACTATAATATTTCAAAGCAAAAAAAATATAAATTATGCTGCCCCCTGTGCCAATGAAAATGCCCCTGCGTGCCTATGCAGGCACGCGTGCCTAGGGTTGCCTACCCCTGCTATAGGTGATATACTATAGGTGATATAGTAGAGATGGTATACTATAGGTGATATAGTAGAGATGGTATACTATAGATGGTATACTATAGGTGATATAGTAGAGATGGTATACTATAGATGGTATACTATAGGTGATATAGTAGAGATGGTATACTATAGGTGATATACTAGAGATGGTATACTATTGGTGATATAGTAGAGATGGTATACTATAGGTGATATACTAGAGATGGTATACTATAGGTGATATACTAGAGATGGTATACTATAGGTGCTATACTATAGGTGATATACTAGAGATGGTATACTATAGGTGATATACTAGAGATGGTATACTATAGGTGATATACTAGAGATGGTATACTATAGATGGTATACTATAGGTGATATAGTAGAGATGGTATACTATAGGTGATATACTAGAGATGGTATACTATTGGTGATATAGTAGAGATGGTATACTATAGGTGATATACTAGAGATGGTATACTATAGGTGATATACTAGAGATGGTATACTATAGGTGCTATACTATAGGTGATATACTAGAGATGGTATACTATAGGTGATATACTAGAGATGGTATACTATAGGTGATATACTAGAGATGGTATACTATAGGTGCTATACTATAGGTGATATACTAGAGATGGTATACTATAGGTGATATACTAGAGATGGTATACTAGAGATGGTATACTATAGGTGGTATACTAGATATCGTATACTATAGGTGTTATACTAGAGATGGTATACTATAGGTGATATACTAGAGATGGTATACTAGAGATGGTATACTATAGGTGGTATACTAGAGATGGTATACTATAGGTGATATACTAGAGATGGTATACTAGAGATGGTATACTATAGGTGATATACTAGAGATGGTATACTAGAGATGGTAAACTATAGGTGATATACTAGAGATGGTATACTATAGGTGATATACTAGAGATGGTATACTATAGGTGATATTCTAGAGATGGTATACTAGAGATGGTATACTATAGGTGCTATAGTAGAGATGGTATACTAGAGATGGTATACTATAGGTGGTATACTAGAGATGGTATTACTGTGTGTATGTGTGTGTGTGTTGGTTTTAAAGACGTCCACCAGCTCCTGCATCCCTTCCTCACAGAGCCACGCCCCCACATCCTCCTCTGACCAATCAGCGCCCAGCGCCCCGCAGTGACCCGGCCACCTCCTTCCTGTGGAACACACACACACAGAACAGGAAGTGCTCTGCCGTAACCCCCCCCCCCCCCCCCCCCCCCACAATAGACACTTATCATATCTAAACAAACACTTCCCTCACATTCCCTATAAAGAACTCCCTCTGGGCTGATAGCGAATCACAGACTCTCTCTCCTTGATTTGTTTTGATGTGTCAGAACGACAGAAGGCAAAAGATATAAGCTAGTCTTTTTAATCGCACTATAAAGGATTGATAAAACTCTAAACTCTCTCTCCCTATCTCTCTCTCACACACACACACACACACACACACACACACACACACACACACACACACACACACACACACACACACACACACACGTGCACGGTGCACCATCTGCACATGAGAACAGTAGAACAGGCTGCTGTTATTTCAGACGCTGTGCCAGCATGCAGCTCATCAACCTTCACATGACACTGAGCCAGTAGAACAGCTATCATTTATCATGTGGAGCTGAGATAAACTGAGCCTGTGTGACACCTCCTCACGGCTGAGCTGCATGTCTCACGATGTAGCTGCATGTCTCACAGTGTAGCTGCATTTCTCACGGTGTAGCTACATGTCTCACGGTGTAGCTACATGTCTCACGGTGTAGCTACATGTCTCACGGTGTAGCTGTATGTCTCACGGTGTAGCTGCATGTCTCACGGTGTAGCTGCATGTCTCACGGTGTAGCTACATGTCTCACGGTGTAGCTACATGTCTCACGGTGTAGCTGCATGTCTCACGGTGTAGCTGCATGTCTCACAGTGTAGCTACATGTCTCACGGTGTAGCTACATGTCTCACGGTGTAGCTACATGTCTCACGGTGTAGCTGCATGTCTCACGGTGTAGCTGCATGTCTCACGGTGTAGCTGCATGGCTCACGGTGTAGCTACATGTCTCACGGTGTAGCTACATGTCTCACGGTGTAGCTACATGTCTCACGGTGTAGCTACATGTCTCACGGTGTAGCTACATGTCTCACGGTGTAGCTACATGTCTCACGGTGTAGCTACATGTCTCACGGTGTAGCTGCATGTATCACGGTGTAGCTGCATGTCTCACGGTGTAGCTGCATGTCTCACGGTGTAGCTACATGTCTCACGGTGAAGCTACATGTCTCACAGTGTAGCTGCATGTCTCACGGTGTAGCTGCATGTCTCACAGTGTAGCTGCATGTCTCACAGTGTAGCTGTATGTCTCACGGTGTAGCTGCATGTCTCACGGTGTAGCTACATGTCTCACGGTGTAGCTACATGTCTCACAGTGTAGCTACATGTCTCACAGTGTAGCTACATGTCTCACAGTGTAGCTACATGTCTCACAGTGTAGCTACATGTCTCACGGTGTAGCTACATGTCTCACAGTGTAGCTACATGTCTCACGGTGTAGCTGCATGTCTCACAGTGTAGCTACATGTCTCACGGTTTAACTATGAGTATCATGGTTTAACTACATGTCTCACGGTGTAGTTACATGTCTCACGGTGTAGCTACATGTCTCACGGTGTAGCTACATGTCTCACAGTGTAGCTGCATGTCTCACGGTGTAGCTGCATGTCTCACGGTGTAGCTGCATGTCTCACGGTGTAGCTGCATGTCTCACGGTGTAGCTACATGTCTCACGGTGTAGCTGTATGTCTCACGGTGTAGCTGCATGTCTCACGGTGTAGCTACATGTCTCACGGTGTAGCTGCATGTCTCACGGTGTAGCTGCATGTCTCACGGTGTAGCTACATGTCTCACGGTGTAGCTACATGTCTCACAGTGTAGCTGCATGTCTCACGGTGTAGCTACATGTCTCACAGTGTAGCTGCATGTCTCACGGTGTAGCTACATGTCTCACGGTGTAGCTACATGTCTCACGGTGTAGCTACATGTCTCACGGTGTAGCTGCATGTCTCACAGTGTAGCTACATGTCTCACGGTGTAGCTGTATGTCTCACGGTGTAGCTACATGTCTCACGGTGTAGCTGCATGTCTCACGGTGTAGCTGCATGTCTCACGGTGTAGCTACATGTCTCACGGTGTAGCTGCATGTCTCACGGTGTAGCTGCATGTCTCACAGTGTAGCTGCATGTCTCACAGTGTAGCTACAGGTCTCACAGTGTAGCTACATGTCTCACGGTTTTTACTACGAGTCTCACGGTTTAACTACGTGTCTCACGGTTTAACTACGAGTCTCATGGTTTAACTACGAGTCTCATGGTTTAACTACGAGTCTCACGGTGTAGCTACATGTCTCACGGTTTTTACTACGAGTCTCACGGTTTAACTACGAGTCTCACGGTTTAACTACGAGTCTCACGGTATAGCTACATGTCTCACGGTTTTTACTACGAGTCTCACGGTTTAACTACGAGTCTCATGGTTTAACTACGAGTCTCACGGTTTAACTACGTGTCTCACGGTTTAACTACGTGTCTCACGGTTTAACTACGAGTCTCACGGTTTAACTACGTGTCTCACGGTTTAACTACGAGTCTCATGGTTTAACTACGAGTCTCACGGTTTAACTACGTGTCTCACGGTTTAACTACGTGTCTCACGGTTTAACTACGTGTCTCACGGTTTAACTACGAGTCTCATGGTTTAACTACGAGTCTCACGGTTTAACTACGTGTCTCACGGTTTAACTACGTGTCTCACATTTATAAAAAAAAATATATTATATATATTTTTTTTATGTGTCTATTCATTCTGTTTAAACCAATGGGTTTTTTCTTCACAGTTGCAGATAAAGATTACGCTACACTAATATTATAGTATTATACTATTATAGTATATTATGACTTGTCATACAAATTAAAATAAAACATTTATCATGTAGCCTATCTGCATCCGCTTGGCACTCGGCACTCCATCAAGACGTCACCATCACTTTCGTACCAACTGTGCCCTTATTGGATTATTTATGTTGAGGAAACTGATGAGTTATATTCATTAAAGAAAGTTGATTTAATAAAAAGAGACTCATTTAATCAGATTAATCACTTTATTCAAATTGAGGATTTAGTTTGAGGATATTTTTTTTTCTATTAAAGAAATGTAAAAAAAAATGTATATCCTTTTTTTTTTATATATATATGTAGAAGGGTGGATTATCCCTGCTTATGGGAGTAGTGATACACAGCACCTGGTAGCAGGATACAATAGAGTTTGATCTATCTGCACCCCTGTCTTTGGCCCGGAACGTCGTTCTGGAGGGCGTGCAGCAGGAGCGGATGGGGCCCAGGATTTACTAACCTGGGGGGTGGTACTCTGGTCTTCCTCGCCTGACCCGGTGACTGTCAGTTCAATAGTTATATTGGGCTTCCCTTTAAGCAGTACCCTTCCTTGACCACCTGTATAGACCCTCAATGAATATGCTGCGAATGGGGTGGAAGGGTTAAATAATTATACCAGTCACAAGTATTTACCCGGTCAACAAGGTTAGCATATGATCAGAAATAGACACACACACCGTGCTCCCATTTACCTCTACTTTATATAAGCCTGGTCAATTATCAGTTACAAGTTGTACTTTATGTGGTTCATATGGCATGTATTCATAAACGGCACCGGGTGCTCTCACTTGTATTGTAGGGGAACACTATTCCCAACATAGGCACCTCGTGCTCAATACATTAATAATAAACCCTGCTTGGATTAGGGGAGACCCAGGCACAAGGTAAGTAGTTCAATGGGAATTCAAGAACATCACAGTAATGCACAAATACAAAAGAAATCATTTAAATGTGGGCCCACGTTACCAAATAAAACCTACTCTAAAGCCGGCTTATAAGGTTTGGGGTACCCCTAGACACTGGTCGTTAACGTTCGCTCGAATGGATATTGTTGTGGGCACACGATGTACCGTTGTACTTAGCCAAGATGGCGGACCCACTCTCATCACCTCTCGTCCGGGTGACAAGATGGCGTCGGGCGATCCCGCGAGCACAGCCAGCGGGCTGGGGTAGACAGCATGGGCAGTGGTGAAACTGGAGGAGCGTGGTGTGTTGTGGCGACCTCTGCTGGTGGGGAGAGGTGTCCTCTGCGGCGTCGATGAGACGTCCACTGCGGGCTGCTGTCTGAGCTGGCGCGCTCTAAACTGTTTGACTACCTTAAACACAGCTAAACTGTGGGTCTTAGTGAACCCTCCTGCTATCGTCTGTACTACTAACGCAACGTGGCTGTATGCACCACCGGTCTTCAGCGCCGCTCGCCCGGTAGTATACTTGAGTCACTATAGCCGTTAGCAGCATGCTAATACACCGCACACACTGCTACTATAACACGTTATCTATGGACGTTGGTCCTTCTTTCCGTATCCCTTACTCACACACTTCACTATCGCTTGTACTTCTAGGATAACACGTTATCTAGCAAGTACTCTCTATCACCCGTCGCTCTCCAACGTCACTCTTCCAACGGGGCTCTTCCAGAGCACACGCCCGTTGCGACCGCTCATGTCCGAGTTCACTGTCAAAGAGGACTTCCTGGTGCTCCGCCCTCCAGGTAATCATCTCTTGCTTGTTGCTTCTCTCTCCTCCGCTCCACCTGCCACCACTGCCACCACTGCCCCCTGCTGGCAACCGCAACTGATCCCACTATAGGACCACTCCAGAAAGGGAGAAAGATGCTTCAATGTCATGTTAGTGATCCATATCGAAGCCGGAGAAAGAGTAGCACCTCGCATCATTAGTAGTCCGGGCGAGATCTCAAAAGGAACACTGTTTATCACACTTTATACACACACAGGGGAAGTAACAGTTAGTCAGCACTTCTGAATACTTAGCAGAATATTCAGGATGCTACATATATATTTTTTTGTAATTAAAAACGAAGGTTCAAACGTCCATTCGAAAAACCCTGATGAAGTTTGAAGCCCAAAAACAGGCTTCAGGGACAGCTCTACCCGGCACAGTAGTATCAGTGAGCCGTTCCAGACCGCTGGACAGTACAGTCCATGTTGCTGTTACCAGGCCTGATGCCTGTGGAGCAGCAGCTCTAACCCTGGTGACAGAGCTGGGAGTCTGTCTGTCTGTCTGTCTGTCTGTCTGTCTGAGAGTCACAGAGCTGGGAGTCTGTCTGTCTGTCTGTCTGTCTGAGAGTCACAGAGCTGGGAGTCTGTCTGTCTGTCTGAGAGTCACAGAGCTGGGAGTCTGTCTGTCTGAGAGTCACAGAGCTGGGGGTCTGTCTGTCTGTCTGTCTGTCTGTCTGTCTGTCTGTCTGTCTGTCTGTCTGTCTGTCTGTCTGTCTGTCTGTCTGTCACAGAGCTGGGGGTCTGTCTGTCTGTCTGTCTGTCTGTCTGTCTGTCTGTCTGTCTGTCTGAGAGTCACAGAGCTGGGAGCCTGTCTGTCTGTCTGTCTGTCACAGAGCTGGGAGCCTGTCTATATGTCTGTCTGTCTGTCTGTCTGAGAGTCACAGAGCTGGGAGTCTGTCTGTCTGTCTGTCTGTCTGCCTGTCTGTCTGTCTGAGAGGCTGAGTCACAGCACCCACACCTCCTGGATAAAAATAAATTAACCTCTTAAGCTTACCCCCCCCCCCCCCCCCCTTTTGAACAGCTTTTAATTATTTTATCAAATGTTTGTATTAAAATCAGCGAGGAAGTGTGCTGCTTGTGGAACCACTTGGTTTCAGGGTAGAATGGTAACAAGTTGTTTGTTATCGCTGAGACACATGTCCCTATTCATACACTATCTGGATGTTAAGAGATGCTCCTGGACAACGCAATTAAATGATGGAACCTGAAGAATAAACATCATGCTGGTAGACAGGAGATGGATTTACCTGCAGGACACAGGGGCTGCCTGGCTTCTGCTACTGCAGGACACACAAGAGGACATGCTTTATTAAATGCTGCATAAGAAAGAAAGAAAAAAAGAAAGAAAGAAAGAAAGAAAGAAAGAAAGAAAGAAAGAAAGAAAGAAAGAAAGAAAGAAAGAAAGAAAGAAAGAAAGAAAGTGTCGTAAATTAATTGAATCAAAATGTATGATCCAGTGCTAAGTAATGAATTTAAGATCAGGATCTCAAAGAAAATAAGTCACAGCTGTTAAGCAGAAATACCCTCGCTCGTCAAAAATAGGTTTACAAGTAAGGGCAGGGGTCAGCCTGTAGGGAATAGACCTTTTGATGATTTAGTTGACAATCTCCCCTCACCCAACAAAGTAGATTGAATTAAGGTCATAAACTGACCCCTCCCGACTATATTGAGGTAATCAGGCAGGAGGTCTTGTTTATTTTTAGGGTAAGAGAGCAACCAACCACTGTGAGAAACCCCCCCCCTTGTCAACCTTCTGTCAGGAAGAGATAGGATCTTTAAAGAAACAGGAACTAGCTTCACATCATAAAACTTAAAATACAGTTGAGGTCAGAGTGCTGTTGATTTAGCCAGACCAACTGGGCCCTTCAGGAAATAAAAAGGCAGCTGGCAAGATAGATTATGCATTACCAAACTGGGCAAAAGCTAAATCCAAAACCAAACATAGTCATCAATTAAAAGATAGTATAGGAGAAGCAGCAAGTAGAAGCAAACATTTTGATACCATGAATGAGACAAATTGGTCACTGAGAAAGCTAAAATGTACCATTGTGAACTTATATAAGGATTCATAAAAGGGTGTTAAAAACAACTGGTAAAAAAGCTAAGTTAGATTAAACCATATTATCTAAACAAAGTAAACTCAACAAACTACTTAATTAGTTGGTATATTAAATGAGTATTCCCTTCTCTTGACTCATTCTGTATCAACAGCAGTACTGTATTTGCAAAGCTGGTATGTCATAAATGTATAGATGTGACAGTACTGTATTTGCAAATCGGGCATGTCATAAATGTATAGATGTAGCAGTACTGAATATCTATGTATGAATTGCTTCATCTTCTTGAAAACCTAGTCTACCACCTCCTTACATGGAGGGACAGACAGCAGAACAGGGCATTAGCCAATGGGGAAAACGCCGGAGCCCTCGAGATCGTGATGTCTTTTGCGAAGGAGCTGCAATTCTGCCAGTTATCTTCATCGAAACCTCTGAGGTCTATTGATAACCCTTTTTGGCCGTGGCCTTTCCGTTGCATTTGCGCTAATCGCTATCTCCTCCGGCGTCCTCTGTTCCGCTGTTGGTACTCCGCCAAAGTCCACAGAGGAAAAATCATAATTTTTCAATTCCAATTCATGATCTCCTCTGTCTGGCTCCTGCAAGAATCCTTCATTTCCCATAGAGGGACAATCATGTTGTCCCCTGTCTGGTTCCCCATAATCGTCTTCATTTCCCCCTTCGTCGTGCATTTCCTCCTGTTCTTGATCAATGAACAGGGGTTCGGATTCCAATTCTTGCCCATCTTGCAGGGCTTTTACGCAATGCGAAAGACGTACAGTTTTGTCCACAAAATCTGTTCAGATAATGGAAAAGAATTTGTGGACAAAACTGTACGTGTAGTACTCCAACAGATGGGGATAAAACAGCGTTTCTGGTCCGTTTACCACCCTCAGAGCCAGGGGGCTGTGGAACGCATGAACGGGGTACTTAAGAACAAATTGGTTAAGATCTGTCAACACACAGGTCTAAATTGGCTGAGCGCGCTACCGTTGGCCCTGATGGCGTGTCGATCAAGCGAGATTCGGGGCCTGCGTTTAACACCGCACGAGATGTTGTTTGGCCGATGTATGGTTGTGCCAGGTTTGCGCGCAGCGGGCAAAGGTCCGAGTTTGGACAGTCTGGACCACGAGATGCGTGAGTACGTGAAGTACATGTCAAAGCTCCATGGGGCAATCTATGATTATGTCTCTAGTAAATGAGAGACAGAGGAGGAGGAGAATAGGCGGAATACTCCCCAGATAATACCAGGAGATTACGTTTATGTAAAAGTGTTCAGACGCAAGTGGTACGGCACGCGGCGGGAAGGACCGTATGAGGTCGTAAGAGCTACGGAAAGAGCTCTACAGGTTAAAGGATCACCAATGTGGTTTCATCTTTCGCATTGCGTAAAAGCCCTGCAAGATGAGCAAGAATTGTAATCCGAACCCCTGTTCATTGATCTAGAACAGGAGGAAATGCACGACGAAGGGGAAAATGAAGACGATTATGGGGAACCAGACAGGGGACAACATGATTGTCCCTCTATGGGAAATGAAGGATTCTTGCAGGAGCCAGACAGAGGAGATCATGAATTGGAATTGAAAAATGATGATTTTTCCTCTGTGGACTTAGGCGGAGTACCAACAGCGGATCAGAGGACGCCGGAGGAGATAGCGATTAGCGCAAATGCAACGGAAAGGCCACGGCCAAAAAGGGTTATCAATAGACCTCAGAGGTTTCGATGAGGATAACTGGCAGAATTGCAGCTAAGAGTAAATAGACCTCAGAAGGTCTTTTGCGAAGGAGACATTACATTTTTTATGGTTTATGGTTTAAGTCTCCCTCGTTTTTATTAGAACTGTTAGTCTTATATTGGTGTGATGTAATAATCTTTTCTTGCAGAGTCAATTACACAAAATAGACATATTTGGTTAATTACATGGATAATGTATAGTCATAAACAAAAAAGCTGATAATGGTACGATGTTCTTTTCGTATAAAGAAACGGACCTAGACTGGATGTCGTATTAATAACTGATAATGTGTATACCTGTGCAAGAAGAAAAGGTAGGTGAAATGATGAATTTTGAATTTTTTTGGATTTTTTTAAAAAATTGTTTATATCTTATAGAAATATTATATCATTTTGATTTTGAAATTTACTGGTTACATAATGAGGGTAGACCCCTCAGAGAAGGGATTGTCGTAAATTAATTGAATCAAAATGTATGATCCAGTGCTAAGTAATGAATTTAAGATCAGGATCTCAAAGAAAATAAGTCACAGCTGTTAAGCAGAAATACCCTCGCTCGTCAAAAATAGGTTTACAAGTAAGGGCAGGGGTCAGCCTGTAGGGAATAGACCTTTTGATGATTTAGTTGACAATCTCCCCTCACCCAACAAAGTAGATTGAATTAAGGTCATAAACTGACCCCTCCCGACTATATTGAGGTAATCAGACAGGAGGTCTTGTTTATTTTTAGGGTAAGAGAGCAACCAACCACTGTGAGAAAACCCACCCTTGTCAACCTTCTGTCAGGAAGAGATAGGATTTTTAAAGAAACAGGAACTAGCTTCACATCATAAAACTTAAAATACAGTTGAGGTCAGAGTGCTGTTGATTTAGCCAGACCAACTGGGCCCTTCAGGAAATAAAAAGGCAGCTGGCAAGATAGATTATGCATTACCAAACTGGGCAAAAGCTAAATCCAAAACCAAACATAGTCATCAATTAAAAGATAGTATAGGAGAAGCAGCAAGTAGAAGCAAACATTTTGATACCATGAATGAGACAAATTGGTCACTGAGAAAGCTAAAATGTACCATTGTGAACTTATATAAGGATTCATAAAAGGGTGTTAAAAACAACTGGTAAAAAAGCTAAGTTAGATTAAACCATATTATCTAAACAAAGTAAACTCAACAAACTACTTAATTAGTTGGTATATTAAATGAGTATTCCCTTCTCTTGACTCATTCTGTATCAACAGCAGTACTGTATTTGCAAAGCTGGTATGTCATAAATGTATAGATGTAACAGTACTGTATTTGCAAATCGGGCATGTCATAAATGTATAGATGTAGCAGTACTGAATATCTATGTATGAATTGCTTCATCTTCTTGAAAGTTGTGTGTGTTGAGCTGTGCTGGTAAAAGTGTTTAATCAAACAATTCGATTTAATCCGTATCATCAAGAGAACGGCCAGAAAAACCTAGTCTACCACCTCCTTACATGGAGGGACAGACAGCAGAACAGGGCGTTAGCCAATGGGGAAAACGCCGGAGCCCTCGAGATCGTGACATCACGTCTCAAGGGCTCGAAAAAGGGGGGAAGGGTCTTTTCTCCTCTTTATAACCAGAGATGCAGAAACGGAGAAAGGAGCGCTCAGACGAAACTGAGACAGAGGAGACGGAGACGAAACAGCTTGAGACTCGAACCTGGAAAGCTCCAACACTGAACGAGAAAAGAGATGCTATAACGAGGAAACTCTCCTGACAAGCTGCTTAGAGATAGAAATAATTGAAGCTGTGAACCAGATAATTTATGCTGTTGTTTTTCCAATAAAGCAACAGTCAGACTGTTTTCACCCGTAGCGCTGACTCCGCCTCCCATCCTTTGAATGAACTTGTTACAAAAACGTGTGAGTACCACCAGCAGAGTACAGTAGCGATCCACTATACGAACTTGAGACTTTAGCTACATAGAATCATTGAAAATACACGTTAAAAGAAAGAAAGAAAGAAAGAAAGAAAGAAAGAAAGAAAGAAAGAAAGAAAGAAAGAAAGAAAGAAAGAAAGAAAGAAAGAAAGAAAGAAAGAAAGAAAGAAAGAAAGAAAGAAAGAAAGAAAGAAAGAAAGAAAGAAAGAAAGAAAGAAAGAAGTTGAGTGGTGGGGAAGAGTAAGATGAAGAGAGAATAGAGAGAGGAGAGAGATAGGTGATAGAGAGAGAGAGGGTAGATAGAGAGAATAGAGGTTGGAGAGATAATAGAGAGAGAGAATAGAGAGAGGATAGAGGGGATAGAGAGATGATATATAGAGGAATGAGGATAGAGAGAGAATAGAGAGTGGATAGAGAGAGAGGATAGAGAGAAACAGAGGGGACAGAGAAAGAAAGAGGATAAAGAGAAAGAGAGGATAGCGAGAGCAAGAGAGAGAGGATATAGAGAGAGATAATAAAGAGAGAGAGAAAGAAAGAGAGAGAGCGAAAGGGAGAGAGAGAGAAAGAGAGAGAATAGAGAGAAAGAGGTGATAGAGAGAGAGAGAAAGAGAGAGAGAAAGAAAGAAAGAAAGAAAGAGAGAGAGATAGAGAGAGAGAGAGAGAGAGAGAGAGAGAGAGGTGTGTAAACAGAGAGAGGGACTTGTAAGTGCAGAAACATGACTGAAGGCAGATGGAGGCTCTCCTCCTGAAGCCACACGTCTTTCATGTCAGTGTTTTAAAACATCTGAAAGGGTTCCATCTCCCCAGTTCCTCTGCCCAGCTGGCCCCATAAACATCAATCAGAACCCGTCCTAAAGACCCCAGCAGCCAGATAGGAGCGCTACGAGTCCCAGGACTCCCCTCTGGGGCCTGGCATCTAGGCTTCGGTTTAAAGGAATGGATCGACTTTAAAGACGATTCACCGCGCTAGAATGTAACGACACCAACAACACCCAACAGCTCCACGACCGTGAACCTACCGGAGCCACCATCGTCTCCATCCCCTATCCTCTACACCTTCACGGTCCGGTCCATGGAGCCGGTTGCTATCCACGGCGTTGTGGGAGACATAGCAACAGCCGTGACATACCTGTGGGACAAGGTGGGACAGATGTGACAGGCGCACTCACATTTTCTTTTTTTTCTTTCCTTGAGAATCAGATTTTCTTTCGCTGTGTAAAATCCACAGCCTGAGATCAAACACTATCTCAAATCCTTTCAAACACTTCAAAGCAGCCATCTTGAGCCTGCCTGCAGTGGAGCGAGTGTTCGGCATGCGGAACGAGGTTGAAACCCTGCGATGGTCGCCCCCTTGGTGTAAACTCACTCACTAAGTTAAATACTTCAAGTTAAGACTGTGGTGTTTAACATACGTGGTCACATGGTGCTGGTGAGTTTGTAGGACGCATGCCAAGCGTGAAGTGCCTACTAGCAACTAGTGACCATCATTGCATACTATGCAGCCTTTGGAAGCTACATTCATAGGATCCATTGCATCAGGCATAACTAATCAAGCACGAATCATGCATTTGATCCGTTAACACCGCTGGGACCAGGTAGAGGGTTAGGGGGATGTCTCCAGAGGGGTGGTAGAGCGGCAGGGGAACAGGTAGATGGTTTGGGGGATGTTGTTGTATATTCCTATATGAATATCTATTAATTACAGCACAGTGAGGTTGTTAACTAGAGGAAGGGAAAGATCACAGTGTGATAGAAAACAATGGTCCTCATCTGGGCTCCCAAATTTAGCCAGTAGAGAATAAGTGTGTACAACCAGACAACCAGCAGCTATGGTCCAATATTCATTTAATTGCAGCGTGGGCCGAGTGGAATAATACATTGGTTACATACAGGACACTTCAAGCATAATACATGATTGTACAAAAGGATTTGATGAGGTAGATCACAATAGCCCTCGTTGGCTTTTTACATCAAAGACAGTATTGTACATAAATATTAGTCATGTTATGTTAATGAAATAAGACCATAGTACTCTTTGTCACCACATGATAAAACCTGGGTCTAAGATAGGCATCTTACTCTAGTTATCACATTATTCCAATATACAGTTCTACTCACATAGGGACAAAGTAGACCATGGTCGGTGGTGGTGGTGGAGACCAGACTCAGACCCCCTGGGTAACGGTGTGTGGCGGGTCTAGCTGGCCTCCCTCTCTCTCTTACTGTTCCAATACTTATAGATTTCATGACCTCACTTTTCTTAGCCTAGTTCCACCAATCACAAATATCTAAACACAGGCAGTCCTCATTTGGTGTCTTCTTGGTCGTATGTGTGCCTGTAACAACCGGGTAGCCCCCTCCTTTTTGGCTATGGCCTCCTTTGAATGAATCAATCATGTTAACATTCCTTAGGTTTTACTGAGTCACCGTTTTTCTGTGGTGTGTGACTGAGTAAACAATGTCGTCATGAGAGGTGTCGCCTGGTGATTTTCAACATGATGAGGTCTGATGACTTCAGCCTTAATAGTGCTTGTGTTGAAAACATTAACCCAGTATAGTCAGTGCTTCTTAGGTTAATACTATTCAATTCACAAGAGCCATCCCAAAATCCCATCTACCAAACTGACACTTTGTATTTTCTGAATCTATTATTGTAAAGATTCAACCACATTACTCTGAACCACAGAGGCATTTCCGCTTTTGGTCTCTTCTTGTTGTGCTCAACTGTCACATGTCTAGGTGTTTGGTTTCCTGGGGGGGTTGGAATGGCTGCTTGTTCCATCACTCTGAGAGTCTATGTGATGAACTATTTACCATCACTACAGATACTTTCAGTTTTCTGGGTTAATCTAACATTTTTGATTATGAAATTATGAAGTCATGAAGTCAAGGTTACCACATTGTCTCCAGAGGGGTGGTAGAGCGGCAGGGGAACAGGTAGAGGGTTTGGGGGATGTCTCCAGAGGGGTGGTAGAGCGGCAGGGGACCAGGTAGAGGGTTTAGGGGGATGTCTCCAGAGGGGTGGTAGAACAGTAGGGGACCAGGTAGAGGGTTTGGGGGATGTCTCCAGAGGGGTGGTAGAGCAGTAGGGGACCAGGTAGAGGGTTTGGGGGATGTCTCCAGAGGGGTGGTAGAGCGGCAGGGGACCAGGTAGAGGGTTAGGGGGATGTCTCCAGAGGAGTCAGGTCATGTACCCGTCATGCTGGTCCAAAGAGTGTAGCAGGACTCCCAGATTCTACAGAGGACGTATAAACAAACATTAACAAACAGGAATGTGGGGCTTCTCTGTGTGTTTACAGAGGCAGTGATTTATACCGACATGAGAGGCATCTGGCCTGTGGGTTAACGTCAACATGAAAGCTAAGCACACTTCAACAAAAACACAGAACAATGTGTTTGACTTACTGCATCGTACACTGCAACAGTTTTATCCACCGAGCTGGTAAAACAGAAAGAATACACACATCTGTAGACACTATACCATATCTGTACATATTCCTTACCTACTATATATATACATATATGTTGTAGATACTATATCTATATCTGTACATATCCCTTACCTACTCCTAGTTATGCTGCTGGCCAGTATGACTTACTACCATAGTGTCTTTATACATGTATCACTGTACATATTAATACTACAACTCTGTACATAATACATCTGATTAGCACTATTACTCAGTCAGTAGTACTAATTTATATATTTTTGTTTAATCACCTGTACATTGTATATTACTATCACACTTTACTGTTACATTTGCACTCTGGTTGGATGCCAAACTTCTTGTCGTTGTACTGTACTTGTGCTGCATGGTGACAATACATTTGAATCTAATCGAATCTAAACCTTTTATTTAGAGACATCTAACTGTATGGTATTACAGAATACGAATGGGTACTTAATACCCAAAAGCAGCCTGTATTCTATTCAAGCAGACGCATAAAGCAAATGTTTACCACAGTAATACAAACAGCAGTAGAAGCCTGTGTAAGATATTAGAGGCCTGAGTCTATAGTGGAGTCTGAGGCAGAAAGTAACTAAATACACTCCCCTAGTGGCCAAACAGAGAAACAACAGGAGGGGGGCTCAGCAGTCTCCACCTTGTACGTCTTGCAGAACTATATTATATATAAATATATATATATATATATATATATATATATATATAGCAGCAATAATGATGTGGTGGTTATTGTATCCTGTGAGACGGTCTCTCTTACCCCGACACGACTATCTCTCCATCAGAAGAGAAGGCACAGGAGAGAACAGGAGCTGATTGGCTGGTGAGAGTGTGGAGAAGCTTCATCTCACAGGCTGAGGATCAATGAGACACGCACACACACACACAGACACACACACAGACACAGACACACACGTCAGGTAGAGAGCAAACCTTTTTCTCACATGCACACTCACACACACGGACACACACACACACACACACACACACACACACAAACACACAAGACCTGGCAGACTTCAAAACAGTCTCCCTATGTGTTCAGCGGGCCTGTCTACCCCCTGTGATCTGTCTACAGACAACTTTTCTGTCGATAACTGTCTCTAGGAGTAGCCGTCAGCTGTTCAACTGGCAACTCCACAAACAACACAAAGGTTACAAAAAAAAGGCCTCTTCATTTTTGACTCAGCAACTCTGGAGACATATATTCTTTTTTATTTATTGATTTGAAGATTTATTCCGAGCCAAATGCAGCGTTTGCAAAGTTTCCAAGTTCCCAAGGGGTTCCACATCAAGGGCGCCGTATAGAAACATGTTAGGCCTCGCGTACAAGTGTAAAGAGGGTTCCACCTTCAAGGACCGCGTATAGAAACCTGTTAGGCCTCACGTACAAGAGTAAAGAGGGTTTCACATCAGGGGCGCCGTATAGAAACCTGTTAGGCCTCACGTACAAGAGTAAAGAGGGTTCCACCTTCAAGGACCGCGTATAGAAACCCGTTAGGCCTCACGTACAAGAGTAAAGAGGGTTCCACATCAGGGGCGCCGTATAGAAACCTGTTAGGCCACGTGTACAAGAGTAAAGAGGGTTCCACGTCAAGGGCGCCGTATAGAAACCTGTTAGGCCTTGCGTACAAGAGTAAAGAGGGTTCCACCTTCAAGGACCGCATATAGAAACCTGTTAGGCCTCACGTACAAGAGTAAAGAGGGTTTCACATCAGGGGCACGGTATAGAAACCCGTTAGGCCTCACGTACAAGAGTAAAGAGGGTTCCACCTTCAAGGAACGTGAATAGAGAATAGGACTTATTTGCGAGTGCTTAAAATATATCAAATATAATAGCAATAGATCTAAATAACACAGTGATAGTCAATGAGTTGCTTCCAGTCAACATGCACGAAACAGATAATTTTTTCATACATACATTTCCATTTTATACCGTGATGAATATCAATATATTTCTAGGGCGTTCTGGCTCATCTCAATAAACTCCAGCAAATCGAGCTTAAATGTATTTCCTTAGAAATCGTGCCATTTGACGCTTGATTTATGAATAGTTTTCAAATAAACGCTAGATTATCGATAGTATGTGTCCTCATGCACGAAGAGAAGCAGGGTCTGAAAAATTGCTTCTCCGTACTTTGGTCGGCGCGAACCTCACACACACACACACACACACACACACACACACACACACACACACACACACACACACACACACACACACACACACACACGCTCCGATGGCAGTGATAGGAACATCTGATTACCCCAAGATTCGTAACATAAAGGCCTTACCTCACATCTGAGGTGCAGCAGAGAGAGCAACAGAGGGTGGAGCAGAGAGCAACAGAGGGTGGAGTAGAGAGAGCAACAGAGGGTGGAGCAGAGAGCAACAGAGGGTGGAGTAGAGAGAGCAACAGAGGGTGGAGCAGAGAGCAACAGAGGGTGGAGCAGAGAGCAACAGAGGGTGGAGCAGAGAGCAACATAGGGTGGAGTAGAGAGAGCAACAGAGGGTGGAGCAGAGAGCAACAGAGGGTGGAGCAGAGAGAGCAACAGAGGGTGGAGCAGAGAGAGCAACAGAGGGTGGAGTAGAGAGAGCAACAGAGGGTGGAGTAGAGAGAGCAACAGAGGGTGGAGCAGAGAGCAACATAGGGTGGAGTAGAGAGAGCAACAGAGGGTGGAGCAGAGAGCAACAGAGGGTGGAGCAGAGAGCAACAGAGGGTGGAGCAGAGAGCAACATAGGGTGGAGTAGAGAGAGCAACAGAGGGTGGAGCAGAGAGCAACAGAGGGTGGAGCAGAGAGCAACAGAGGGTGGAGTAGAGAGAGCAACAGAGGGTGGAGCAGAGAGCAACAGAGGGTGGAGTAGAGAGCAACAGAGGGTGGAGTAGAGAGAGCAACAGAGGGTGGAGCAGAGAGCAACAGAGGGTGGAGTAGAGAGAGCAACAGAGGGTGGAGTAGAGAGAGCAACAGAGGGGGGAGTAGAGAGAGCAACAGAGGGTGGAGTAGAGAGAGCAACAGAGGGTGGAGCAGAGAGCAACAGAGGGTGGAGCAGAGAGAGCAACAGAGGGTGGAGCAGAGAGCAACAGAGGGTGGAGTAGAGAGCAACAGAGGGTGGAGCAGAGAGAGCAACAGAGGGTGGAGTAGAGAGAGCAACAGAGGGTGGAGTAGAGAGAGCAACAGAGGGTGGAGTAGAGAGAGCAACAGAGGGTGGAGCAGAGAGAGCAACAGAGGGTGGAGCAGAGAGAGCAGCAGAGGGTGGAGCAGAGAGAGCAGAGGGTGGAGCAGAGAGAGCAACATAGGGTGGATAAGAGAGAGCAGCAGAGGGTGGAGCAGAGAGAGCAGAGGGTGGAGTAGAGAGAGCAGCAGAGAGAGCAGCAGAGAGAGCAACAGAGGGTGGAGTAGAGAGCAACAGAGGGTGGAGCAGAGAGCAACAGAGGGTGGAGTAGAGAGAGCAACAGAGGGTGGAGCAGAGAGCAACAGAGGGTGGAGTAGAGAGAGCAACAGAGGGGGGAGTAGAGAGAGCAACAGAGGGTGGAGTAGAGAGAGCAGCAAAGAGAGCAGCAGAGAGAGCAACAGAGGGTGGAGTAGAGAGCAACAGAGGGTGGAGCAGAGAGCAACAGAGGGTGGAGCAGAGAGAGCAACAGAGGGTGGAGCAGAGAGCAACAGAGGGTGGAGTAGAGAGCAACAGAGGGTGGAGCAGAGAGCAACAGAGGGTGGAGTAGAGAGCAACAGAGGGTGGAGTAGAGAGAGCAACAGAGGGTGGAGCAGAGAGAGCAACAGAGGGTGGAGTAGAGAGAGCAACAGAGGGTGGAGCAGAGAGCAACAGAGGGTGGAGCAGAGAGAGCAACATAGGGTGGAGCAGAGAGAGCAGCAGAGGGTGGAGCAGAGAGAGCAGAGGGTGGAGTAGAGAGAGCAGCAGAGAGAGCAGCAGAGAGAGCAACAGAGGGTGGAGTAGAGAGCAACAGAGGGTGGAGCAGAGAGAGCAACAGAGGGTGGAGCAGAGAGCAACAGAGGGTGGAGCAGAGAGAGCAACAGAGGGTGGAGCAGAGAGAGCAACAGAGGGTGGAGCAGAGAGAGCAACAGAGGGTGGAGCAGAGAGAGCAACAGAGGGTGGAGCAGAGAGCAACAGAGGGTGGAGCAGAGAGAGCAACAGAGGGTGGAGCAGAGAGAGCAACAGAGGGTGGAGCAGAGAGAGCAACAGAGGGTGGAGCAGAGAGCAACAGAGGGTGGAGTAGAGAGAGCAACAGAGGGTGGAGCAGAGAGAGCAACAGAGGGTGGAGCAGAGAGAGCAACAGAGGGTGGAGCAGAGAGAGCAACAGAGGGTGGAGTAGAGAGAGAAACAGAGGGTGGAGCAGAGAGAGCAGAGGGTGGAGCAGAGAGCAGCAGAGGGTGGAGCAGAGAGCAACATAGGGTGGAGCAGAGAGAGCAACAGAGGGTGGAGTAGAGAGAGCAACAGAGGGTGGAGCAGAGAGAGCAGCAGAGGGTGGAGTAGAGAGAGCAACAGAGGGTGGAGCAGAGAGAGCAACAGAGGGTGGAGCAGAGAGAGCAGCAGAGGGTGGAGTAGAGAGAGCAACAGAGGGTGGAGCAGAGAGCAACAGAGGGTGGAGCAGCAGAGAGCAGCAGAGGGTGGAGCAGAGAGAGCAACAGAGGGTGGAGCAGAGAGCAACAGAGGGTGGAGCAGAGAGCAGCAGAGGGTGGAGCAGAGAGAGCAACAGAGGGTGGAGCAGAGAGAGCAGAGGGTGGAGCAGAGAGAGCAACAGAGGGTGGAGCAGAGAGAGCAACAGAGGGTGGAGCAGAGAGCAACAGAGGGTGGAGCAGAGAGAGCAACAGAGGGTGGAGCAGAGAGAGCAACAGAGGGTGGAGCAGAGAGAGCAACAGAGGGTGGAGCAGAGAGAGCAACAGAGGGTGGAGCAGAGAGAGCAACAGAGGGTGGAGTAGAGAGAGCAACAGAGGGTGGAGCAGAGAGAGCAACAGAGGGTGGAGCAGAGAGCAGCAGAGGGTGGAGCAGAGAGAGCAACAGAGGGTGGAGCAGAGAGAGCAACAGAGGGTGGAGCAGAGAGAGCAACAGAGGGTGGAGCAGAGAGCAACAGTGGGTGGAGCAGAGAGAGCAACAGAGGGTGGAGCAGAGAGAGCAACAGAGGGTGGAGTAGAGAGAGAAACAGAGGGTGGAGCAGAGAGAGCAGAGGGTGGAGCAGAGAGCAGCAGAGGGTGGAGCAGAGAGCAACATAGGGTGGAGCAGAGAGAGCAACAGAGGGTGGAGTAGAGAGAGCAACAGAGGGTGGAGCAGAGAGAGCAGCAGAGGGTGGAGTAGAGAGAGCAACAGAGGGTGGAGCAGAGAGAGCAACAGAGGGTGGAGCAGAGAGAGCAGCAGAGGGTGGAGTAGAGAGAGCAACAGAGGGTGGAGCAGAGAGCAACAGAGGGTGGAGCAGCAGAGAGCAGCAGAGGGTGGAGCAGAGAGAGCAACAGAGGGTGGAGCAGAGAGCAACAGAGGGTGGAGCAGCAGAGAGCAGCGGAGGGGCTGTATCCTACCTCCCCCCTGCAGGGAAACGCTCCATATCTTCAGCTGGCTGTCTTGTCCACAGGAGGCCAATCGAAGCTCCACACAGCAGTCACCTGGAGAATCACACCCCCGTCAGAGCAATCACGTTGTCATGGATACCGTGTCCTACAGTACAAGACAATTATCCTGGTAACAAAGACAGGTGAAGATCTCCAGAGTGTCAGAGACGGAGAGAACAAGATTAGTGCCCCGGTGTCTTTGTTCTTCTGAGAAAGCAGGGGTGAAGGGATAATGGGACACAAAAGACTCTTCTAATGGGGGACATTATGTCAGTATGCTTCTTGGAACAGTGGTTGCAATTCTTATGTACAATGGTGGCCTGGTGAGAGGACAAAAGGACCTCTAGAAGGTTAACAGGGAAAGGGGACAAAAACATATATTTTTTATAAATATTATAATAAGAAGAAGAATAAATTAAATTAAATAGAAAAGAGACAGACAATATACATCACAGAGGTAAGGGACATAATTAAAACACACATCAAACAAACAATCAAATAAAATGACATGGTATAATACATGAAGCAGAACAGACACAGTACAGTTAAAAGGCTGGGTGACAGTTGCAGGTGTGTAAAGTTTTGTAAACAACTCTGTGATTAGAGTCTTTAGAAGTAGTGTGGGGGATCAATTTGTCCATTTTCAAAGTATTTTGCATCTCGTTCCAACTGCTGGGAGCAGCAAACTGGAAGGAGGGATGACCAAAGAAAGTGTTAACATGGGGAACATGTAGTTTATTTGATCAATAAAGGTGCTATTCGTTTTTTGTGATAAAATGTGATTGAATGAATGAATGAATGAATTTATTCACACACACACACGATACATTTACATGTGAGTATCCTCATGTGATAACAATGTCGCAAATTGTGTGCATGTGCCAGGTCTCCCAAGAAGCTATTTAAAGCTTTTGGAGGGAGCCTGAACACAGATACAAACAGAATATAAACAACAAAACAATAACAAAAAACAAAACAAAACAAAACAATACAACGTGGGTAGGTTTACACACCTACCTACTAACTGACATATAACAGAGATACATAATACAGACATTTTTATTCCTAAGTTATCATTTTAATTAGAGATATGATTTTAGCAGTTCCTCTTTCAGTGATTTTTTAAAGGTTTTAAAGGTATTAGTCATTTTTAGATTTTCGTCAAGCTTGTTCCAGATCTGTGGACCCCTGCATGCTATGCTTAGGCTAGCACAATTGAGCCTTCTCCTCTTGCCAGATATAAGATGCTTATTTCTTGTGTTGTGGATGTGCAGTGGTTGGCAGACTGGGACAAGCTCAGACAGTCTGTGATTCATGTTGTTGACAACTTGATACATAATTGATGCATTTTGATGAATGTTAAATTCAGCGAGCCTCAGGAGACCAAAGCGATGGAACAGAGGCTTTGAGGGCGCTCTATACCCGGACCATGACAGCACTCGTAGTACCCTCTTTTGTAGGCTTTCTAGTTTCTTGAGATGGCTGGGGTATGTGTTGCACCATATGACATTACAGTAATTAATGAGGGGTTCAAACAGGGTTTTGTATAAAGTGAGAAGGGCAGGCAAGGGAAGAAAATGACGTATTTTGCAGAATAAGCCAACATATTTGGACAGTTTTGTTTGTAGATATTTTATGTGGCATTTGAAGTTGAGTGACTCATCGATGATGACCCCCAGGAATTTTGTGGACACCACTCTTGACAGCTCCTTTCCATTTATTTGTATGCACATGTGATGTGTGCGCATCCAATTTGAGTGGAAGACAATGAAATTTGTTTTGCTGAGATTTAGTGATAATTTGTTGCATTTGAACCAGGTGTCCACTTTTTGTAGTTCTGTATTGAGTAGATCTTGAAGCTCGAGTGGATTTTTATGTGACAGAAACAAATTAGTGTCATCAGCGAATATTACTTTGTGCAGAAGTACAGATGAGTTGACAAAGTCATTTATATAGAGAATAAATAGTAAAGGCCCTAGAATTGACCCCTGGGGGACCCCATATTTGATGTCCATTTTTATTGATTTGTGATTTTTTATATCGACGTACTGTTGCCTACCATGTAAATAGCTACTGAACCAGTTGAGAGCCAGACCCCTTATGCCATAATGGTGTACTTTCCCAAGTAGAATGGTGAAGTCAATGGTGTCAAAAGCCTTTGATAGATCCAGGAAAACGCCCACCCCACAATCACCCTGATCAATGGCATCATGTATTTTTTCTATGAGGTCTAATATTGCCATGTTTGTAGTTCTCTTTTTCCTGAAGCCGTATTGTGAATTGGTGAGTATATCTAGCTTGGTGGTGTATTCGCTTAATCTATTGTACACAACTCTCTCATAGACTTTGGATAGAGCTGGTAACACGGATATTGGACGGTAATTATTAATACTATTTTTGTCACCTGATTTATATATGGGTATTATTCTCCCAATTTTGATGTTTTTTGGCACTACACCATGTAGTAAGGACAAATTAATACAGTGAGCGAGTGGTCTGACTATAATATTGGCTATGGCTATTAGGATTTTGCTGCATATTCCATCAGCACCGGCTGTGCGAGTGTCCTTCATCTTCATGATAATGTTGAATAGTTCATCATGGTCAGTTGGTAATATATGTAAAAATATATTATAATTAATAATACATTATAATCAAGACATGAATGGAATAGATCATGTTTATGTAGCACCCTGAAAATATGGCTATTATTCAGAAGTGCTGACTTGCCTTTTTATCTCCCCTGATGCACCAAGACCTACTAATTAGTCTCCATTAATATTCCCTCGAACAATGACGCAGGCTCCTCCTTGTTCTACCGGCTGTAATATGGATTATGAACAATAACCCTGGATCATATTCTCCACTCAGTGTTTCCCTTTGGGGCTAGTAGGCGGTACCAGCAGGGGGCGCCGGTGGCAGGCAGAGAGCGTACGAGAAAGACGGAGAAGGAAGCAAGCCAACTGAGACGGAAGTGCGAGGAACCAGCCTCTTCGACATTGGACTTGGATCGGTTCGGTCGTGTCTGGACAGAGCCCTGTATTGAACTTGAGTATATTATGGGTTATCCTATAACAGTAAACGTAGAAGCGTGTTGCATGTTTTCCTACTGAATACCCTAGCGATACAACGAGTTATCCTAGAAGAAATGCGGTATCGCCCTGAGGGGTTTAAGTTAAAGTTATTCCCTCTAGCGAGGTGCCCCGGCAGCGTGGCGTGAAGAGGACCGGTGTTTAGAGGCACCCTGCGTTATCATATATCCCGGCTAGCAGGAGGGCTGTTTGGGGACCCAGAGTGTAGCTGCAGTGTTAGTGAGGGCAAGTTTAGGTATGCGCGTCGACCCAGCACCAGCTGTCTACAACCAGTCTGCTCCGGCTGTCTACAACCAGATCTGCACCAGGCTGTCTTCAGAGCACGGGAGTTCGTCCCGACCAACAGAGGTCGCCATCACCCAGCACACGCTCTCAGCCCAACACTGCCCCTCTACTCCAGCCCCGCCTGCTAGCGCCCACGCCGATAGCAGGGGTGCAGTCGTAATATGGGCGGAGGCCAAACGGTATCCTATTATTATGCAAAGTCTAGGCACTTATCACCTAGACTTTGCATAATAATAGGATGCGCGCACTTCGAAGCCCAAACGCCGTTTGACCGCGGTTGCCCAGCACTGCACCACTGGCCGAGAGCGTTCGCCGCCATCTTGCTATCCGGACGACAGTGGCGCGGCGAGGCCGCCATTTTGGAGTACATTAGGGCTTCGGTGCCCAGGATTCTATTGCACGTTACACAGTGTGGTGCTGCCTGCGGGCAAAGCTAACGTTGCTAACTACAGTTCCTAGGGGTACCCCATCAACAATATATGCCGGCATTAGCATAGGACTTTTGTTAGGTATTTGTGGGCCCACCTTTTTGATTTCCTTTGAGTGTGATAACGTGTTTGGTTCTTTAATAATATTTTCCCATCTAATTAACCCTTTCCCTGTGGGGAGGTTACAGACCTGGGGCATCATAAGTAAAGCCCAGAGAGGTATTATTCTCACCCTATAATTAAAGCCTGTTAGAGGTATTATACATGGTACTGACCCAGACGTGGGCAATGAGTCAAATGCATTAAAGTATATTATTCCTGGCACTAACACAGAGGTGTGTGTAGAATATAGTGAGATATAAGGTATTGAGTTACAAATTGGGTAATAGTAAGATTCCATTCTAGTCGACCCAGTGCTTTTAACTCTTTGTAACTGACCAGTGTAGTGGGCACTTACATGGGCACTTACCTGGACGGGACATAATCCACCTACACTGTCACTTTAAGGACACGGGGCATCCGGGGTATCTAGAGCGGCCATATTAACGCTTCACTTGGTTTGTTGTGGTATCCATGGTTATGCTATTAAATGATGCACACTGATGTGTGGTCAAAGAAACTTCACTCTCTTTGGTCGTGATTTCCCGTCTCCTACATTGGTGAACCTGACGTTCTTGGACGCTTTCAAGGACGATTGAACAATGGAACAGGCAGTCGCGCTGAAGTTTGTGGAAGCAGCAGTCGCGCTGAAATTGCCAGAGTTCTGGGAAACGCAAGCTACTGCATGGTTTGTGCAGGCGGAGGCGCAGTTTGCAATAAAGAAAATAACGGAGGATGACACTAAGTACTATCACGTTGTCGCTGTGCTGGGGACTAACACGGCAGCCAGAGTGGTGAGTCTACTCACAAACCCTCCGGCGCATGACAAATATGGCACGCTGAAGGCACACTTGTTGAAGTGTTTTGAACTGTCTGAGGTGGAACGAGCTAACCGGCTGTTTTCATTGCAAGGTCTGGGCGACAGTAAACCGTCTGAGCTTATGGATAGGATGCTGGCGTTGATGGGAGAGCATGAGCCCAACCATTTTCTCTTCCGACAGCTGTTCTTGCGCCAGTTACCGGCTCAGGTAAGGGCCGCCTTGGCAAACACAACAATAAATGACTGCCGTATGTTAGCCGCGGAGGCGGATAAGTTCTTTTTGGCCAGCCAGCAGCAACACTGTACGGCCGTGTTCTATCATGACCAACCCTCTACCTCTCACCATGGGGATTATACCGTCGCTGCTGCGGTGGCAGCCCCTCGCCAGCGAGGGAGAGACACTGGCTGGTGTTTCTTTCACACCAAGTATGGAGCCAGGGCTAACCAATGCCGTCCCCCATGTACTTACAAGGGGCCGGGAAACGCCCGGGCCGGCGCTCAACAGTGGCCATGAGCGTTGGTGGGGCCGGCAGGCTACTGTTTATTCGGGACAACATCTCAGGCAGGCGTTTCATGTGCGACACAGGGGCACAGAGAAGCGTGCTGCCTGCGTCAAGGGTGGACACCCTGGCCGACGGGCATGGACTCCCTATGGAAGCTGCCAATGGTACTACGATCCGTACGTATGGCAGTAGGCTAGTGGAGTTGTGTTTTGGTGAGCGGCGGTTTAGCTGGAACTTCATTACTGCTGATGTGTCTGTGCCCCTGCTGGGTGCTGATTTTCTGTGTGCCTATGGATTGTTGGTGGATGTCAGGAACAATCGATTGATCGACGCCACCACCTTTTGTTCATTTGAATGTACTGTCGGGGCAGCGCCTCCTGTGGGTTTGTCTAACATGTTGTCTGTTACAGATGAGTTTCACCAGCTGCTAGCCGAGTTCCCTGTCCTTACCCAGCCCACTTTCTCGTCCTCCACCAGTAAGCACGGTGTGGAGCATCACATCGCTACGGCAGGTGCGCCAGTCTACTCCCGGGCTCGGCGCCTAGATCCTGCCAAGCTGGCCGTGGCCAAGGCAGAGTTTTCCAACATGGAGAACCTGGGTATTATCCGTCGTTCTGACAGCCCATGGGCCTCACCCCTTCACATTGTCCCCAAGGCTGCCGGCGGGTGGCGCCCGTGTGGCGATTACCGCCGCCTTAACGAGGTAACCACACCGGACCGATACCCGGTTCCACATATTCAGGATTTTTCCACCCACCTGGCCCGGAAGCTCATATTTTCAAAAATAGATTTAGTTTGAGGTTACCACCAGGTGCCGGTCCACCCAGCGGACATCCCTAAGACGGCGGTGATTACTCCCTTTGGTTTGTTTGAGTTCTTGCGCATGCCATTTGGGCTTAAAAACGCAGCACAGACATTCCAGCGCTTGATGGACTCTGTGTTACGGGACCTGCCTTTTTTGTTTGTCTACCTAGATGACATCTTAGTCGCCAGTACCACCAAGGCAGAGCACTTGTCCCATCTCAGGACCCTTTTCCACCGACTCAGTCAGCATGGGCTCATAATTAACCCAGCTAAATGTCAGTTTGGGCTGTCTAGGATCGATTTCCTCGGGCACCACGTCACCAAAGATGGGGCAGTTCCCCTCCCATCTAAGGTTGACGCCATAGCAAATTTTCCACTGCCACCCACCATCAAGGCTCTGCAAGAGTTCCTTGGCATGGTACATTTTTACCATCGGTTTGTCCCCCGGGCTGCTCAGCTAATGCGACCTCTTTACGAGGCTCTCAGGGGTAAAATCGCCAAACATGTGGTGGACTGGACGGACGAGAGACGCAAGGCGTTTGTCGATACTAAAACCGCCCTGGCCAATGCAACCAGGCTGGCACACCCACTTCCCAACGCCCCTGTTGCCATCACCACTGATGCTTCAGACTATGCTGTTGGAGCGGTATACGAGCAGTGGGTGAGTGGGGCTTGGCAGCCACTGGCGTTTTTTAGCCGACAGCTTCGTCCTAATGAGTGCAAATATAGCACTTTTGATAGGGAGCTCCTCGCCCTCTATCTGGCCGTGCGGCATTTCCGTTCCCTGCTGGAGGCTCGTTCGTTCACGGCATTTGTAGACCACAAGCCACTCACTTTTGCTATGGCTAAAGTAAGTGAGCCATGGTCTGCCCGTCAGCAGAGGCACCTGTCATATATCTCAGAGTTTACCACGGATATTCAGCATGTCGCAGGCAGGGACAATCTAGTGGCAGACTGTCTCTCTCGGGCCTTGATCGGGGCCGTCCATGTTGGTTTGGATTATGCACGCATGGCCTCAGACCAGGTTTCCGACCTGGACGTTCAGGCCTACAGGACGGCCATCACAGCACTCAGGCTGGAGGATGTGGCATTTAATGAGGCTAACAGCACACTCCTGTGCGACGTTTCCACGGGGCGGCCGCGACCGGTGGTGCCCAGCAGTTGGAGACGTTATGTTTTTGACATCATACATGGTCTCTCTCACCCCGGTAACAGGGCGTCTCAAAAGCAGGTGGCAGCCAAGTTCATTTGGCACGGGCTGAAAAAGGATGTGAGCGGGTGGGTTAAGACCTGTGTGATGTGCCAGCGCGCTAAGGTACACCGCCACATTAAAGCTCCTTTGGCCCAGTTCTCCGTGCCCGAAAGGAGGTTTGACCACGTGAATGTGGACCTGGTGGGTCCATTACCCCCATCGCATGGTTTCACATACCTCCTCACGATGGTGGACAGAACCACTCGGTGGCCAGAGGCCGTTCCGCTGTCATCCACAACGTCCACGGATGTGGCTCGGGCGTTTATATATACGTGGGTGGCCCGGTTTGGTGCTCCGTCTGACCTTTCGTCGGACCGCGGACCGCAGTTCACCTCTGAGCTTTGGTCCGAGATTGCCAGAAACTTAGGCGTGAGACTGCACCGCACTACCGCTTATCACCCGCAGGCTAACGGTTTGTGTGAGCGGTTTCACCGGTCCATGAAGGCTTCTCTCCGAGCTACCCTTAGCGATGGTAGTTGGGTCGACAGGCTCCCGTGGGTCATGTTGGGTCTCAGGACCGCCCCCAAGGCTGATCTCCAGTCATCGTCGGCTGAGCTGGTCTATGGCCAACCGCTGCGGGTCCCCGGGGAGTTTTTACCTGACACCACAGACCCCTGGTCTGTGACCCAGCAGCGCGTTTCAAACTTGGAGAACGCTAGGGCATTTGTGCCGGTCCCCACCTCGCAGCATGGTTTGCCACAGACTCGTGTTCCACCCGGCCTCCAGGCCACGGAATACGTGTTCATACGGCACGATGCCCACCGCGGGTCCTTTCAACCCCCCTACGATGGCCCGTTTCGGGTCCTACAGACGGGAAGTAAGACCTTCGTGGTGGACATTGGCGGTAAACCGGAACATGTCTCGGTGGACAGGCTTAAGCCAGCTCACTTGGATGTGGATCACCCCGTGGCACTCGCTCAGCCCCCGCGGCGGGGGCGACCTCCCCGTGTTAAACCTCGTCACCATAGGTCGCTTTTTGAAAATATGAGTCCCTCACCGCCCATTAGGCACCTTGCCCCTTGCCCTCCCCGCCACTGCAAGGCCCCAGGGGGTCCCACGGTAGCTCATATGCCGGCTCCAGTTGTTCGGAGCCGTTATGGTCGGGAGGTCCGTCTACCGACCCGTTTTGTGAGTTAATAGGGTGAATTCTGGGGGGACATATGTAGTGGGCACTTACATGGGCACTTACCTGGACGGGACATAATCCACCTACACTGTCACTTTAAGGACACGGGGCATCCGGGGTATCTAGAGCGGCCATATTAACGCTTCACTTGGTTTGTTGTGGTATCCATGGTTATGCTATTAAATGATGCACACTGATGTGTGGTCAAAGAAACTTCACTCTCTTTGGTCGTGATTTCCCGTCTCCTACACCAGTATAATTAGTATTAAAGAATTAGATGGGAGTTCTGTGTGCGTGTCCATTCATGAGCCGTTTAAACAACTCTTTTGGTGTGGGTAACGTTCATACAATTAACCCCTTCCTATTCCACCTTTCCCTTGTTATTGTAAGGTTTCTAGTGTCACTGAGGGAGGGTACTGTTTGCGGGGGGAACCAGGGTATTTATTTACAATTCAGTCACTAGGTGTGGGAGGGTTTGAAGGAGTAATTGGGGGAAGTGGGAGCGTGTTGGGGAGTACTGCGACCGCCCTGCTGCAGGGGAGGAAGACCAGAGTACCAGACCAGGTTGGTAAATCCCGGGCCTCATCCACTCACACTACCAGCCTCCAGTTGAAGCTCCAGACTCAAAGACGGAGGTGCAGTCAGACAGAGCTCTACTGTGTCTCGCTACCCAGTGATTGTGCCCACCCGTTCCCACGAAGCAGGGATAATCCACCCTGCTACATTTATCTTGAAAGATATAAATTAAACAAGGTGGAGGCAGACAGTGAAGGAACACAGTGAACCTTTTTGTAAAATTGTTACCATGTTTACTAATTTTCACCTACAATTTACACCACATACTGTATGTACTGTAATATAAATGTGTAGATGGTACACAGTGAGCACTCAATGAAAACGTGTTATTTTACTTGTTCTTCACATAAAATGAACCAAGGCCAACGGGTCTCATTGTATCATTTATATTTTAGTAAACACTGAAAACCTACAAGGGTTAAAGGAACACACCAACATTTTGAGAAATTAGCTTACCGTCTTCTCCAGAGAGAGAGAAGAAGATAGATACCAGTTTCCTCTCTGTGCGTTCAGAAGAAAGCTATCTGGCTGCATGTTAGCCTAGCTTAGCACAATGAATGGAAGCGGACAGTGCCGGTTAGCCTTCGGGAGGTGTTAGTTGGACAATGCCTAGGTTAACCGGCACTGTCCGCTTCCATTCATTGTGCTAAGCTAGGCTAACGTGAAGCCAGATAGCTTTCTACTGAACGCACAGAGAGGAAACTGGTTTCCATCTTCTTGTCTCTCTCTGGAGAAGACGGTAAGGTAATTTCCCAAAATGTTGGCGTGTTCTTTTAAAGATACTTCCTTGCATCGTTCTTCCAGAACCAGACTGCTTTGGGGGCTTCTCACCGATCTGAACCTGGGCACTGAAGCTGCAGCAGCAGACCCCCAGGTCGTGGGTGTCCCTCTCGGCGCGGACCAGCTCCAGGTCCAGGTCCCACAGCTTGACGTCTCCATGGCTGCAGCCTGTCACCACCAGCTGGCCGCAGGGGGAGACGTCACAGGCCGAGACGCTGGCCTCACTCACTGCCACACAGCTAGGAGAGAGAAGGTTAGGTACAGAGAGACCAAGACGCTGGCCTCACTCACTGCCACGCAGCTAGGAGAGAGAAGGTTAGGTACAGAGAGACCGAGACGCTGGCCTCACTCACTGCCACACAGCTAGGAGAGAGAAGGTTAGGTACAGAGAGACCAAGACGCTGGCCTCACTCACTGCCACACAGCTAGGAGAGAGAAGGTTAGGTACAGAGAGACCGAGACGCTGGCCTCACTCACTACCACACAGCTAGGAGAGAGAAGGTTAGGTACAGAGAGACCAAGACGCTGGCCTCACTCACTGCCACGCAGCTAGGAGAGAGACAAGGTTAGGTACAGGGAGAGCTGGTAATACAACTATAATAACAGGTGACAAAGTGATCCCCCTCACTACTTTTAAAAGGTGCGGCAAGTGGTGTTTTTTGTGAAAATAAGTCAAGTAGCTCTACATTCCGACAGCCATCACTGATACAGTGTCTGGTCAGTAACATAGCCGTATTCTTGTTTACCAGAGAGGAGATCCGGTACAAGAATCTAGTTCGTTGGTTGACTTTTTTGATTACATTGGATGCCATTTTGTCACAGGAAAGATTTGCCTCTAGGATGGAACCCAGGTATGTAATTTCATCTTTCCTTGTGACAATATTGTCACCCACTGTAACTGAGAAGCGGTCGGTCTTGCTGAGTTTGTTATTTGAACCGAAGAGAATGGACTCTGTTATACCCAGGTGTAATGATAGTTTGTTATCAGCGAGCCAGGTGCAGTTTCTGCTAGTTGTTCTTGTTCTTGTCAGAGACCAGCAGGGCTGAGTCGTCCACGAACAGGAACAAGTTGCAGTCACAAGCTGACGACATGCCATCAGCTCACTGATAGACTATCACTCACTAGATCACTGATATTACTGATCCACTCACTCTTTAATTATTATAATTTTTGTATCTACTTTTTCTCCCCATTTTCTATTTTTCTCCCTTCCCCAATTTCGTATTGTCCAATTCTACCCTCCCCTGTCTTGAACGTTGGTAGGCCATGCCTCCCACAAGCCGGCTGCAATGTGGACGAAGCCTTGCATCACGTGTCCCCTCCGGTACTCGAGGAGGCAGCCGTCGCATCTTTTCACCTGCACAGCGCGATCTCTCAGCGGCGGGGGTCTGCGTGGGAGGGACACGCCGCCCCCGTCGCTTCCTGATTCTGCTTCGCAGGCGCACCAACCGACCTGTAGGAGTCGATGTCCACAACGTCCGATCCCCACCCACCAGCTTCCCACCCCCTAATACTGCCAATTGTATTAGTATGAACGACCAGCCAAGCTGGTAGCAACGGCGAGAGCTGGGCTCAAACCCAGCATCTCCTGCATTGGTGGCGATTGCCACCTAGCCGCCACTCTTTAATAATTTTTGTAAATAGTTTCTTTTTTTTGTATCCACTTTTTCTCCCATTTTCTATATTTTCTCCCATCCCAATTTCGTATCATCCAATTCAACCCTCCCCTGTCACGGACGCTGTTTCTTGCCTCCCACAAGCCAGCTGCAATGTGGACTAAGTCATACATAGCACAAGTCCCCTCCGGTACTTGAGGTAACAGCAGTCGCATCTTTTCACCTGCGCAGCTCGATCTCTCAGTGGCGAGGAGTAACGCGTGGGAGGCTCACGCTGCCCCCGACACTTCCTGATTCTACTGCGCAGGCGCACCAACCGACCTGTAGGAGTCGCTGTACACAACGCCCGATCCCCACCCAACAGTTTCCCACCCCCTAATATGGTCAATGTGTATTAGTACGGACGACCAGCTAAACTGAAAGCAAATGTGGAGCGCTGGGCTCGAACTGACGAGCCCAGCGTCTCCAGCATTTCGTGGCGAGCGCCTTGCCCACTACGCCACGTAGCCGCCCTTTATTTTTGTAAATAGTTTCATTAGTTAATTAAATTACTTTCTTTAAATCCTTCTTGTGTGGTCTTCCTTGTTTCGTCTGTACCCTGTTAGTAAATCCTGGGCCCCATCCGCTCCTGCTGCCCGACCTCCAGTTCGACGTTCCGGGCCCAAAGACGGGGGTTCAGTTAGATCAAGCTCTACTGCATCCCGCTACCAGGTGGCCGTGTACAACCACTCCCATAAAGCAGGGATAATCCACCCTGCTACATTAAGAAAGACGTTTGTCTTGTTTACACCAGGGTCCCCCATTTTCAATTCATAGTGACATTTATGACATACACAACATACATGACATTTATGGCATAGGGACATACATGACATACAGGTAGAACTGGTACATTTGTGACATATACGATATGCAAATATACAGTACTGTTACCCATAGATCCTGACAGAGAGTATATGATGGGGAGGAGACTGTACATTAGGAGGGGGTGGGAGAGAAATATACATACGGTGGGGAGAAAATATATACATACGGTGGGGAGGAGACTGTACATTAGGAGGGGGTGGGTGGGTGGGAGAGAAATATACATACGGTGGGGAGAAAATATATACATACGGTGGGGAGGATACTGTACATTAGGAGGGGTGGGTGGGTGGGAGAGAAATATACATACAGTGGGGAGAAAATATATACATACGTTGGGGAGGAGACTGTACATTAGGAGGGGTGGGTGGGTGGGAGAGAAATATACAGTACATACAGTGGGGAGAAAATATATACAGTGGGGAGGAGACTGTACATTAGGAGGGGGTGGGTGGGTGGGAGAGAAATGAATGAATGAATGAAAACTTTATTTAACAGATTGCAGAATGGGTACAATACACACAATTGTTAAGGGGATGCAGACGTCTTGTTCACGTCATCAGGGTCCCCCATTTTCAATTCATAATACATTTGAATCTAATGTTGATACAGTGGGCCATCTCTGTACTACCTGCGTAATTCCTTCGAATGGAAATCCCAGAGGGCCAGGGTTCCATCGCAGGCGCCGGACAGGAGGAAAGCGGAGTCGGGCGTCAGGGAGCACACTCTGACGCCACTGCGTCCTGGGTGTTCCAGCGTGGCCAGCACCTCACCTGTCCCGGTGCTCACCTCACCTGTCCCGGTGCTCCACACGATGATGGACGCTTCCGTGGAGCAGGTAACCAGGTAGCTGCCGCAGGAGCTGAAGCGGCAACAGTGAACTCCATACCCGTGTCCGGAGAGAGGGGAGAACGGAAGCTCCGAGAAGTCGCTCGTCGTGCCATACACGCGTATTGTCTTGTCGCCGGAGGACGTCGCCAGAAGCGTCGGGGAGAACGCGCAGGACGTGACCTCGTCTCGAATCGATGGTGTTGGAGACTGCAGACTATTGACACCATGTGGTTGTGACGTTTGGCGAGGCGTCTGCTCTGTGAACGGAGCGGTTTAGACAGAGTTCCAAAGTGCCCAAGCTGCCACCACCAGGGTTTAGGGGACTGCAACTCAAGCTGGATGGGGCGCAATTACGCACAGCACACATGAACGGAACATGACACATGTTAGTATTGATTAGCAAGCATTCCATTACACATGTACTAAATAACGTTATAAAAAGCCCAATCCGTAATTTGTTTGACCAGGTCAACGTGGACTATTCACACATGATTTTGCAAACCTCGCCAACGTAAACAAACCCTTTAGAGCTCATGTTTACCTGTTGTCTATACAGAGTGATTCTTAATTGTTTTTGGTGGCAGGGCTATACGTCTGGATTGATTGATTGAAAACTTTATTAACAGATTGCAGAATGGGTACAGTACAGTACAGCTCAATACATACAATTGTTAAGGGGATGCAGACCAAAGAAAGACCTTCGTCTTGTTTACATCAGGGTCCCCCATTTTTTATTCATCATAATGATGAGTCTTTAATCGGACTAATTGAAATCCACCAAACGGAGCCTTACCTCTGAAAACAGGTGCTCGGCTGCTTCTGTACCTTTGGTTCTTGTTCAGATCCCTTCCTAGTACATGCTCTCTGCTTTATCAGTCACGTGACGCTGATTGTATGTAGTACTGTAGGTCATTTCAAACTACCGGACTGTAATCAGTAGATTGATCATTGCCTGCTTAGTGTACAAGTTGTGTCAATACATGGAATGATGTAACGAATAATCTTAACTTAATGTAGCACCCTGAAAATATGGCTATTATTCAGAAGTGCTGACTTGCCTTTTATCTCCCCTGGTGCACCAAGACATATTAACTAGTTTCCATTGATATTCCCTCGAACAATGACGCAGGGTTCTCCTTATCCTACCGGCTGGAATATGGATTATAAACAGTAACACTGGATCATATTCTTCCACCCAGTGTGTAGGAGCCAAATCCTATGATGATAAATTGTAACTTTATTGCCCCCTTAGAAATGTGGTTTATTATGGTATTCGTGTTTTTATTTGTTTATTAATATTTGTCAATGAATTCCAAGATGGAGACTTACCTGGTCAACTCCCCTTTTTTCCCACGCTCCCCCTAACCACTCCTATAACATGGCAGGTAATTTAGAGTTCACGCAGGCCCAGGTGGAGCGGTACCATATAGTTTTTGACCGCACTCAATTCGCATTTGATTTGATTGACAGTTTAAGTTCATGTACATAACCCTTTTTGTTTGTTTTATAGTGGTAGGCAGCTATTGGGGCTGTTGTGACTCGCTTCCCAATAAATCCCGTTTGTTTTGAAAGTACATTGGACCAGCGTCATCTTTTCTTTTTGGATTGCAATTCGGAGCGTGTCGGACTAACAACGCATTACCTGGAGCCTCAAGGCAACTGCGGTTCGTATGATTGCCTTTATATTGTCAAAAACTACCGCTGACAAAGCCGACGGACAACTTCTAAGCGCAACAAGGAAGGAGGTAAAGTAAAAAGTGGATGTTCGTTGTGGATCAAAGACGTTGCGTCTGAGTGGAGTGGATGTGATGAACATAAACGGCGTGGCCGTCTTTATTGTTTGAAGGTGTCTTGTGCTGGTGAAGAGGAAAATATAATACGGACTCTGTCTCTGTGGTTGACAGCGATACGGACTCTGTCTCTGTGTGGCTGACAGCGGGTCGGTGTGTGTGCGTTTGAGAGTGGATGATGTCACGCGCAGCATTTGCCAAGTGCGCTGTTTCCCACGCCCTAGCTGCTTCATTCATAAAACACTGTTCTGTTTTAAATGCATACAACGCCGCTGCTCATCTGAATTAGGAGGTTTTCGTTAGCTGCCCACATTATGGCGGAAATGGAGAGTGGTATTTTTGAGGATCCTTTACAAAAATTAAAAGGATCAAGAAGTGCAAAACTGGGTGCACTTACTAAAAAAAGGAATGAAATCACTGAACTTATGGGAAATCATGGAAATGTGGAATTGGTTCACACAAAAATGACAGATTTCTCCAAGTTGTGTGGCGAGTTACATGAACTCAATACAGCTGTAAAGGGTTTGCTAACCAAAATATCCATAGAGGAAACAGAAGAGGACCAAGCAGAATGGTACGAGCCTAAAGCAGCATCACTGCATGCATTTGCTGCCCATGTTCAAACGTGGACTGAAGCGGCACAACCACATATTGAATATGACAAAGGTGAAGAAGAGATCCACCCAAAGGACAGCGTTTCAAACACCTCTTCAAGGCGTTCAAGGAGGTCATCAAAAGGTAGTAGGCATTCTAATTACTCCTCTACATCCTCAATCCGACTCAAACTACAAGCTGAGAAGGCAGTTTTATTGATCAAAGCAGAAGCATTAATAAAGAAACAAGCACTGGACAAGGAGGAGGCTGTACTAAAGGAGAGGAGCCGTAAGGAGGATGCTGATCTAAAGGGGAGGAGCCGTAAGGAGGAGGCTGAACTAAAGGCCAAAAGGGAGCAGTTGGAACTGCAAACTGAAATACAAGCCACCAGTGCTAAACTGAATGTTTTTACAGAATATGAGAACATTCATGAGATGGACAATAGACCAGGCGATGGAATGAATGAATATTTCGATGAAAGGGAAAGGTCTAAGGAAGCCTCACAAAAGGTTATTCGAGAGGCAATGACGCCCACCTCCACTGATGTCATCACAACATTACCCATCACAAATTCAGATGTGTACGATGTGGAATTCCAGCCTCTTACTCCATCTGCTCAGCTTGCACAGTTGAACAGACACAGCAGCCTGTTACCAGAAAGTGTTCAAACTGTATATCACCCTGTTTACCCAAGACCAAGCAACATAGGAGGGGAGCCTGTTGTAAGACGAAAGGAAACGTCACAACAGCCCCAAATTGGAATGTCTGCTTTAAGGGTCAGCCATGGAGGATCTGCGAAACAGCATGAAAATGGAGCCGTCAGACATGATGGTGCTGTCACTCTAGAAGGATACAGGGAAACACCCGACATGGGCAGGATCGTCGACGTCATGCAACATCAGAATAGTATAACTGAAGTACTGGTGAAACAGCAAAGACTATCATCCTTACCACCTCTCAGCGTACCCACGTTTAAAGGGGATCCATTAGAATACAGGTTCTTTATACGTGCATTCGAGCATGGTATTGAGGATAGAACTGAAAACTGCAAGGACAGACTGTATTTCCTGGAGCAGTTTACCATGGGGCAACCCCGAGAAGTGGTACGGAGCTGCCAACATATGGACGCCTCAATAGGATACACGGAGGCCAAAAGGCTCCTAAAGAAGTATTATGGCAACGAGTACCAGATTGCAACAGCTCACATTGATAAAGCCCTGAACTGGCCAGCAGTCAAAGCTGAAGATGCTGAAGCCCTACAAGCATATTCAGTCTTTCTAACTGGATGCTGTAAAATGATGGACAGCATTGAGTACATGGAGGAGATGGATAATCCAACCACAATGAGAGCCATTCTCTCTAAATTGCCATACAAAATGAAAGAGAGGTGGAGAGGCTTGGCATGTGACCTACAAGAGAAAAGTGGACGGAGAGCTAGATTTAATGATCTAGTTAATTTCATTGATCACCAAGCTAGAATCATGTCACATCCTTTGTTTGGGAACCTAAAGGAAACACCCACCTCTTCAGGAAGAACATCAGGACCACTTCCATATCGACCAAGTACACCAAGGGAGAGGAAGAGTGGTTTTACTACCAGCGTCTCACCCGTTAAGAGAGTTACTGGAAGGCCCTCACCAGCCGCCCTCAAGCCATGTTTGTTCTGTCAGGGAGAGCACAGTTTGGACCTTTGCAGAGAACTGGACAAGAAGCCACAAAAGGAAAAGTTGGATTTCTTGAAAAGCAAAGGAGTGTGCTTTGGCTGTCTGTCATATGGACACATGAGCAAGGGATGCACACAGAAAGTGACTTGTCGAGTGTGTTCACTGAGGCACCCTACCATACTCCACATACATAAACAGGTCGACGGTGGTAAAGAAAATAAAAATAGGGAACAGACTGTTACCAGTGCATTTATAACTGGAGACGGCGAGACCCACACAGGGGCCGGGGAGCCTGACTGCATGTTATCCATAGTGCCAGTGAGGGTGAAAATGAAGAAGGGTAATCGCATGATACAAACTTATGCCTTTCTGGACTCAGGAAGCACCGGCACCTTCTGTACAGAAGCTCTTCTCCGAGACCTCAAGGTTTCAGGAAGAAGTACAGACATCCTTCTCAAAACCATGAATAAAGAGGAAGTCATTAGTACCTCCGTGGTCTGTGGAATGGAGGTATGTGGCATGGACGACAACACACTAGTGGAACTCCCCGCTGTCTACACGCAGAAGAAAATACCTGTGACCAAAGACCATATTCCCACTCAGGAATACATGGATCAGTGGCCATATTTGCAGCAGGTCACATTGTCAATCACAATCACATTGATGCTGACATTGGCCTGTTAATCGGAACCAATGTACCAAAGGCCATGGAGCCATGGATGGTTATCAACAGCCAGAGAGATGGTCCATACACCGTTAAAACAATGTTGGGTTGGACCGTCAATGGACCCCTAAAAAAAGGTTCTGTCTCCCCCTGTGGACAGTCGACTGTAATGGCACACAGAATTTCGGTTGTACAGCTAGATGAGATTCTGCAGAAACAAATCAAGTATGATTTCCCCGAACGACAGAGGGAGGAGCAGCTTGAAATGTCTAGAGAGGACCACGTCTTCATAGAGCGTGTCTCCCAGTCAGCCAAACTGGTGGATGGCCACTACAACATAGGCCTACCACTTAGGAAGGAGGATGCTGAATTTCCCAATAATCGCTGTGTGGCACAACAGCGGGCCCTCGGCCTGAAAAGGAAACTTAGCAAGTCTCCTCAGTTACATAGGGACTACGTCAAGTTCATGGCCGACATCCTGGATAAAGGCTATGCCATAAAAGTGGAAAAAGGCTCACAGGACAGCAGCAAAAGGACTTGGTATATCCCGCACCATGGAGTTTACCACCCCAAGAAAAAGAAGCTAAGGGTGGTATTTGACTGTGGTGCTTCTTACCAAGGAACCTCACTGAATGACCAGCTTTTACAAGGCCCAGACTTGACAAACAGTCTCATTGGCGTTTTATCCAGATTCCGGCAGGAACCCGTAGCCTTTATAGCAGACATTGAAGCCATGTTCTACCAGTTTAAAGTCCCAGACAAGGATTCAGACCTGATGAGGTTTCTTTGGTGGCCAAACGGAGATCTGGATGGAGAGCTTGAAGAGTACAGGATGGTAGTGCACATCTTTGGAGCTACATCCTCGCCAAGCTGTGCCAGTTACGCTCTGAAGCAGTGTGCAAAGGACCATAGAGAAGACTTCACACCAGAAGTCATACACACAGTGCTGAGGAATTTTTACGTAGACGACTGTCTAAAGTCAGTGGCAACGGAGGATCAAGCTCTGATGCTTGCTCAAGACCTCACAGCATTGTGTGCAAAAGGAGGCTTCAAACTAAACAAGTGGGTCAGCAACAGTCGCGTTGTTATAGCCTCAATTCCTGAAGAGGAGAGAGCTAAGGAAATAAAAGACCTTGATTTGGATCAGGACGTGTTGCCAGTCGAAAGGGCACTCGGTATCCAGTGGTGCATTGAATCAGACTCACTGCAGTTCAAGATAGCCATCCAAGACAGACCACTTACTAGAAGGGGTATCCTTTCTATGGTTAGTTCCGTCTACGACCCCCTGGGAGTTCTGGCACCCGTCATTCTTCCGGCAAAGCAGTTACTGCAAGAGCTAAGCAGGATGAAGCTTGGGTGGGACGAAAGCATTCCAGTGGTCCTTGCTCAGAAATGGCACCACTGGTTAATGGATCTACACCATCTATCAGACTACAAGGTCAAGAGATGCATCAAACCCCAGGGTTTTGGAAACGTGGTTTCAGCTCAGCTCCATCACTTTTCCGATGCATGTGAGACTGGTTATGGCACTGTTACCTACCTGTTGTTGGAAAACATTGAACATCAAATCCACTGTTCCTTCATCATGGGTAAGGCCCGGGTCGCACCACTGAAGTCAGTCACCATACCACGAATGGAACTAACGGCAGCTACAGTAGCCGCTCGTATGGACAAGATGATGCAAGCTGAACTGGAAGTCCCACTTGGGAGCTCCGTATTCTGGACAGATAGCACAGCAGTGTTGAAATACATTAAGAATGAAACTACCAGATTTCACACTTTCGTTGCGAATAGAGTCACAGCCATTCGAGCAGCTTCTGAGGTTTCCCAATGGAGACATATAAGTACTGCACTGAATCCTGCCGATCAAGAGGCATCTCAACAAGCATGTTCCTAAAAAATAGAACATGGATCTCAGGGCCAGGCTTCTTAATGCAGCCAGAGATTAACTGGCCAGACATGCCAGATCAAGCCCTTGCTGCAGATGATCCAGAGGTCAAGAGAGCTGCAGTTGTGAATACTACATCTGTAAAGCAGGACCTGGAAACTGTTAGCAGGCTCATCTCTCACTACTCCGAGTGGCACAGACTCAAAAAAGCGATTGCCTGGATGCTCAAGATCAAAGATGCACTAAAACAAAAGTGTAAGAAAAGAGCAATGGAAAAAACAGCCAAAGTGGATGAGAAAAATGAGAAAATAAGGAAAGATGAACTGAAAAATCAGAAGGGAAAATCGAACCAAGGATCACTCTCTGTAAAGGAACTCCAGCAATCAGAAGTGGAAATCATAAAGTTTTGCCAGCAAAGAGCCTTTCCAGAAGAGATTATGGCACTGAGAAAGGGTTCCACTGTGAAAAGTAGCAGCCATCTTCATAAACTGTGTCCAGTTCTTCAGGACGACGTGTTGAGAGTAGGGGGAAGATTAAGCAGGTCAGCCATGCCAGCACAAGCTAAACACCCTGCTATTCTGCCTAAGAACCATCACGTTACCCAACTCATCATCAGGCAGATACATGAGGTTACTGGACACGGTGGAAGGAATTATCTTCTTTCTCGTCTCAGGCAACAGTACTGGGTCCCATGTGCTAATGCAGCCATACGGAAGTTAATAGCTAAGTGTGTCACCTGCAGAAGATTGAGTGGAAGTAAAGGTGAGCAGCACATGGCAGATCTGCCTACGGAGAGAGTCACCCCAGATGAACCACCCTTCACCAATGTTGGTGTCGATTACTTTGGACCGTTTGTGACCAAGTGTGGTAGAAAAACCGTTAAACGCTATGGAGTCATCTTTACATGTCTAAACATACGAGCGGTGCATCTGGAAGTGGCACATTCATTGGACACACACTCTTGTATAAATGCCATCCGAAGGTTCACTGCTAGGAGAGGTCAAGTCAAGTTCATGCGCTCCGATAATGGAACCAACCTAGTTAGAGCAGAGCGGGAACTTAGAGAGGCCATCCAGGGCCTTGATGAGGTCCACATTAAAGACACTCTGCTTAAAAAGGGCATCACATGGGTTTTTAACCCCCCTTCCGGTTCCCACCATGGTGGTGTTTGGGAGAGACAAATCCGGACAGTCAGAAGGGTCCTCAGCGCTATTCTACAGCAACAGACACTTGACGAAGAGAGTCTGCAGACCTTGTTATGTGAGGTAGAATCAATCATCAACGACAGGCCCATCACCACAGCCTCTAATGACCCTAACGACCTAGAACCTCTCACATCCAACCACCTACTTCTGATGAACACCAAGCCTTCTATACCACCTGGAGTGTTCACACCAGAGGACTGCTACCCTAGACGCAGATGGCGGCAGGTACAATATATGGCCGACCTTTTTTGGAAGAGATGGACAAAGGAGTACCTGCCCGAGTTACAGGAACGCCAAAAATGGATACGGAAAAGAAGGAACTTTGATACCGGAGATATTGTTCTCATCATTGATGATACTGCCCCCCGCAACTCCTGGATCCTGGGGCGGGTCATACAGACCATGCCCGACTCCAGAGGACTGGTTAGACAGGTTCAAGTGAGAACCCAGACTACCACTCTTCGCAGACCTATCACAAAGTTGTGTCTGCTGCTCGAGGCTCCTACATAGAACACACACATACACACACACACACACACACACACACCCCCCGTTCACTAATACACTCTTACTGATAACTTGGAAGATGGAAGATTTTTTTGCTTGGATTTTGATTTTTGAATGGACTATACATTTTGGCTCCTTTTTTATATTTTGAAAGTTGTAATTGTTTCGTTTGTCTACAAGAACAATTAGAGGCCGGTGTGTAGGAGCCAAATCCTATGATGATAAATTGTAACTTTATTGCCCCCTTAGAAATGTGGTTTATTATGGTATTTGTGTTTTTATTTGTCAATGAATTCCAAGATGGAGACTTACCTGGTCAAATCCCCTTTTTTCCCACGCTCCCCCTAACCACTCCTATAACATGGCAGGTAATTTAGAGTTCACGCAGGCCCAGGTGGAGCGGTACCATATAGTTTTTGACCGCACTCAATTCGCATTTGATTTGATTGACAGTTTAAGTTCATGTACATAACCCTTTTTGTTTGTTTTATAGTGGTAGGCAGCTATTGGGGCTGTTGTGACTCGCTTCCCAATAAATCCTGTTTGTTTTGAAAGTACATTGGACCAGCGTCATCTTTTCTTTTTGGATTGCAATTCGGAGCGTGTCGGACTAACAACGCATTACCTGGAGCCTCAAGGCAACTGCGGTTCGTATGATTGCCTTTATACAGTGCTTCCCTGTGGGGCTAGTTGGCGGTACCAGCAGGGGGCAGCGGTGGCAGGCAGAGCGCACCAGAGAGACGGAGAAGGAAGCAAGCCAACTGAGACGGAAGTGGGAGGAACGAGCCTCTTCGACAGTGGACTTGGATGTGATCGGTCGTGTCTTGACAGAGCCCCTGTTGTGGACCACACGGGTGAACGTATTGAACTTGAGTATATGACGGGTTATCCTAGAAATATCCGTGATAGCGCGTGAGTAAGAGAAACCGAACCCAAGGACTAACGTCCATAGATAACGTGTTATAGTAGCAGTGTGTGCGGTATATTTAGCATGCTGCTAACGGCTATGTTGACTCCAGTATACACCGGGCGCGAGGCGCTGAAGAGACCGGTGGTGTAGCCAGCCACGTTACGTAACAGTATAACCGTATAGCAGGAGGGCTGTTTGGGACCCAAAGAGTAGCTTCAGTTTAAGGTAGGGCTAGCGTATTGCTGCGCGTCTACCCAGCACTGGCCGTCAACAACCAGTCTTCGCCGGTGTTCGACGTCTGCTCTGCCCCGGCTGTCGTCAGCCCAGCACGGGAGTTCTTCTCGTCCAGCAGAGGTCGCCATCACCCAGCACGCACTCTCAGCCCGCTACTACCCCTCTGCTCCAGCCCCACTTGCTAGCGCCCGTGACGAGAGCGTTCGACGCCATCTTGCTACCCGGACGGTGGTGGCGCGACGAGGCCGCCATCTTGGTTGAGTACAATAGAGCTTCGATGCTCAGGATCTTATTGCACAGTACACAGTGTGATGCGGCCTACGGGTGAAGCTAACGTTGCTAACTACAGTTCATAGGGGTACCCCATAAACATTACATGCCGGCATTAGTATAGGACTTTTGTTTTGGTAAAGTGGGCCCACCTTTTTGATTTCCTTTGAGTGTAATAACGTGTTGGTTCTTTAATAATAATTCCCATCTAATTAACCCTTCCCCTGCGGGAAGGTTACTGACCAGTGGTGTCACAAGTAAAGCCTTAGAGAGGTATTATCCTTACCATATAATTAAAGCCTGAGAGAGGTATTATACATGGTACTAGCCCAGACGTGGGTGATGAGTTAAGCACATTGGTGTGCCATATAGGTGCCTAAAAGGTACTGAGTTACAGCTTGGGTAATGGCAAGATTCCATCCTATTTCAACATGCCATTAAATCTTTGTAACTGCACAGTACAAATTAACATAAAGAATTAGATGGGGTTCTGTGTGCGTGTCCATTCCTGTGCCTAGTATGAACTATTTTGGTGTGGGTAATGTTAATACAATTAACCCCTTCCTATTCAACCCTTCCCTTTCTACTGTAAGGTTTCTAATGTCACTGAGGGAGGGTACTGCTTGCGGGGGGAACTAAGTTATTTATTTACAATTCAGTCACTAGGTGTGGGAGGGTTAAAGGAGTAATTGGGGGAAGTGAGAGCGAGTTGGGGAGTACTGCTGACCGCCCTGCTGCAGGGGAGGAAGACCAGAGTACCAGACCAGGTTGGTAAATCCTGGGCCCCATCCACTCCCACTGCCAGCCTCCAGTTGAAGCTCCAGACCCAAAGACGGAGGTGCAGTCAGACGGAGCTCTACTGTGTCTCGCTACCCAGTGACTGTGCACACCCGTTCCCACGAAGCAGGGATAATCCACCCTGCTACATTTGGCGTCACGAACAGGATCAACATCCTACTCCACTCCCTCGTACGTGACGACCAAGAGACCTAAGATGTCGGAGAGCGACGCCCCGAAGCCGGAGGTCCGAGCCGGGTCGTCCCAAGCGGAGCAACGAGATGACCCACCGGCCCTTCTCAAGGAGGAAGGAGGGGAAGCCGAGACGGTGCGGACCTTGGCCGCAGAAGTGGAGTTCCTAAGGGGTCAACTCCAAGACCAGGCCGGCGTCCTGGACCACCAGCACGAACACCTGGAGCAGGCCAGACGCCAAGAGTCGCTTGCCTTGGCGCAGGTCATGATCCAACAGCTCCCTCCAGCGCCCCTCCCGGTGGTGTACGTCCAACGAGAGCGGAAGTGCAGCGAATTTGGAGGTGAAAAAGAGAGGGGGATCAAAATAACAGGGAACGCTCGGAGAAATCAAAGAAGTAAGGGCCAGGATAAATAGGGAATTATTGACGGAAATAGAAAAGAAAGCGAGGTTCATGAAACAAACGTACTATGAAGGGGGACCAAAAGCGACCAGACTGTTGGCTAGGAGAATTAGGACGCAACAGAAGTTGAACACGATACACACAATAAGGGATACAAAGACTAATGAAATATTGAGAGACCCAGCGGAAATAGAGAGGACATTTAGAGAATACTATGAGAAACTATACACACAGCCAAAAGCAGCGGGAGAATATTCAAATATGATGTTGTTTGTATGCTTGTAATACAAAAATGCAAATAAAAATTTAGTTTAAAAAAAAAAAAAAAAAGAGAGGGGGGAACTGCCTGTGGAAGACTGGATCCAGGCAATGAGGACCCATCTCCGTGCCAGTCGAGTGCCCGCGGAGGAACAAGCGGAGGTCGTACAGCGCCACCTCAAAGGCGAGGCGAAGCAGACGGTACGCTTCCTGACGGAGGGAACCGCCCCCGACACTGAAGCCTTGTTCTCGCTCCTCGAGGAAACCTATGGGGACAAGGTCCCGGTCAGCGTTCGCCTGGGGGAGTTCTTTGACCGAAGACAGGCCGCCGGCGAGACTGTGCGCCAGTTCGCCTATGACCTGCAGGAGAGGATCCGTCGCCTACGACGTCGGGCACCTGCACAGGTCGCTGACGCCGCCGCCCTGCTGCAGGAGCGGTTTGTGGTGGGCCTCAGAGACGAGGCCCTGAGGAGAGAAATGCGGAAGTACATGAGGGAGGACGGGACACGGCCGTTTCCCCAGGTGCTGAAGGCGGCGATCGATTGGTCGGAGGACGAGCTGGTCCTCCCCTCCGACAAGAGTTCCCCCTGGGGCTTAGTCCACGCCGCGGCCGCGGAGGGACGAGAGGCCCCGCTGAGCGTAGACACGCTACAGGAAGCTATTAAGCAGCTCAAGGCAGGACAAGAGCGGCTGGGTGCGCGCCAGGAGCAATTATTCCAGGCCTTCCAACAGGAGCGTGACGCGTCCCGGAGAGGCGCCACTGGACGGCGACGCCGAGACAACGCGACCGCCGCTACGCGGGAACCACCCCGCCGAGACGAAGAGGGCAGGCTGATCTGCTATGCCTGCAATCAGCCGGGCCACAAGAGTCGCTTGCCTTGGCGCAGGTCATGATCCAACAGCTCCCTCCAGCGCCCCTCCCGGTGGTGTACGTCCAACGAGAGCGGAAGTGCAGCGAATTTGGAGGTGAAAAAGAGAGGGGGATCAAAATAACAGGGAACGCTCGGAGAAATCAAAGAAGTAAAGGCCAGGATAAATAGGGAATTATTGACGGAAATAGAAAAGAAAGCGAGGTTCATGAAACAAACGTACTATGAAGGGGGACCAAAAGCGACCAGACTGTTGGCTAGGAGAATTAGGACGCAACAGAAGTTGAACACGATACACACAATAAGGGATACAAAGACTAATGAAATATTGAGAGACCCAGCGGAAATAGAGAGGACATTTAGAGAATACTATGAGAAACTATACACACAGCCAAAAGCAGCGGGAGAATATTCAAATATGATGTTGTTTGTATGCTTGTAATACAAAAATGCAAATAAAAATTTAGTTTAAAAAAAAAAAAAAAAAGAGAGGGGGGAACTGCCTGTGGAAGACTGGATCCAGGCAATGAGGACCCATCTCCGTGCCAGTCGAGTGCCCGCGGAGGAACAAGCGGAGGTCGTACAGCGCCACCTCAAAGGCGAGGCGAAGCAGACGGTACGCTTCCTGACGGAGGGAACCGCCCCCGACACTGAAGCCTTGTTCTCGCTCCTCGAGGAAACCTATGGGGACAAGGTCCCGGTCAGCGTTCGCCTGGGGGAGTTCTTTGACCGAAGACAGGCCGCCGGCGAGACTGTGCGCCAGTTCGCCTATGACCTGCAGGAGAGGATCCGTCGCCTACGACGTCGGGCACCTGCACAGGTCGCTGACGCCGCCGCCCTGCTGCAGGAGCGGTTTGTGGTGGGCCTCAGAGACGAGGCCCTGAGGAGAGAAATGCGGAAGTACATGAGGGAGGACGGGACACGGCCGTTTCCCCAGGTGCTGAAGGCGGCGATCGATTGGTCGGAGGACGAGCTGGTCCTCCCCTCCGACAAGAGTTCCCCCTGGGGCTTAGTCCACGCCGCGGCCGCGGAGGGACGAGAGGCCCCGCTGAGCGTAGACACGCTACAGGAAGCTATTAAGCAGCTCAAGGCAGGACAAGAGCGGCTGGGTGCGCGCCAGGAGCAATTATTCCAGGCCTTCCAACAGGAGCGTGACGCGTCCCGGAGAGGCGCCACTGGACGGCGACGCCGAGACAACGCGACCGCCGCTACGCGGGAACCACCCCGCCGAGACGAAGAGGGCAGGCTGATCTGCTATGCCTGCAATCAGCCGGGCCACATCAGCAGGGATTGCCCCCGCTCAGCCAGCGGGCCACGCCCAGCCTCTACTCTCACCCCCGAAGCTCCGGGCCCGTCAGGGTACCGATCCGGACCACGAAGAGTAGTCGACGCCGTAGTGACAGGAGTCGCCGACTCGGCCGCGGAGGGCACCGAGACGCAAGACGTGCACGGGGAGTGCCTCACGTTAGACGTCCAGATTGACGGGGTCGAGACCCGCTGCCTCTTCGACACCGGCGCCGAGGTCACCACCATGACTGAAAGCCACTTCCGAAGACACTTCCCGCGGTCGAGGTTGACCCCCTCCAACTGGATCACCCTCATCGCCGCCAACGGGTTGGAGATCCCAGTGGTGGGGTGTCTCTACGCCGAGGTGAAGTGCCTAGATATGACATTTACGGGGAAATGCATATTCATACTAAAAGACGATCCTGCCCGAGTGGCCCCAGGAGACGCCGTCCAGGGACTTCTGGGCATGAACGTGCTCGACGGCCTGTTCAAGGGGATCAAGGGGATGCCCCATGGCGAGCCGAAGACGTGTCGACGCTAGAAGCATCGCCATCCGCCGTGTGGTCGCCGCCATGGCCCAAGAAGCCCGAGAGTGTACCGCCCGAGAAGAATGGGGTACGTCAAAGTGGCCGGCAGGGAGCCGGTGGTCATTCCCCCGCACAGCGAAGTGATCGTCTCAGGCCGCTGTGAGACGACGGCGGGGATGCGGCGTCCCGTGATGCTAGAGAACACGCAAGTGCCAACCTGACCCCCGGACCACTGGTGGCGAACATGGTGGCCTACGCCCGACAGGGAAGAGTGCCTGTGCGGGTGTTGAACCCGACTGACGTCGAGATGGTGCTCAGACCCCGGTCCAGGCTGGCGGAGCTCCACTGCCCCCGTCAGGTGCGGCCTAAAGAGAGGGTGACCGTGGAGGAAGTAGACGGAAGCGTCCGAGTGACGGCGATTGAGGCTCGAGACAGCCCGCCAGAGGTGGAGCTGTACGGGAGGATCCGAGGGCTTGCCGTGCCCGTACAGGCGAACCTGCAGGATCTCACACCGGCCCAAGTGAGCCGACTAAATCAAGTATTGGAGAAACACAAGGCGGTGTTCTCCGCAGACGACGGGGACTACGGTTACACGACCACGGTCACTCACTACGTCCCCACCGGTAACGCACCCCCGGTCAAGCAACGGCACCGCCGAATACCGCCCCACGTGTTTCAAGAGGTTAGGGAGGAGGTAGGCACTCCGAACCTCTAGCCTCTAACAGGCGGCGGTGGGACTGCGAAGTCCCGAGGGCACGTTAAAAAGGAAATATAGTGCTGGGGAGAGACTGGTCTGATGAGGTATGAATCAACATACCACCGTGGTACCGTCTAGTCGGCGTGTGTGTCGCACACGCAAGTGTGGGGGCAACACGTGGTACGTGGATGACAGTCCACACCTAGCAGAAGTGCACGGGCACTTCTGTGAACAGGCAAGGCGGGTGAAAACGGTCAAAGTTTCCATACCCAAAGCAAAGTGGGGTGGAGATCAGACCGTCGGTTCATACCTGGGTGGCCAACAACCACTACAGGGTCTAGGATCGCTATCGACTGGGTCATCTGCCGGTCGGATCGCATAGATGGCAGTAAGACCATGGTAATGGCCGCCGCGTTCGGCTCAATGTACAGTCAGGCCACTATAAGCTGAAACCAAATGAGTTAGTAAGCGAGTAGTGTTTCTGTGATCGGTGTTTTTGAAAAGAAAATGCCGGGAAGCAGAAAGCTAAGGCTTGTCGGTCCAGAGGAGTCTGGATGGTAAAGCCTAGGGGTGGAAAGGGACCTAGCCTGGAACTGCGTCCTGGTAAGGGAGGTTCAAAGGGTCAAAGCGAAAGCGGCACGTACAAGACCTGGTAGACCAGGGTGTTCTGGTGGAGAGCTGCAGTCCGTGGGCGTCTCCAGCAGTGATCGTCATAAAGAAGGACGGCTCCGTGCAGTTCTGCTGTGACTACCGCCGCCTCAATAACGTGACGCACCGGGATGCGTACCCCCTACCTCATATCGAGGAGTCCCTAGGCGACTTGGGGCAGGCCAAGATCTTCTCCTCGCTCGACCTCACCGCCGGCTACTTCCAAGTGGCGGAGAAAGAAGAAGATCAAGAGAAGACGGCCGTCACGACGCCCTTCGGCCTCTACCAGTGGACCTGTATGCCCTTCGGGCTGTGTAACGCACCAGCGACATTCCAGCGGTTGATGACCGCCGTGCTGGGGGACCTGGCCTTCGCCTTGGTGTTCGCCAGCAACTTCGAGAGCCACTGTCAGAAGTTGGACCTGATGTTTGGACGGCTTCGGGAGCATGGGCTCAAACTCAAGCCCCGGAAGTGCTTCCTTCTGAAGACCGAGGTCAAGTTCCTGGGGCACATCGTCTCCGCACCCGGCATACAGGTCGACACCGACAAGGTGAAGGCGTTGGAGGACTGGCCGGCGCCACGCTCAGCGAAGGAAGTGAGGCAGGTGATCGGGTTCCTGTCCTATTATCGGCTGTTTGTGCCCCGCTTCGCCCAGGTGGCCCAGCCACTACACGCCCTGATGGGGAAAGAAAAAAAGGGGTTCGCCAAAGGCCGGCCCGAGGCCTTCAAGTGGACTCCGCAGTGTCAGACGGCCTTCGACCATCTGCGGGAGTGCCTCTTGACGCCTCCGGTGCTGGCCTACCCCGACCTCCAGCTCCCCTTCATAGTGACCACAGACGGGAGTTACTTAGGACTGGGAGCGGTACTAAGTCAGAAACAAGAGGGCGTGGAGCGAGTCATCGCCTTTGCGAGCCGAGGTCTGCGTGGGTCCGAAAGGAATGACCAAAATTATAGTGCGTTCAAGCTGGAGCTTCTTGCCCTGAAGTGGGCGATCACTGAGAAGTTCAGAGACCTCTTGATGTACTCCCAGTTCACCGTGATCACCGACCACAACCCGCTGAGGTATCTCGGCACGGCCAACCTGGGAGCAGTGGAGCAGCGCTGGAACGCTCAGCTCGCGGAGTACGACTTCGTGGTGCAATACAAACCTGGCCGACTCAACCAGAACGCCGACGCCCTGTCTCGCATGCCGATGCGGTCAGAGCCTGAAGTGGAAGACACAGAGAAAGACTTCCTCACAATACCCACGACCGGCACTCACACCAGTCAGGGTCTACAGGAACGGACCGCCCCATCGTGCGCCCCCGCCTCAGTCGCCCGCGATGGATACGTCGTGGTCCCAGCGGAGGAAGTACAAGCCCTGCTGGGTCCCGAGAGACCGACAGAGACGTGGGAGGTCCCGAGTGTCAGCGCACGACAGATAGCGGCACAGAAGGGGAACAGCGGGTATGACTGGGCAGAAATGCGGCAGCTGCAGGCGGACGATCCCGAGTTGGGTCCGGTGTGGCGGGCGGTGACACAGGGAGTCCCTCCCACTAAAGTACAGTTGAAAGAAGGAGACCCGAAACTCCGCAAGTTATACGGGCAGTGGGAGCGGTTCCGTCTGCACCAACAAGTACTGTTCCGGCGCGTCAGTGATCCCCGCGACGGGGAGGAGGTTCTGCAGCTGGTGGTGCCCACGGCCCTGCGACGGAGGATCTACGAGACCCAACATGAGGATGGGGGACACTACGGGGGACGAGGGACGGTGGATCTGATGAGGCGAAGTTATTACTGGATCGGAATGGCAGAGGAGGTGAAGAAATGGGTGCAGCAATGCAAGCGATGTGCATTAGCCCGGGACGTGTTCCCTAAAGCCCAGGCCCTGATGACCTGCACTAACGTAACGGCACCCATGGAGGTCCTTGCCATGGACTTTACCGTGTTGGAAAGGTCGGTGGGTGGCTACGAGAACGTACTGGTGCTGACCGATATGTTCACCCGATTCACTATTGCCATATCGACCAAAGATCAGACTGCGAAGACCACCGCCGCCGCCATCATCAAGTACTGGTTTGTGTATTACGGCTGCCCTGCCCGACTCCATGCCGACCAAGGGCGAAATTTCGAGTCGAGCGTCATCAAGGAGCTTTGCCGACTGTACGGAATCTCCAAGAGCCGCACCACGCCTTACCATCCCCAGGGGAATGGGCAATGTGAGAGGTTCAATCGGACGATGCATGACATGCTGCGTAGTCTGCCCGCAGAGAAGAAGCAGGACTGGAAGGAGCACCTACCCGAGTTGGTACTTACGTACAACTGCCACGTGCACTCCTCCACGGGATACTCCCCCTTCTACCTGCTCTTTGGAAGAGACGCCAGAATGCCCCGAGATGTCCTGGGGGGCAGAGACGTCATTGAGGAGGGGGCGGAGGATCTGGACGAGTGGGTACAGGGTCACCACGAGCGACTAAAGGCCGCCGAGGCCACGGCGAAACAGGCGTCTCATCGACGCAAGAGAATTTACGACAGGAAGAGCAGAGGTGCACTCCTGCGGGCCGGAGACCGGGTCCTGATACGCGACCACCGAATCCGGGGCCGTAATAAGATACAGGACAAGTGGGAGCCTACGTCTTATGTGGTGGTGAAGCAGAGCCACGAAGGGACACCCGTGTTCACAGTCAGGCCCGAAGCAGGGGGTCCAGAAAGGACCGTGCATCGAGACCAGCTCAAGACCTGTCCCTTCCCAGCCTCCGACCTGGAAGCGCGGGCGAGGGCCTCTCAACAGACCCCTGTGGCACTGCGGAGCTCGTCCGAATCAGACATCGGAGATGCTTTCGAGTGCCGTCGGGAACCGCATCCTAGGGCGTGTAACCACCCCAGGCCCTTGCGGGACGCCCCTGAAGAGGCAGTGGACGCCGAGTCAGAGGCAGAGTCGACCCCCTCAGGAGAGGATGGGGAAGACGGCGGAGACGGAGTCGAAGAGGAGGCCGCTGGCGGTCCACCGATGGCCCCGGAGGGCAAGGCTGTGGTCAATGACCCGCCAACGGGCACTGAAGAATCCGGCACGGAGTCGGAGGTGGGGGAAGTGGAACCCACCCGGCCCCAGAGCAGCACCAGAGGTCGGCTACCCGCTCGGTATCGCCAGGACTACGTGCTCAAGAGTGTTTCCAATTCATGAAGGAGTGTGTGAAACTGTTAGCATAAAGTGTGATTGTCGATCTATGTGTGAAGCTGTTGGTCTCAGGACCGTTTTCATGCATGCGTTGGTTGGTGTTTCATTGAGTTAACTTGCAGAGGACTTAGCAAGTTCAAAGTGGGGGGAAATGTAGCACCCTGAAAATATGGCTATTATTCAGTAGTGCTGACTTGCCTTTTATCTCCCCTGGTGCACCAAGACATATTAACTAGTTTCCATTGATATTCCCTTGAACAATGACGCGGGGTTCTCCTTCTCCTACCGGCTGGAATATGGATTATAAACAGTAACACTGGATCATATTCTTCCACCCAGTGCTTCCCTGTGGGGCTAGTTGGCGGTACCAGCAGGGGGCAGCGGTGGCAGGCAGAGCGTACGAGAGAGACGGAGTAGGAAGCAAGCCAACTGAGACGGAAGAGGAACGAGCCTCTTCCACAGTGGACTTGGATGTGATCGGTTGTGTCTTGACAGAGCCCCCGTTGTGGACCACACGGGTGAATGTATTGAACTTGAGTATATGACGTGTTATCCTAGAAATATCCGTGATAGCGTGTGAGTAAGAGAAACCGAACCCAAGGACTAACGTCCATAGATAACGTGTTATAGTAGCAGTGTGTGCGGTATATTTAGCATGCTGCTAACGGCTATGTTGACTCCAGTATACACCGGGCGCGAGGCGCTGAAGAGACCGGTGGTGTAGCCAGCCACGTTGCGTAACAGTATAACCGTATAGCAGGAGGGCTGTTTGGGACCCAAAGAGTAGCTTCAGTTTAAGGTAGGGCTAGAGTATTGCTGCGCGTCTACCCAGCACTGGCCGTCAACAACCAGTATTCGCCGGTGTTCGACGTCTGCTCTGCCCCGGCTGTCGTCAGCCCAGCACGGGAGTTCTTCTCGTCCAGCAGAGGTCGCCATCACCCAGCACGCACTCTCAGCCCGCTACTACCCCTCTGCTCCAGCCCCACTTGCTAGCGCCCGTGACGAGAGCGTTCGACGCCATCTTGCTACCCGGACGGTGGTGGCGCGGCGAGGCCGCCATCTTGGTTGAGTACAATAGAGCTTCGATGCTCAGGATCTTATTGCACAGTACACAGTGTGATGCGGCCTACGGGTGAAGCTAACGTTGCTAACTACAGTTCATAGGGGTACCCCATAAACATTACATGCCGGCATTAGTATAGGACTTTTGTTTTGGTAAAGTGGGCCCACCTTTTTGATTTCCTTTGAGTGTAATAACGTGTTGGTTCTTTAATAATAATTCCCATCTAATTAACCCTTCCCCTGCGGGAAGGTTACTGACCAGTGGTGTCACAAGTAAAGCCTTAGAGAGGTATTATCCTTACCATATAATTAAAGCCTGAGAGAGGTATTATACATGGTTGTTACAAAGGATCAGATTAAAGGCGGTTAGGTGGTCGAGCGGAGATTGCGTTCGTCACCAGCCCCGGAGTTGTGAGCTTGGTTCGCCTGTTCGAATCCAGCTCACAGCTCCGGGGTTGTCACCAGCTTGGCTGGCCGTCTGCACTGATACAATTGGCTGTATCAGAGGGTGGGAGAAGCTGGCGGGGTGGGTCCGGGTCGTTGTAAAACAGCGACTCCTACAGTTCGGTCGGGGCGCCTGCTAAGCGCGGATTGGACGTGAGGGGGATAGTGTGGTCCTCCCACACGCTACGCCCTCTCAATGAGAATCCGCGCTGCCAGGTGAAAAGAAGCGGTGATTGGCTGGACGTGTGTCGGAGGAAGCACGTGGTAGCCTCCACTCTCCCAAATGATCTGACTGTGGGGGGTAAAGCGCAGCGACCAGGAAGGGACTGGGAATTGGCATACGACTAACATTGGGATGGGAGAAAATCGGAGGAAAAATGGAGGGGGAAAAAGACAAAAAAAAAAAAAAAAAAAAAACAAAGGATCAGATTAAACCGAATATATATATTTATTTATTGATATATATTGCATAGTATTTGTATATCGTTTGATATCCCTTGTATATTCCTTGTACATATACACGGAATATCCCTTTAGTCCAGCCCATAATATTTCATTCTCCTATTGGACAGTGGTCCACTGGCGCCAGGGACCGGCCCCCGGAGCCAAGTTCAAAGTCACCGACACGACATGTCTGTACTTGCCCCGGCCCTGCCCAGGGATACGGCGACAGAAATGAGAGTGGCACTATTTGTTCACCGTGCGTATAAATACGGCGCAGGTGAATGTAGAAGCCCCTTAGCCCCTTACCTCCGTACCCTTCGGCCACTTAGTATGTTACCGATAAGTTGAAGCCTCACCCACGATACAACGTGCGGTGAAGTATGGCCTGTTTGGCCTCAGAATAGAGCATCGAGACCGCGTGCGAATTAGTAACTGAATTGTCAGAGTTTGGCGCTATACCGTCGAGTGCGACATATTTCTATTGAGTCTTTAATAGTCTATTTGTGTATAGTGTATCGTGCGGTTAGAATTCTATAGTGACCAGCATCTCCAACGCTTTCTCGTATTAGCTAGAGTTCTTATCCAGGCTGGGCTGACCGCATGGCGCTTTCACCCGAGGAGACCTAGGCGAGAACCGTATGGACATGTACACTGGATTAATCTACCCGACGACTACATAGCCTTTGCGGCTGGAATATATTTGCTTTGGTCCTATGATTTATGGAGCGGATAATCGCCGACGCCTGCACGTGTTGGATTTACCCCGAGAGGAGTCAAGTCGAGTCGGCGCTCAGAGAGCCTGAGGCCGCCTAGCTTTCTTCACTGTAGAGCTACAGTCTACAAGAGAACCAAGCTGTATTCGTCTGTGGATCAAGAGACTACTGCACCGGCTTCTGTACCTGAAGTCTCCCTAGTCATCGTTGACCAGACGTCCTACTACCGACAGATCTTCTACCCCCTTGCTGGCTTACAACCAGTGGGAACCCCTTCCAGTATCTCCCGCTATTACTAGTGTACCATAGATATAATTCCCTAAGATTCAGGTTGTATAATTACCTCCTGCGTAACCAGAGAATGGACATTCGTTATTGATTTGCCTACGCATACTCCTTTGCCTTACAAGTGCATTCAAAGAATAATGTAAAGTATCCTATGTACCTTTTGCTCCATTAAATACTTGATTAATACCTTTGACTGGAACCGATTTCATTGTGGGAAGTGTTCATCATATTCATATATCGTGTACTGTATGGCCAGTAATTAAAGTACATAAAGCGGTAGTGGTTTAATGATACCATACTTATCAATACAGTCAGGGAATTGTACCCCTCAGTTACAATTGGTCCTTCGAGCCGGAGAATAACTAGTGTATATTAATATAGTGGTATTAATATTGAAATGGCCTATGATGAACACTCCACAAAACGGTCCTCCTAAAGTAGATCGCCCGCAGCGTAGACGGCAGCCACCTCAGTACTTAGAGGATTACGTTGCCAGTATACTACCTAGCCTTCTACAGACGGTAAACGCGGAAAAAGTAGAAAGTAAAATTATGTCCGACCCTATCAACCAGGCTACCCCGCCAACAGAGGCCCTAGTGGGTTCTAATGTAACTGACCAAGCTCGCGGTAGGGACCAGGAGGGAACTGACATGACTTTACCCCCCGCCAAGACCGAAGAAGTAGTCCCCGGAGAGCTCCAGGAGAAAGACAACCCTCCAGAGATGGAACTCTGCCCGGTACAAGAAGAGGAGAGCGCCCAGGAGATAGAGCTCCAGGACTCCCCGCAGGAGAACGCATCTCCAACGAGTACTGCCAGGAGCGGATCACCTCAACCAGCGTCTTCCCCCAGCGAGGCGGACAAGATGCTGGCACAGGCGTTCCTCGCCAGCCTAGCAGCCTCAACAGAGCGCGATCGACTCCAAGCACAGACGCTTAGTGAGCGCGAACATTCTTCCATGGAAAGAGAACGCCTCCAAGCGCAGCAACGGAGCGATGAAGATCGTATACGTCTAGAGATTAGACGCCTTCAGACGGAAGAGAATATGGTAAGAGACCACGCCGAAGCCCAGCGCGCCGCCGCCGAAGCCCAGCGCGCCGCTGCCGGTGCCCAAAGAGAAGCAGAGCGCGACATCGCTCTCACCAAGCGCGAAGCCGAGCGCGACCGATTACAAGCGCAGCTAATGGAGCAGCTGATCGCCAGGGCAACACCCCCTCCCTCCGCACGGGGTTCCAGGGCCTCGTCAAGACACGGGTCAAGGGCACCCTCCCCTAACCGATCAAGCGACCCTGAGCCCGACCACCAGAGAGAGCCTATACCCCCCTCCGAACTCCTTCCCCGACCGGTCCCAGTGAGACCCAGCTACAAGGAAGGAACGGTATACACCGCGGAGAGGCTAAATAGACGACTACAGGATCTAGAGGACCTGACAGAGGAAGAAGAAGAGGGAGAGGAGGAGAGTCAAGCCCGACAGCAGCACAGTACTCCACAGGACCAGGAGGTCCAGTACAGCCCAGGCTCTACCCCCGCGGCTCTGCGCTACAGACCCCCGACTCAATTCACGGGTGAGATTGACGCACGACCAGTCCCGAGGAATAGCACCTGGATACGCGGGCCATGGTACCCTGCCGGTACCAGCCCACCGAGAGGCGTAAGAGGAGACTCGCCTAGGAGGCCTCTCTTCCAACGCTCACCGATGTGCCAGCCATCTACGGCATCATACATTGGCACACCGACGTTTCCAGACTTCACCCATGAGAACAGAGCACAGTACACGGAGCTACGGATGTGCTTAGAGACAATGATGGCTGATGTAGCTGATGAACGCCACAAGTATGCTATCCTATTGAAGCACCTCAAGGTGCCCCGAGCGCACAATATAGCGCTGGCCTATGCCACCTCTACTACCCCATACACAGCGGCTCTAGCAGCACTCGACCAAAGATATGGACGCATATGGGACTACGTAATACAAGAGATAAGGCATATTGACCGCCTACCCCCAGCAACAGACAATCGCTCACTAGACGACCTGTCTATCAAGGTACAATCCCTGGTAGGGATGCTGGGGGCGCAACGAGAAAAGGGTATGCACGAACTATACGCAAACTTTAATGTCGAGAGGATTTTAGAGAAGCTCCCGCCCGCCCGACAAGAGCGCTTCAGGCGGCAAAGAGACCACCGTGATCCTAGCGGTCCCGAGCCATCCCTCCTAGACCTAGCCGACTTCCTGGCGAGAGAAGTCAGCAGCCTGCGATTGGATACGTTCGTGCGGAGCACACCAAGCTCCAGAGAGGGACCTAGGAGAGCAAACGATGGCCGAAGATTGGTGACTGTCATGCACCAATCAGAACCAGTACCGAGCAGCAAGAACCACAGTACCCCCTCGATGAAAGAGAAGTGGAAGATGGTGTGCCCGTACTGCGAGAAAGAACACTGGTTGTCACAATGTGACACATTCAAGAAGATGACCGCCGACGAAGTGGGTCAATGGATAAAGTCCAACCGACGCTGTTACCGATGTGCGCGCAGTCACATGGCAGCTGAGTGCCGCTTAAAGAAGAGGTGTAGTCGGTGTGACGGAGCCCACCTAGATGTCCTACACGACAGTAACAGAAGAAAGCCCGCACCCTCAAGCAGCACAAAGGCAAGTGTTATGTACATTGACCCCGCCAGCAGCGGGGGCGCCCGAGTGCTCTTAAAGGTGGTCCGCGTAACACTGAGTTACCAAGACAAGGTCATGGACACTTACGCCGTCCTTGACGACGGGTCAGAGAAGACCCTTCTCCTCGCATCCGCTGCGGCCCAGCTGGGGCTGCGGGGGAGCGAAAACCAGATGACGATTCGGACAATAAGAAGAGATCTAAAGACGATAAAGGGCGAGAATGTCTCCTTCACTATCGCAGCAAGCGGGCAGCCAGAGAGACGGTATAGGATTACTAATGCTTTCACCAGCCAAGAAATAGGCCTGTCGCAGTACACCTACCCCATCGCCAAGCTGATGGATAAATATGTGCACCTGCGTCAACTACCTATCCCGCTCATAGACGGTGCCACCCTGACCCTGCTGATAGGCTCCGACCATGCAGACCTCATAGTCCCGATAGACCGGGTCCACACAGGGCCCAGAGGCTGTCCTGCAGCAGTCGAGACCCGCCTAGGATGGACATTACAAGGCCCCCTCGCTAAGTCTCTTAACCGAACAGCAGCCACTAGCTGCCTCCACTCCAGAGTGACAGAAGAAGACACCACCCTCCTACAGCATGTCGAGAGGCTATGGACACTAGAGACAATGCCCTTTAAGAACGAAAAGAAAGACATTCGTTCCAAGGAAGACATTTACGCCATAGCACTCCTCGAGCAAGGGACAAAGAGAGTCAAAGTCAACGGAGTGATGAGATACGCAACTCCACTCTTGAGGCGAGAGGGTATGCCCACCTTCCACGCCCCAAAAGAAGCGACGGAGCGGTATCTATTGAACACAGAGCGGCGCCTAGCCAGAGACCCCGCTCAAGAGACTGTGTACCGCGCTGAGATTAACAAGCTAATCACAGCGGGACACATAAAGAAAATTGACATTAAAGAGGCCGATCAGACGACCGAATCATGGTACGTGCCGCACCACAAAGTCCACCACAACGGCAAGGATCGTATTGTGTTCAACTGCAGCTACCAGATCGGATCACAAAATCTGAATAAAGAGCTCTTGCCCGGCCCAACACTCGGCCCCTCCCTACTAGGCGTGTTACTACGTTTCCGCCAGGACAAGGTGGCCATCAGCGGCGACATCAAAGGGATGTTCCTGCAGGTGAGACTAGTGGAGGAGGACAAGCCCCTGCTGCGGTTCCTATGGAGAGAGAGGATCGGGGATGAGCAACCAGCCATCTATCAATGGGAAGTCCTCCCTTTCGGAACCACATGCAGCCCATGCTGTGCTACGTTTGCACTGCAAAAACACGTCGCAGAGGACCCAGCAGCTGATGAAGAGGTCCGAAAAAGTGTAGAAAATAGTTTCTACGTGGACAACTGTCTGCAAAGCGTCTCGACGCCAGAAGAAGCCGAGGCCCTTCTACTCAAGCTCCGCGCCTCCCTGATCAAAGGCGGCTTTGATCTCAGGCAGTGGGCCAGCAGCGACCCGCAAGTATTGCGCAGCCTCTCCCCCGAGGACAAGGCAGCAAGCAGCGAGACCTGGATGGCGACCATCCCAGGAGAAGCCCAAGAAATGACATTAGGACTAGTCTGGCGCTTCAAAACAGACTTGCTCCATTATAAACACACACCCCTGACCAAGGAGCAGGGAAGGTCGACTGCACTACCGACCACCAGACGGAGTGTATACAGAACACTCGCCGGACAATATGACCCGTTGGGATGTATTCTACCTTACACCACCAGGGCAAAGATGATTGTAAGAGCGTTATGGGACAAGGACCAGGGCTGGGACGACCCCATACCCGAACACCTTGCATCCACATGGAGAGAGTGGGAGACGGAACTCAGCTCACTCCCAGGTGTTAACATACGCTGCAGCTACTTCCCACCCACAGTGAGGCCGGAGACGTGCCAGATGGACCTGCACGTCTTCAGCGACGCCTCCGAAGTAGCCTACGGCTCGGTGGCCTACTTGCGTGCCCGAGAGGAGGGAGGAGAAATACATACTGCTTTCATCCTGGCTCGCTCAAGAATAGCCCCACGAAAGCAACAATCTATCCCGCGTCTAGAGCTCTGCGCAGCCCTAGCAGGAGCGCACCTCGCCACGTTAATCCAACGTGAACTCACCATTCCGGTGCAAAGAACAATCTTGTGGTCAGACTCCACGACAGTACTCACATGGATCCAGTCTGATTCGTGCAGATACAAGGTCTTCGTGGGGGTCAGAGTCACAGAGATTCAAGATTTAACAGAAGTAGCAAGCTGGAGGTATGTGGACACAAAACACAACCCAGCTGATGTCATCACCCGGGGAATGTCCCTGGATGACCTCACCCGTCACAACCCATACAGTGACGGACCAGAGTTTCTCAAGCTCCCGGAAGAAGAGTGGCCTACACCCACCCCACGGGAGGCGAGTAAAGAGGAGGCCGAAAACAAGAAATCTGTGTTCTGTGGATTGAACACACTCGTCTCCACAGACCCCGACATAGACGATTGCCTCACCCTAGAGAGTGCGCAGCTAAAGACATTTCTGTGGCACCACCCAGAGGTTCAGCCCACTACTGACATTTCAGCAGCTGACTACGAAGAAGCAGAACTTCTTCTACTACAACGAGCCCAGAGAGACTCGTTCCCCGATGAGCTAGACTGTCTACAGGGAGCAAAGCCCGTCCCATCAGACAGCAGACTGCTCCACCTAGCACCCGAGAGCGACGCCCATAGTCTCATCAGAGTGGGTGGTCGTCTGCGGAGAGCCCCAGACTTACCGGATGACGTCAAGTACCCGATAGTCTTGAACAGCCGACACAAGGTCACAGAGCTGATCATAAAGAAATACGACGAGGATGTGCACCACGCAGGGGCAGAGAGAGTCTTCGCGGAGATCAGACGTCGTTATTGGATACTGCAAGGGAGAGAAGCAGTGCGGCGCTTCCAGCGAACCTGTCTAGACTGTCGTAAGTGGCGAGCGCAGCCCAGTATACCCCGGATGGCTGACCTACCTCCCTGTCGCCTCCGACTCGGCGACAAGCCTTTTCACTCCACCGGTATGGACTGTTTCGGCCCGCTGTATATAAAGAAAGGAAGAGGAACCGAGAAGCGGTGGGGTATTGTATTCAAATGCATGACCACCCGAGCGATACATATAGAACTCCTTCCAACCATGAGCACAGACTCATTCCTTATGGCCTTCCGAAGATTCACATCGCGGAAAGGCAAACCGTCTATATTGTTGTCTGATCACGGGACAAACTTCAAAGGCGGAGAAAGAGAGCTGAGAGAGAGCTTCCCAGCTATGGGCCCAGAACTTAAGACCCACCTCGCTCCATCCCAGATTGACTTCCAGTTTAATCCCCCAACGCACCTCACTTCGGTGGAACTTGGGAACGAGAAGTACGTTCAATAAAGACAGCCCTGTACGCCGTGCTTGGGGCCCAGACCGTGGTGGAAGAAGTCCTAATGACAGTCCTCACGGAGATCGAGGGAGTATTGAACTCAAAGCCCCTCGGTTACGTCTCAAGTGATGTAGCAGATGTCGACCCAGTCACCCCCAACACACTCTTGATGGGGCGGCTGGACCCCGCGCTACCCCAGACAATGTACAGGCCTGAAGAAGCGAACGGCCGAAGAATGTGGAGGTACAGTCAAGTATTGGCTGACAAGTTTTGGAACAGCTTCCTACTCCACTACCTACCGTCTCTACAGACCCGCCAGAAATGGGTAAAAGAGAGAGACAATTTGACAGAAGGAACAGTCGTCATGATTATCGACCAGTCACTACCCCGAGCTATGTGGCCGGCTGGCCGCGTAAGCAAAGTGATCACCGGTGCCGACGGAAAGGTCCGAGCAGCTGAAGTGCTCGTCCAAGGGCGGACCTACACCCGACCCGTGGCGAGGCTAATAGAACTGCCAAGGCTCCCCGATACTATCGATGACGACCATGACCCCATGACTTTGTGAACTGACTGACCCTCACAGCAGACATTGAGTAGTGGACAGTGCGGTTAATCTGTCTCTGCTTAGCTAATTAGGTGGGACTAATTAGGGGGCGGCTGTTACAAAGGATCAGATTAAACCGAATATATATATTTATTTATTGATATATATTGCATAGTATTTGTATATCGTTTGATATCCCTTGTATATTCCTTGTACATATACACGGAATATCCCTTTAGTCCAGCCCATAATATTTCATTCTCCTATTGGACAGTGGTCCACCGGCGCCAGGGACCGGCCCCCGGAGCCAAGTTCAAAGTCACCGACACGACATGTCTGTACTTGCCCCGGCCCTGCCCAGGGATACGGCGACAGAAATGAGAGTGGCACTATTTGTTCACCGTGCGTATAAATACGGCGCAGGTGAATGTAGAAGCCCCTTAGCCCCTTACCTCCGTACCCTTCGGCCACTTAGTATGTTACCGATAAGTTGAAGCCTCACCCACGATACAACGTGCGGTGAAGTATGGCCTGTTTGGCCTCAGAATAGAGCATCGAGACCGCGTGCGAATTAGTAACTGAATTGTCAGAGTTTGGCGCTATACCGTCGAGTGCGACATATTTCTATTGAGTCTTTAATAGTCTATTTGTGTATAGTGTATCGTGCGGTTAGAATTCTATAGTGACCAGCATCTCCAACGCTTTCTCGTATTAGCTAGAGTTCTTATCCAGGCTGGGCCGACCGCATGGCGCTTTCACCCGAGGAGACCTAGGCGAGAACCGTATGGACATGTACACTGGATTAATCTACCCGACGACTACATAGCCTTTGCGGCTGGAATATATTTGCTTTGGTCCTATGATTTATGGAGCGGATAATCGCCGACGCCTGCACGTGTTGGATTTACCCCGAGAGGAGTCAAGTCGAGTCGGCGCTCAGAGAGCCTGAGGCCGCCTAGCTTTCTTCACTGTATAGCTACAGTCTACAAGAGAACCAAGCTGTATTCGTCTGTGGATCAAGAGACTACTGCACCGGCTTCTGTACCTGAAGTCTCCCTAGTCATCGTTGACCAGACGTCCTACTACCGACAGATCTTCTACCCCATTGCTGGCTTACAACCAGTGGGAACCCCTTCCAGTATCTCCCGCTATTACTAGTGTACCATAGATATAATTCCCTAAGATTCAGGTTGTATAATTACCTCCTGCGTAACCAGAGAATGGACATTCGTTATTGATTTGCCTACGCATACTCCTTTGCCTTACAAGTGCATTCAAAGAATAATGTAAAGTATCCTATGTACCTTTTGCTCCATTAAATACTTGATTAATACCTTTGACTGGAACCGATTTCATTGTGGGAAGTGTTCATCATATTCATATATCGTGTACTGTATGGCCAGTAATTAAAGTACATAAAGCGGTAGTGGTTTAATGATACCATACTTATCAATACAGTCAGGGAATTGTACCCCTCAGTTACACATGGTACTAGCCCAGACGTGGGTGATGAGTTAAGCACATTGGTGTGCCATATGGTACTGAGTTACAGCTTGGGTAATGGCAAGATTCCATCCTATTTCAACATGCCATTAAATCTTTGTAACTGCACAGTACAAATTAACATAAAGAATTAGATGGGGTTCTGTGTGCCTAGTATTAACTCTTTTGGTGTGGGTAGCGTTAATACAATTAACCCCTTCATATTCAACCCTTCCCTTTCTACTGTAAGGTTTCTAATGTCACTGAGGGAGGGTACTGCTTGCGGGGGGAACTAAGTTATTTATTTACAATTCAGTCACTAGGTGTGGGAGGGTTAAAGGAGTAATTGGGGGAAGTGAGAGCGAGTTGGGGAGTACTGCTGACCGCCCTGCTGCAGGGGAGGAAGACCAGAGTACCAGACCAGGTTGGTAAATCCCGGGCCCCATCCACTCCCACTGCCAGCCTCCAGTTGAAGCTCCAGACCCAAAGACGGAGGTGCAGTCAGACGGAGCTCTACTGTGTCTCACTACCCAGTGACTGTGCACACCCGTTCCCACGAAGCAGGGATAATCCACCCTGCTACATTAAGATATCTAAATTGTGATAATTATTTTTTAAACATCAGAGTATCATTAGTTAAATAAACTATATCAAAGCAGAGCACATACATGTATACGTTCAACTATCAGATGTATGATGGAAGTACTGGTTTCATATGGAGAACGTGTTAGTAAGGCAGGAACACACTTTTATTTTCTGGTGAAGTTCACCAGACAAGCTTCTCAGCCAGTGTCGGAATGCCATCACACTTGGCAGTCACACCCAACCACAACGCAACCCACTTCCATTTAACCCTTTCACTACTACCACTACAGAAGGTTAACCTTTCACTACAGAAGGTTAACTTTCCACTAACACACTACAGTACAGACGGTTAACAGTCTGTAGTGTGTTAGTGAAAGGGCTAACCTTCTGTGGTGTGGTACAGTGAAAGGGTTAATAACACAGGTACAGAATGTCACAATACGGCTATGTTCACACTGCAGGCTAAAGTGGCCCAAATCTGATTTTCTTTTGCTCATGTGTGACTCAGGTGTGTGAACAGCACAAATCACATGGAATCTGATCTTTTCACTTCTGATGTGGAGCCACTTTCACATGTGGTCCTGAATCAGATCTTTTGCAATGCAACCTCAGTCTGAACCTTTACGACCTTTACGTCACTCTAGATTGACATTTGTCACTACTCACTATCTTCTTTATTGTTCATTTGCGCATGCAAGTCCGTTCAGGAGCAGTGACCAGTTCACACTGGAATCTGATATTGGTCACATTAAAAAAAACAAGAATCAGAACAGCCAAACAAAAAAAAGTATCAATCTGAGCAATAAATGAGCATTTATAAAGAAGAATTGAGCACTGAAGCTTGCAGGGTGAACGCAGCCTGAGAGCCCCACATGGTGGCATCTATGTGTCAGAGAGGATATACACTGCATCCGGAAAGTTTATGCAAATGCATGTTGTCAGCTTGTGACTGCAACTTGTTCCTGTTTGCGGACGACTCAGCCCTGCTGGTCTCTGACAAGAACAAGTTACAGGTTGAAAAAACCCTCAGCTCGGAACTAGGCAAAATCTGCATATGGCTCGCCGATAATAACTATCATTACACATGGGCAAAACAGAGTCCATTCTCTTCGGTTCAAATAACAAACTCAGCAAGACCGACGGCTTCTCAGTTACAGTGGGTGACAATATTATCACAAGGAAAGATGAAATTACCTACCTGGGTTCCATCCTAGAGGCTAATATTTCCTGTGACAAAATGGCATCCAATGTAATAAAAAAAGTCAACCAACGAACTCGATTCTTGTACCGGATCTCCTCTCTGGTAAACAAGAATACCCTGAAGACTCTGGCAGGAGCACTCATTCAAGGGTACTATGACTATGCTTGCACCTCAAAGGCACTAAAAACAAAATTACAAACGTCTCAAAACAAACTGGTCAGACTACTGCTTGACCTGACTCCTAGAACCCACCTCACCGCTGCCCACTTTGACAACCTATAGGATGGCTTAGAGTAGACGACAGAGTACAGCAACTTGCAATGGGCCTGGTCTACAAGATACACTACACAACCAAGGTACCCATGTACATGTCAAAATACTTTCCAAAGGTCAGTGAATACCACGATCACAACACCAGAGGGAGCTCCACAAATCATGTTAAACCCAGATTCGGCTCAAACAAGGGACTAAACACGTTTAGCAATTATGCCACATCAATGTGGAACGCCCTACCCAAAGCTGTAAAGGAATGTGAATCACTACCCACTTTCAAAAACACTCAAAGAACACCTATGGGAGACTGCAATTCGAAACTGGCCCCTGCAAATGTCCTAACCCAACCCCCTCCAATGTACAGTAAATGACCAAGTATGGCTTTGTCAATATTCCAATGTACAGTGTCCCCCACCCACCTCCAATGTACAGTAACACACCCCCCCCCCCCCCCAACCTCCTCCAATGTACAGTTTCTATGTCAAAATGTATATACTCTTTTCTGGACTTTTTGTATCACAAACAGTACTGTATTTGCAAATCTGGTATGTCATAAATGTATAGATGTAGCAGTACTGTCTATCTGTATGTCGTGTGTATCATATATGTTATGATGAATTGAAAATGGGGGACCCTGATGTAAACAAGACGAAAGTCTTTCTCTGGTCTTCATCCCCTTAACAATTGTATGTATTGAGCTGTACTGTACCCATTCTGCAATCTGTTATTAAAGTTTTCAATCAATCAATCAAAGTATTCATACCCCTTCACTTTTTCCACATTTTGTTATGTTACAGCCTTATTCCAAAATGGAAATACATTTTATTCCTCAAAATTCTACACACAATACCCCATAATGACAAAGTGAAAACGTTTTTTTTGTGCAAATGTATATATATATATATATTAAAAAATAAAATAAAACATAAGTACAGAAGTATTCACACCCTTTACTCAATACTTTGTTGAAGCACCTTTGGCAGCAACAGCCTCAAGTCTTCTTGAGTATGATGCTACAAGCTTGGCACACCTTTCTTCTTTGCAGATAGTCTCAAGCTCCCATCAGGTTGGATGGAGAGCGTCAGTGTGCACAGCCATTTTCAGATCTTTCCAGAGATGTTCAATCGGGTTCAAGTTTTGGTTTCATCAGCCCAGAAAATTCTGTTTCTCATGGTCTGAGAGTCCTTTAGGTGCCTTTTGGCAAAATCCATGCGGGCTGTCATATGCCTTTGACTGAGGAGTCGCTTACATCTGGCCACTCTACCATAAAGACCTGGTTGGTGGATGTTGGTGAACACTGGAGCTCTGTCAGAGGGACCACCTCCCTGACCAAGGCCCTTCTCCCCCCGGTGGCTCAGTTTGGCCAAGCAGCCAGCTCTAGGAAGAGTCCTGCTGGTTCCAAACTTCTTCCATTAGTGAACGATGGAGACGACCGTGCTCATTGGCACCTTCAATGCTGCAGAATTTTTTTCGTCCCCTTCCCCAGATCTGTGCCTCGATACAATCCTGTCTCGGAGGTCCTTGGGACTTGACGGCTTGGTTTGTTGTGCTCTGACATGGGACATTATATAGACAGGTGTGCCTTTACAAATCATGTCCAACCAATTGAATTGACCACAGGTAGACTCCAATAAAGTTGTAGAAACATTTCAAGGATGATCAGAGGAAACAGGATGGACCCGAGCACAATTTCTGAGTGTCATAGCAAAGGGTGTGAATAGTTGTACATGTGATATATTCTTTTATTTCTAATACATTTATTTAATTTTGTCCTTATGGGGTATTGTGTGTAGAACTTTGAGGAAAAGAAAAAATGTAATACATTTTGTAATAAGGCTGTAACATAACAAAATGTGGAACAAGTGAAGGGGTATGAATACTTTCCGGATGCACTGTAACTATGTACTTATGACGGGTCGAGAGTGAAAACAAAATGCGGGTGAAAACTTGTTTTTTTTTATTAGATCCGTGCCACACACACACACACGTTAAAAATAACGCTCCTACAAAAGAAATCGCTACCCTTTTTTTTTCTTCTTCACAATATTCATAAATAAAATTACTTCAAGTGCTTTTGACTTGGGATTAAAAAAAAAAAAAAAAAAAACCTGCTCTAGACTCCACCAGCAGATCGTCACACACAGCAAGGTTCAGAGACACGTGGTCCCTAATGTTTATATCCTCCGTTGTCCTCTGTGTGTCCTCTAGCGAGACGACCTGAAGGGGGCGCCGGGGAGCATCGTATCCATGATGTCCAGAACGTGACACACGTAGGATGCTTTTTATGTCTTGTATAAGGGGACTTTCCTACAGTATATTGTGCAGTACACACATATAGTACACACATGGAAAATAGCACAAAACAGAACTATTGAAATGACGTCCTCTGCACGTCTCGGAGAGGGAACGGGCACCACCTGAGGACCTGAGGGAGGCCCAGTGAGGACCTAAGGGAGGCCCGGTGAGGACCTGAGGGAGGCCCGGTGTGTAGAGAAGATACAGGACGTGACCTTTAACACGGAAATTAAACACTAGTCATTCTAAGGCATAACCGATATATGTAACAAGACTGTATTGTATGTACACAATTATACATATTACAAATAAGACTCAATATAAATGGACAGTATATACATATATGTCGATGACGCCCCTGTTTTTTCTTTTTGTTTGTTTAGTTTTTTTCTTTTACAAGTTAGCAAGGAAACACATTATTTTATTCACAAACGCAGCTCAACAGTATTACTGTACGAGTCCACTGGCAGCCTGGAGGCACAGCTGTGTAAACAGTTGTTTATTTTTTAATTATTGGCTTGTTTTACGGTTGATAAAACATTATTTAGAATTCTTTATTTTTTTTAAAAGCAATTGAGCTATTTCCTCTTTTTTCTTAGAAAATGAAGACTGGACCATTTCAACATAAATAATAGACAAAATTAAATACATTCACTCGAATATTGACGAAATAAAAAAAAGAAGAAAATCAAAGAGTTATTATACACAGTGGAAATTCTCTGTTCCGAGTTCTAACATAGATGGTTATTAAGTCAGTGCAGTTTAATACAGGAAGCGGTATTGCACTTAGAAGCACTCGGCGGCTCTGGCATGGAGGGCGGCTACAGCAGGTGCCTTTCTGACATGACATCATACATCGTGATGGAAATATCTAGACGTACTGTACAATTGTGTTCTTTTTATTATTATTTCTTCTTTAAATTTAGTGTCGCCGGTGAAAAGAGGGCCTTCGACACTAGAATCAAGAGTCAGGTTCTATGAGTAGAACGTGGAACCTAAGTGACTGTACCCGTGGTTCTGACATGTGGTTCCAAGTCATTCTTATCTTGATACAAAAATCAAGACACCCTTGTTTTTTCATAATATTTTACTGTTAATGAATAATTTCTGTTATTTTCTGACTAATTCATCCCCGCTGTTGACTTCTAGTGTATCTGAACACATGCCTTAAACACAACATCGACTGAGGAAGGTCACCACATTCTGACTAACATGCCATGATAGCATCTTATGAGTCACTTGTTTTCTGAAAGGTGTTGCCATTGTGATGTAGTACAGTATCATTGTGATGTAATACAGTATCTGAGGAAGACACAATAGAGCTACCTTTCAGGAAAGTGGAAGCTCAGATGTTATCATGCTGTTCTAGTCGGCTGCGGTGACCTTCCTGGGTTCATGTGGCCTTTAAGACCCATTTCCAGATACAATGGAAGCCTCCGGCACTTGGTGAATCAGCAGAAAATAACTTAGGAATCTTTTAGTAAAAGATCATGAAAAAATAAGGAACGCGGGTCAAAAAGAGTGGTACGGCCCTTTAAGTGAGGCGGTCCTCAGAACGCCGTCCTCAGAACGCCGTCCTCAGCAGCTCAGTCCAGCGCCTCTCGAAGAACCTCCTCATGCTGTGTCCGGCCCGGCCGATGTCAGAGTTGTCTTCGTTGAACTTCTCACAGTTGTCAAAAACCAGGTTGACATCGATGATGAACGTCTCCAGGTTCAGGTACCTGCAACATGAAGACCTGTTCTTAACATTAACATACTTTATTACATGGCGTTTTAACATTCGCCGAAATGCTCGATTGTGATTGGTCAATAGCGCTCGGCAGCGGTCCGTTATTACTCGATAACGGACCGCTGCCAGGGGCAACCGAGCAATAATGACCGCTGTTCGCAGCTGGAGCAATCAAGCCCACTGACACACACTGCATCAGTGCAACAGAGCAATAATGACCGCTGTTCGCAGCTGGAGCAATCAAGCCCACTGACACACACTGCATCAGTGCAATCAGACACACCTGCCGGCTGCCGGCGATAATAATAACTTTATTTGGGCTGACAGAGCCACAGAACAACTGCGTCTGCATTTGATCTCGTCTTGTCGATGGTGTAAAATGAATTAGGTATATTGTTAGTAAGTTAGCCATGTATTCTAAACTCCGTGTCTGTCAATTATTTTGCGACAATGACCTCGTAGCTATACATTATCCCTTACGTAACCCTAACCCTAACCTGCAACATGAAGACCTGTTCTTAACATTAACCCTTTTCTCGCCAATGACGTGTTACCACGTCATTCCTCGCCATGCGTAATCTGCCAATGACGTTTTACAGCGTCTTTGAGATCAATATTTCAAATTTCTGTCATGGTATTCATATTTCACCTACGGATCCTTGATTGGTGCTGTAGATCTCCGCTCAACTCTCCAATGCTTCAATACCGCCACCTGGTGGCCGATCGGCGAGTTGCAACCGGATGTCGATAATTGTGACGCCGGTGTGTCTCCCTATTCTGTCCGGCCACTCGCTATCGCTCGCGGGACTCCATCTTGACACACTGGATAGCGATCCGTTGCCATAACTCAATAAACAACATTATTTGGACGTATATAGTATTATACAACCTGGAAATGGATCGCATAGATCAACATCCCATAATAGCAATCTTTTTGCTCCACGCTCATCACCCAACGCTACGAGGAGACTGGGGTGAGTTTCAGCCTGTTTGTTTACCATTTTCAATACAAACTGCTCTGATCTATATATCACCCATACTACATGAATGAACGTCAGCCACGGACTTATAAACGACCCCCCCCCCCCCTCCGGTCAACCGCGCATGATGAGTCATAATGTCTGGGACCTTGTACAGTTGAAATTTTTAATCTGGCGTCAATTGGTATCAAACTGCATTTGATGATCTAATATATGCATTTATGGCTATAACTCACGTTCTATGAAATACTGCAGAAAACGATAAAAACATTTATACTCTATACCGTATTTTTGTATGAATGTGTGAATGAAAAAGTAAAACGTTCCTACATCCTGAACGATAGCTAATCGATGGGCCATAGTAATGTCAATTTAGCAATACAATTTAAAAAGTTATAGCCCTGCAAAGTAGGTGAACATCTCCATAGACAAATAGAGCTGGCAGACTGGCTACAAGGATGGATATAAGCGTGGCAGAGAAAGGGTTAACATACACACTGTAGCCACGCTGTGAAGGGGCTTCAACAAGTAACACTACCTACCTTAAACAAGTAACACTACCTACCTTAAACAAGTAACACTACCTACCTTAAACAAGTAACACTACCTACCTTAAACAAGTAACACTACCTACCTTAAACAAGTAACACTGCCTACCTTAAACAAGTAACACTACCTACCTTAAACAAGTAACACTACCTACCTTCAACAAGTAACACTACCTACCTTAAACAAGTAACACTACCTACCTTAAACAAGTAACACTACCTACCTTAAACAAGTAACACTACCTACCTTAAACAAGTAACACTACCTACCTTAAACAAGTAACACTACCTACCTTAAACAAGTAACACTACCTACCTTAAACAAGTAACACTACCTACCTTCAACAAGTAACACTACCTACCTTCAACAAGTAACACTACCTACCTTAAACAAGTAACACTGCCTACCTTAAACAAGTAACACTACCTACCTTAAACAAGTAACACTACCTACCTTAAACAAGTAACACTGCCTACCTTAAACAAGTAACACTGCCTACCTTAAACAAGTAACACTACCTACCTTAAACAAGTAACACTACCTACCTTCAACAAGTAACACTACCTACCTTAAACAAGTAACACTACCTACCTTAAACAAGTAACACTGCCTACCTTAAACAAGTAACACTGCCTACCTTAAACAAGTAACACTACCTACCTTAAACAAGTAACACTACCTACCTTAAACAAGTAACACTACCTACCTTAAATAAGTAACACTACCTACCTTCAACAAGTACACTACCTACCTTAAACAAGTAACACTACCTACCTTAAACAAGTAAGACTACCTACCTTAAACAAGTAACACTACCTACCTTCAACAAGTACACTACCTACCTTAAACAAGTAACACTACCTACCTTAAACAAGTAACACTACCTACCTTAAACAAGTACACTACCTACCTTAAACAAGTACACTACCTACCTTCAACAAGTAACACTACCTACCTTAAACAAGTAACACTACCTACCTTAAACAAGTAACACTACCTACCTTAAACAAGTAACACTACCTACCTTAAACAAGTACCGGTAACACTACCTACCTTAAACAAGTAACACTACCTACCTTAAACAAGTAACACTACCTACCTTAAACAAGTAATCACCCTATATACCGGTATTCAAGCAGGTCCTGGCAGGACACTCTACGTCATGTGAGCTTAGCTGATGCATTGATTTGATGGTCTATTTAAATACTTCCCCATTCACACACTCTGTAAAGGTTGTCACTGCTGTATCTGCAAGTAAGGTTCTACTCTGTATTGTATACAGCTACTCTAGTGCTGTACTCTAAGTAAGGTTCTACTCTGTATTGTATACAGCTACTCTAGTGTTGTACTCTTAAGTTACATCCCCTATGAGGGATTACTTCTCAGTGCTCTCTGCTGTTTGCTGTTATGCTTTATCTTCCGTGTGAGTTGTTGTGCGTTAACCTCTCTTCCAGCAGGGAGCAACTGAATTGAAATATATTAGTATGTATATATATATATATATCTGTACACTGTAGATACTATATCTATACCTGTACATATCCCTTACCTACTCTTACTAGTTACACTGCTGGCCAGTATGACTTACTATAGTGTCTTTATACTTCAATGTGCTGCATAGCTGTATAATGACAATACATTTGAATCTAATCTACTCTACTTTTATGATGCACAGTTCCACTTCTTTTACACTGACTGGTAGCAGAGAAAGTGGTATAAATGAATGGCTAACAGCAACACTGCCTCCTGTGGTTTGGAGGTGCATATTTACATAGAGCTTCATCCAGATAAAAGTATCCCTTTACTGAGCTAGTGTTGATATGAGGTTTATTTTCATTTGGAGCTAAAATCAGTCCTATGGTCTTAACCCTTTCACTACCACACTACAAAGGGTTAACCCTTTCACTACCACACTACAGAAGGTTAACCCTTTCACTAACACACTACAGACGGTTAACCTTCTGTAGTGTGGTAGTGAAAGGTTAACCTTCTGTAGTGTGGTAGTGAAAGGTTAACCTTCTGTAGTGTGGTAGTGAAAGGTTAACCTTCTGTAGTGTGGTAGTGAAAGGTTAACCTTCTGTAGTGTGGTAGTGAAAGGTTAACCTTCTGTAGTGTGGTAGTGAAAGGTAAACCTTCTGTAGTGTGGTAGTGAAAGGTAAACCTTCTGTAGTGTGGTAGTGAAAGGTAAACCTTCTGTAGTGTGGCAGTGAAAGGTAAACCTTCTGTAGTGTGGTAGTGAAAGGGTGACACAGTCACTCTGAACGTACAGGTTGGTTAGCAGCTTGTCTCTGATGGTGGCGAAGTCCATGGGCTTCCTGATGACCTTCTTGTATCCAGGGACGGCCTTGTGGTTGACGGGGTTGAGGAAGGGCCATCCGTCCTGGTGACCCTCCAGCTCCGCCAGCAGAACTCTGCACAGAACAAGGAAGGAAGTAAAACTGTATTTATAGCACGAGTGCACAGAGTGCTTTACAACAGTAATACATAACATCAATAAAAATACAGTAAAGGGAAACATTTGAAGAAAAGAATAAAACATTGAAATTAGCTAAAACAACAGAATAGACAACAAAAAATAATGGAGGGACCAGAGCCAGTGCAGGGAAGCTAGGACGGGGGAAATGACCAACCTAGATATGTCCTGGATATGGTGTTTGTACAGTATGCATTTTAATATCCTCATTATTACCAATGAGGCCATATACATGAGTAAACATAATATTGCAAGCATTAACATGGACATTAAACCCCACAGACTGCAAAACCCACCCACCAATAAACAGGAGAAGGTGTCGCGGCTAATATTGACATGATATCCCAGCTAACATATTCATGTTTCTTAATGCACTGCATTTATATATCTCTTTTATCCAAAGCGCTTCCTCACATTTTTACCCTTTCACTCACACATTCACACACCGACGGCGGTGCCAACCTGCTCATCAGGAGCATCTAGGGGTCAAGTGTAATCACCATGTGATTACCAGATGACCGCTCTACCTCCTGAGTTCTGAGCCACTCTGTGTTAATGTTAATGTTGTGATATGAGCTTTTCCTTGTTATTATGAATGATATGGTATTTACATGCACCAGCAACACAGACGGGATACCAAAGCATCCTGGATATTATGGGATATTATGTAAACGCCTCGTTGACAATCCCACAGATCATGAATGGATGGGAAGGGTCAAGATGGCTTCCAAATAAATTAACATTTTATAAACACATTTCTTTTTAATAAAAAGACAGTCCTGGGCACCCAAGTGGCGACCCATGTAACGCGCTGCGTCGCGAAGCGGCCGACCCGGGTTCGATTCCCGGACCCGGCGTCCTTTGCAGAATGTCTTCCCCCCACTCTGTCTCCCGTTCTTCCTCTCTCTCTCCCTCTACCGGACTGCCCGGTAGAACAAACAAATAAAAATCTACCAAAAACATAATACAATTTTCTTTTAATTTTTCTTTTTTTTAAAGGCAGTCCTGAGTCCTGCCCCAAGTAATGGTTCAATTCTGTTCAGTAAAGTAATGGATCTGTGCTCCATAGTGAAGAAAGTGGACGTTTCTTTGTGAAGTTGTTACTGTAGTTTTAAGGCCTACCTGCACAGCACCAGGTCTCTGGTGTTGTTGTCCTTGGCGGTCTTGGCTTTCTTCAGGAAGGGGGCGGGGCTCTCCTGCTGGCCCTCCTGCTGCATGCTGGGAGGGCTCTCCTCTCCTCTCCTCCTCTTGGGCTCCTTGGTGGTCTTCTTTGGCGTGCTACAGGCGCTGCCGGCGGCCTCGTCCTCCGAGACCTCCTCCCCCGCCGCGGACAGCTTCCTGCTGCGCTTCACCTCCCCTCTCCTCCCCCCCGCCGCCCGGCTCTGCTGCTTCTTCCCCCGGGGACACTGACCGCTCGCCTGCAGGACGGAGGAGACAGACAGGCTGAGAGGACAGACAGGCTGAGAGGACAGACAGGCTGAGAGGACAGACACGCTGAGAGGACAGACAGGCTGAGAGGACAGACAGGCTGAGAGGACAGACACGCTGAGAGGACAGACAGGCTGAGAGGACAGACACGCTGAGAGGACAGACAGGCTGAGAGGACAGACAGGCTGAGAGGACAGACAGGCTGAGAGGACAGACACGCTGAGAGGACAGACAAGCTGAGAGGACAGACAGGCTGAGAGGACAGACACGCTGAGAGGACAGACAGGCTGAGAGGACAGACAGGCTGAGAGGACAGACAGGCTGAGGGGACAGACAGGCTGAGAGGACAGACAGGCTGAGAGGACAGACACGCTGAGAGGACAGACAAGCTGAGAGGACAGACAGGCTGAGAGGACAGACAGGCTGAGGGGACAGACAGGCTGAGAGGACAGACAGGCTGAGAGGACAGACAGGCTGAGGGGACAGACAGGCTGAGAGGACAGACAGGCTGAGAGGACAGACAGGCTGAGAGGACAGACAGGCTGAGAGAACAGACAGGCTGAGAGGACAGACAGGCTGAGAGGACAGACAGGCTGAGAGGACAGACAGGCTGAGAGGACAGACACGCTGAGAGGACAGACAGGCTGAGAGGACAGACAGGCTGAGAGGACAGACACGCTGAGAGGACAGACAGGCTGAGAGGACAGACAGGCTGAGAGGACAGACAGGCTGAGAGGACAGACAGGCTGAGGGGACAGACAGACACGCTGAGAGGACAGACAGGCTGAGAGGACAGACAGGCTGAGAGGACAGACAGGCTGAGGGGACAGACAGGTTGAGAGGACAGACAGGTTGAGGGGACAGACACGCTGAGAGGACAGACAGGCTGAGAGGACAGACAGGCTGAGAGGACAGACAGGCTGAGGGGACACAGGCTGAGAGGACAGACACGCTGAGGGGACAGACACGCTGAGAGGACAGACAGGCTGAGAGGACAGACAGGCTGAGAGGACAGACAGGCTGAGGGGACAGACAGGCTGAGAGGACAGACAGGCTGAGAGGACAGACAGGCTGAGAGGACAGACAGGCTGAGAGGACAGACAGGCTGAGAGGACAGACACGCTGAGAGGACAGACAGGCTGAGAGGACAGACACGCTGAGAGGACAGACACGCTGAGAGGACAGACAGGCTGAGAGGACAGACAGGCTGAGAGAACAGACAGGCTGAGAGGACAGACACGCTGAGAGGACAGACAAGCTGAGAGGACAGACAGGCTGAGAGGACAGACAGGCTGAGAGGACAGACACGCTGAGAGGACAGACAGGCTGAGAGGACAGACACGCTGAGGGGACACAGGCTGAGAGGACAGACAGGCTGAGAGGACAGACAGGCTGAGAGAACAGACAGGCTGAGAGGACAGACAGGCTGAGAGGACAGACAGGCTGAGGGGACAGACAAGCTGAGGGGACACAGGCTGAGGGGACAGACACGCTGAGGGGACAGACAGGCTGAGAGGACAGACAAGCTGAGAGGACAGACACGCTGAGAGGACAGACAGGCTGAGAGGACAGACACGCTGAGAGGACAGACAGGCTGAGAGGACAGACACGCTGAGAGGACAGACACGCTGAGAGGACAGACAGGCTGAGAGGACAGACACGCTGAGAGGACAGACACGCTGAGAGGACAGACAGGCTGAGAGGACAGACAAGCTGAGAGGACAGACAGGCTGAGAGGACAGACACGCTGAGAGGACAGACAGGCTGAGAGGACAGACAGGCTGAGAGGACAGACAGGCTGAGAGGACAGACAGGCTGAGAGGACAGACACGCTGAGAGGACAGACAGGCTGAGAGGACAGACACGCTGAGAGGACAGACAGGCTGAGAGGACAGACAGGCTGAGAGGACAGACAGGCTGAGAGGACAGACAGGCTGAGAGAGACAGGCATCACACTCAGACTGCTGTTTTGATAGAGTTAGGGTCTTTACTCTTGGCTAGATTTGAACAGGAAGCACAGCATCGCTTATTACGGACTATATTAATCTACTTGTGACGTGAAATAGTTCTCGGCCCGGTACCGACCGGGCTTAAAAGGTTAAATAGACAACAGCTACAACCAAACCCATTCTCCCAATAGTGCTTCGAGTCACACAGCCCGAGTGTAAAGACCCAGAGCAGCAGAGGGCATCAGCGGGTACCTTGGCGATGCAGGCGGGACAGAACCAGTCTCCGTCAGGGATGGTGGTGATCCGGGGTTTATGGCAGTAGGTATGGCAGCCTCTATCACAGCCGTCACACAGCAGCAGCAGATCCTCATTGTCTCCTTTATGACAGAGCTGGCAGTACTGGTGGAGGAGACACATCGTCACGCACAGGTACAGTACAACACCAAGAGGTTGGGCATCCAGCCAGAGACAATGTAACAGTAAAGTGCAACAGTGATATACAATGTACAGGTGATTAAACTGGGTATAAAATATATAAATTAGTACTACTGAGTAATAGTGCTAATAAGATGTACAGAGTTGTAGTATTAATATGTACAGTGATACAGGTATAAAGACACTATGCTAGTAAGTCATACTGGCCAGCAGTATAACTAGTAAGAGTAGGTAAGGGATATGTACAGATATATATATAATATCTACAGATATGTAAAAAGGACTATATGCAGGTATGTACAGACAGATATGAATATCTATATATATATTAGGGCTGTCAGTTTATCGCGTTAATTAGATTAATTAATTACACAGCAAATTATCGCGTTATGAAAATTAACTCAAAATTAATTACATTTTTTTTTTTTTTTTCTTTTTTTTTATAATATTTTTTTTGTATCTCATTCATTCCATAATAATGTAGAATACACATTTACAGATTTTTTTTTAATATGGTCCATTTGCATGTTCTTGGTATCTGATTCTAGGGACATCTATGAATCTCAGGGAATGTATTCCCAGTGTCAGAAATACTGTGGGCTAGATCCACAAAGAATGGATTGCACAGTGCAAGTTGCACCCTTACTTACAATTCATTATGAATTGAAAATGGGGGACCCTGATGTAAACAAGACGAAAGTCTTTCTCTGATCTGCATCCCCTTAACAATTGTGTGTATTGAGCCGTACTGTATTGTACCCATTCTGCAATCTGTTAATAACATTTTCATTCAATCACTCAATCTGCGCTGTGATTGATTGAATGAACATTTTATTTTGAGTAAATTGTAATGAACCAAATGAGAATATCAATATTTTTTTTGTTATCTTTGACTGTGAATAACACCATGCTCAAATTGACCAGACCTGAAAAATCTAAGCAAATTAATAGATGGAAGATGATTAAACAGAAGGTTTTGTAGATACAGTACTGAATTCTGCCATCCGGACACATGCAATTTGAAATATGATTATAGAATATAGAATATCAGGCATAAAATGGTTATGCGATTAAAATGCGATTAATTAGATTAATTAATTACAAATCCTGTAATTAATTAGATTAATTTTTTTAATCGCCTGACAGCACTAATATATATATATATATATATATATATATATATATATATACGGTAAGATTAAATATACGGTATATACAGCTTTATTGCACATGCTACCATACAGGACGGCTATGTTCACAACACGTCTGTGCATCTTAACTCATTGGACGCCAGACCCGATGATAGTCGGGTTAACTCGCCGACCGTTCAGCGCCAATTACGAGTATAGTCGTGTTTTAATCGTTATTTCTTTTATTAGCGATATCCATTAATTTTCATCCATCCAGCCTGATGTTATCGTTGGGAATGGGTCTGAGCTCGCAAAAGGGCAAATACCGCCCCCTACGCCTTCCGGCTGGTATTGCACTCCACTGGGAATGGTATAGTTTTTTTTTCTGGGACGATCCAAGCCATGCAGGCGTGGTTTAAATAATCAGGCGAGGTAACCTGTTTCAACGATACATCTGCGATCCATCCACTTTTTCTCCCATTTTTCTATATTTTCTCCCATCCCAATTTCGTATCATCCAATTCAACCCTCCCCTGTCACGAACGCTGTTTCTTGCCTCCCACAAGCCGGCTGCAATGTGGACTAAGTCATACATAGCACAAGTCCCCTCCGGTACTTGAGGTAACAGCAGTCGCATCTTTTCACCTGCGCAGCTCGATCTCTCAGTGGCGAGGAGTAACGCGTGGGAGGCTCACGCTGCCCTCGACACTTCCTGATTCTACTGCGCAGGCGCACCAACCGACCTGTAGGAGTCGCTGTCCACGACGCCCGATCCCCACCCATCAGTTTCCCACCCCCTAATACGGCCAATGTGTATTAGTATGAACGACCAGCTAAACTGAAAGCAATGTGGAGCGCTGGGCTCGAACAGGCAAGCCCAGCGTCTCCGTCATTCGTGGCGAGCGCCTTGCCCACTACGCCACGTAGCCGCCCTGGTAAGAACATTATATATAAATTTGATCGTTGATCTGATATGTATTTCTACCCGATCGATGCTGTATCTGTGTGTGTATGTGTGGCATTTTTCCATTGGGTGCAGGAGGTGCGGGGGGGGGGGGGCTGCGCTACGAGGGCCATTTCATGTATGCACGAGGAAGGACAATAATGATGATCTAGCATTGATTTCAGGAAGATTCGATAATCAGCCGAAAAATGACAACGTGTTTTGTGTATTCTATAGGGCTATTATCGCGTCTTTCTCTGGAATTACTAGAAATCACCAAAACTATACTCGTATTTTCAAAACGGTATGAAAAGGAAATGTACAGATGAAAAAACAATCCCATTTTGTACATGTTGACTGCAAGCAACTCACTGATAATCGACGAGTGTATTAGACCCATAGCCATAATTTAAGATATATTTTAAGCACTCGCAAATCTCCCAGTCCTCCCATTGATTAAAGCGGTGGCGCTCTAGCGCCCTCTCGTGCACTTAAGCGGTGGTGTCCAATGAGTTAAACGCTGTAAGGTGTAAATACTCGGTCTTAACACTATCAGTGCCACTTGTTAACATGGTAAAGCATGGTTGAATGCCACCACCCACTTCAATGATAGCGTTGTGAACGCATAATCTCTGTCTTAAATTATGACTTGTTTAAATGACTTGTTTGCAGTCAACATTGTCGAGACGGATTGTTTTTTTTATCGGTTCATTTCAGTTTTATAGCATTTTGAAAAGCCCTCGTTTTTCAGGAAAATATATAGATTCCGTGATAAACGCCCTTTACTGGAATATTCTGGCATACACAAAAAACGTTGTATCGGCCTATTTATGAATTGTTTTCAAATAAATGCTAGATTATCGATAGTATATGTGTACTTATGCACGCTATAGAAGCGATCTGAAAAATATATTGTCTCATTTCCTGATCAGCGAGCACACACACACACATGGGGCACACGCTGATATATAGGTAAAAATAGATCCGATTACCCCAAGACTGGTAAAATAAATTGCTTACCTGAGATCAGATGTTATCCAAAAAGATTATTCCAATTCCTGATCGCCATTCCAAATATCGATCGCGTTTATTGATTCAGCGTTGGGTAATGTATTCCATGCGTTTTCCGGCTCGGCGAATCACTTGGGTCTCTTCAGATGCCTCGCCGGAGAAGTAACATGCGGAGGCTAGACCCCCCCCCCCCCCATCAGTCTAAACCAATGGGGTGCAGTTACACAGGGAGAGACGATAGGGGGTGGTATTTTCCCAATTGAGCTCAGAGAGAGTATGCAACACTAGCATGAGGCTCGATTGATGAAATATGAATTAAAATCGCTAATAAAAAAAAATACGACAAACAAACGCTATATAGCGTTGGTGGCACTCAACTGGCGGCATGAACTAACGACAACACGCGTCCCTGGCACTCAAAGTGTTAAGGAGATGACTGACCACTTTCATGATGGAGCGCTCCCAGGCGATGGACTTCTGCAGCTGCTGCATGCAGAGACATAGCTGGGCGGCGCTGCGGACCTCACAGATGGCCTTACGCCAGAGCCTCATGCCTGGGGCCAGCTCCTCCTCACCCCTGGAGGACACACAACATTGACAACAACAAACAGTCAGTGGAACCGCACAGTAAGTCATATCACATTAAATAATAACGAAACGACAGAAAGTGCACAGAAAGCAACAACGACAAAAAAGGTGCAAGAGTTGTTTGGTGTTTTGAGCAGCCAGATTGCGTCTATGCCTTCTACAACGCTGTTCGGTTTCCGGGTTCCTCTGATTGGCCACTAAGCCCATGTGACCCTACGCTAGCACGCCCCCCTTATCGCCACCAGTTCGCGCGATAAGCCCCTTCAATGACAGAGCTCTCATATTTGCGAATGCATAAACTATATCTTAAAATGTGTCTAATATGGCCGTCGCTTATCAATGACTTGTTTTGTTTACATCAGGGTGAACGCTGTTGCATTCGCAAATATGAGAGCCAGCAATATGCAGCTATGTTGTTTCTTTACACATATGTTGGATTATGTAATTGGTTTGTCATGACAAACCAATAAAAAATCGGACTTGTTTTGTTTACATCAGGGTGAACGCTGTTGCATTCGCAAATATGAGAGCCAGCAATACGCAGCTATGTTGTTTCTTTACACATATGTTGGATTATGTAATTGGTTTGTTATGACAAACCAATAAAAAATCGCTACTTTACATCAGGGTGAACGCTGTTACGCTGCCACCACCCACTCCAATGACCGAGCTCTCATATTTGCGAATGCATAAACTATATCTTAAATTATGGCTATGTGTCTAATATGGCCGTCGCTTATCAATGACTTGTTTTGTTTACATCAGGGTGAACGCTGTTGCATTCGCAAATATGAGAGCTATATCTTAAATTATGGCTATGTGTCTAATATGGCCGTCGCTTATCAATTGACAGAGCTCTCATATTTGCGAATGCAACAGCGTTCACCCTGATGTAAACAAAACAAGTCATTGATAAGCGACGGCCATATTAGACACATAGCCATAATTTAAGATATAGTTTATGCATTCGCAAATATGAGAGCTCTGTCATTGAAGGGGCTTGTCGCGCAAACTGGCGGCGATAAGGGGGGCGTGCTAGCGTAGGGTCACGTGGGCTTAGTGGCCAATCAGAGGAACCCGGAAACCGAACAGCGTTGTAGAAGGCATAGACGCAGCCAGATTTGAAAGATGCATAGCCCCCAGGTGATACCACATGCCTCGTAGGGTTCAAAGGTCACTGTGGAGCGTCGACGAGGTCACATAATACAGTGTAGCCACGCGATGCACCATGCAGAGATTACAGACCGCTTCCCGTGAAGAGACACAGACACGGAGAGGCGCCTCAGTGGGAAGAAGCACCGTGAGCATGATGCTGACACACAGGAGAGAGGGGGGGAGAGAGAGAGGGAGAGAGAGCGTGAGAGAGACAGAGAGAGACGGGAAGACAAGTGAGAAAGGGAGAGGGAGAGAGGTGAGAGAGGGAGAGAGAGAGAGACAGAGAGAGAGAGGGAGAGAGAGAGACAGAGAGAGACGGGAAGACAAGTGAGAAAGGGAGAGAGGGAGAGAGAGAGGGACAGAGAGAGGGGGGAGAGAGGGCGACAGGTGAGAAGAGAGAAAGGGGGAGAGAGAGAGAGAGAGGGAGGGACACCCGGTGAAGCAGAGGAAGCACATGGAGAGGTGTCTAGAGAATGGTAATGAACCTACCCATGGCCTCCAGCACTACAGGATGGAGCCGCTACAGTGACCGTTCCCACATCATCCAGCCTGATCTGAATGGTGGTACTTAACGGGCTCTGCAGGTACCTTCGCTCGATGTTCCTCTCCAGCTCCGCCAGCCTGGCGACCGCTATATCTAGGGGGTTGTTGGGGTGCCGGGACACTCCACCGGCATGCTGCTGCTCTTCCGGGCCGGCCTCCCCGTCCCGGTGCCTCTCCGCCGGGGCCACCGGGGATGAGACGGGCTTGTGCTCGTGGTACACCAGGTCCTCCCGGTCGGACTGGGGCTCGGGGTGCATCCAGCCCTGGGGGAGAGGCGGCAGAGAAGGGAACTCAGCGCGAGTCACAGGATTATTTCGCTTCAGTGGCAGGCGTTCCTGGTAATACATGTAGACTAGCTAACGTTTTGAAAAGGCATAACTTGAAAGGCAGATCCTACGTGAGGTGTTTACGGTGGTTTCCACAGATCACACGCCCAGGTCTGTGCCAATAGGGCCACATGGAGACTAGCAGCCAAGTCCCCTTCAAGTCCCCACTCTGTCCCCATTATGTATGTTTGACACATTGACTAGTTTGAATTTACAGTGCAGTCAGGATGTGTTTAATCTCATACCTCTATTTAAAAATGGTGCAGTACACGCACTAAAGGGTCCTTCCCACCGCCTCCAGCCAATTGTAGCAGCATGGCTGCATTAAACTCATTTCCAATGCACAGGAGCGTCTGCAGTACCTGGCGTCGTACTTCTTTTCCTACATCAGAAATTAATTGAATGCAGCCGTGCTGCTAGACTTGGCTGGAGGAGGTGGGAAGGACCCTTTAGTGTGTGTACCATGATGTATAAATAAACATTCCACATCCACACATCCTGACTGCACTGTATAAACTAAACTGTGTCAAACTCATGAATCCAGTATGAAAGGAGACCTGAAGGAGCACGGGGGCCATTGGGGGGTCAGTACGGTACCTTGACCTGCACGGGGGCCATTGGGGGGTCACTACGGTACCTTGACCTGCACGGGGGCCATTGGGGGGTCAGTACGGTACCTTGACCTGCACAGGGGCCATTGGGGGGTCACAACGGTACCTTGACCTGCACAGGGGCCAGTGGGGGGTCACTACGGTACCTTGACCTGCACGGGGGCCAGTGGGGGGTCAGTACGGTACCTTGACCTGCACGGGGCCAGTGGGGGGTCAGTACGGTACCTTGACCTGCACGGGGGCCAGTGGGGGGTCACTACGGTACCTTGACCTGCACGGGGGCCATTGGGGGGTCACTACGGTACCTTGACCTGCACGGGGGCCAGTGGGGGGTCACTACGGTACCTTGACCTGCACGGGGGCCAGTGGGGGGTCACTACGGTACCTTGACCTGCACAGGGGCCAGTGGGGGGTCACTACGGTACCTTGACCTGCACGGGGGCCAGTGGGGGGTCACTACGGTACCTTGACCTGCACGGGGGCCATTGGGGGGTCACTACGGTACCTTGACCTGCACAGGGGCCATTGGGGGGTCACTACGGTACCTTGACCTGCACGGGGGCCATTGGGGGGTCACTACAGTACCTTGACCTGCACAGGGGCCATTGGGGGGTCACTACGGTACCTTGACCTGCACAGGGGCCAGTGGGGGGTCACTACGGTACCTTGACCTGCACAGGGGCCATTGGGGGGTCACTACGGTACCTTGACCTGCACAGGGGCCATTGGGGGGTCACTACGGTACCTTGACCTGCATAGGGGCCATTGGGGGGTCACTACGGTACCTTGACCTGCACAGGGGCCATTGGGGGGTCACTACGGTACCTTGACCTGCATAGGGGCCATTGGGGGGTCACTACGGTACCTTGACCTGCAGGCTGGCGGAGGTCACTTTCCCCTCCAGCTCCTCCACCTGCTGCAGGAGGCTGATGTCCACCTCCATGGCCTGTTCCTCCACGGACCAGCTCTCCACCAGCTCCTCGCTCACCTGCTGCTCCAGCAGCTCTGCCACGTCTATCACCGCCACTACACACACACACACACACACACACACACACACACACACACACACACACACACACACACACACACACACACACACACACACACACACACACACACACACACACACACACACACACACACACACACACACACACACACACACACATTAATACACACAAAGATAACTAATTCACAGGAGATTTCTGTACCTCTAGTGTGACTAGTTTGAATCCCAACCAACAGATCTGAGGTCAGGCGGACTCACAGTCTCTGTTCTAGTGTGACTAGTTTGAATCCCAACCAACAGATCTGAGGTCAGGCGGACTCACAGTCTCTGTTCTAGTATGACTAGTTTGAATCCTAACCAACAGATCTGAAGTCAGGCGGACTCACCGTCTCTGTTCTAGTATGACTAGTTTGAATCCTAACCAACAGATCTGAAGTCAGGCGGACTCACAGTCTCTGTTCTAGTATGACTAGTTTGAATCCTAACCAACAGATCTGAGGTCAGGCGGACTCACCGTCTCTGTTCTAGTGTGACTAGTTTGAATCCTAACCAACAGATCTGAGGTCAGGCGGACTCACCGTCTCTGTTCTAGTATGACTAGTTTGAATCCTAACCAACAAATCTGAGGTCAGGCGGACTCACCGTCTCTGTTCTAGTGTGACTAGTTTGAATCCTAACCAACAGATCTGAGGTCAGGCGGACTCACAGTCTCTGTTCTAGTGTGACTAGTTTGAATCCTAACCAACAGATCTGAGGTCAGGCGGACTCACCGTCTCTGTTCTAGTGTGACTAGTTTGAATCCTAACCAACAGATCTGAGGTCAGGCGGACTCACCGTCTCTGTTCTAGTGTGACTAGTTTGAATCCTAACCAACAGATCTGAGGTCAGGCGGACTCACCGTCTCTGTTCTAGTGTGACTAGTTTGAATCCTAACCAACAGACCTGAGGTCAGCTGGACTCACCGTCTCTGTTCTTGGCGCAGGCCTGACCGATGTACTCCATGTGCTTCTGGAGCTGCTTCTGCAGGACCTTCTCTCTGGCTCCTCGGCTGTGGAGAGCCTTCACCAGAGAGCCCAGCTCCACCATGTCAGACACCCTCCACCAGCCACACAGCATCTCTGACAAACAGGACACATCCACATCAACACCCATCCCCCGGGCCTTTCAGCCAGCATCTGTCTGGGTTGGTACTAGGGCTGAGCCAAAACGTTCGGACCTTCGTTCGTTACGTTGGCATTCGAATTCTATATCAACATTAGAATTTAAAATGTTTTATACAAGGCGGCTACGTGGCGTAGTGGGCAAGGCGCTCGCCACGAATGCGGAGACGCTGGGCTTGTCTGTTCGATCCCAGCGCTCCACATTGCTTTCAGTTTAGCTGGTCGTCCGTACTAATACACATTGGCCGTATTAGGGGGTGGGAAACTGATGGGTGGGGATCGGGCGTTGTGGACAGCGACTCCTACAGGTCGGTTGGTGCGCCTGCGCAGTAGAATCAGGAAGTGTCGGGGGCAGCGTGAGCCTCCCACGCGTTACTCCTCGCCACTGAGAGATCGAGCTGCGCAGGTGAAAAGATGCGACTGCTGTTACCTCAAGTACCGGAGGGGACTTGTGCTATGTATGACTTAGTCCACATTGCAGCCGGCTTGTGGGAGGCAAGAAACAGCGTCCGTGACAGGGGAGGGTTGAATTGGATGATACGAAATTGGGATGGGAGAAAAATATAGAAAAATGGGAGAAAAAGTGGACCAAAAAAAAAATATATATATACAAATTTTTTTTCTTCTTTTTTTATATATATATAGTCTATTCATTCTGTTTAAACCAATGGGGTTTTTCTTCACAGTTGCAGATAAAAATTAGGCTACACTAATATTATAGTATTAAAACTGATATATTCATTAAAGAAAGTTGATTTAATAAAAAAAAATATCATTTAATCAGATTAATCACTTTATTCAAATTGAGGATTTAGTTTGATGATATTTATTAAAAAAAAAAAAAAAAAATTGAATACTTTTTTTTGCTTTTATTTTCTTTTAAATTAAAAACGAAGGTTCGAAAAACCCTGACGAAGTTCGAAGCCCAAAAACAGGCTTAGGGGACAGCTCTAGTTGGTACACATCAGTGGTGGAGGAGACAGACTGGTGCATTTATATATCTCTTTTATCCAAATCGCTTTACAATTTGTTCCTCCCATTTTACCCATTCACTCACACATGCACACACCGACGGCGGAGGCAACCATGCAAGGTGCCGACCTGCTCATCGGGAGCGGTTAGGGGTTAAGTGTCTTGCTCGAGGACACTTTGAGACACGCTGCCCGGGAGGAGCGGGAATCGAACCGGGAACCTCCGGATTACCAGACGCAGACACTCCTCATCGAGGACAACTATATAGCGTTTCTAGTTATATATAGACACAAGGCCTTATTCTAGCATGTTTTCCTGGTGTGTGTGTGGTCTGGTGGCGTGCTGTGCTCACCCTGGGAGATGGGCAGGGGGCTCGGGTAGTCCTGGTTCTTGGCCACCTCCACAGCAGGAGACAGCGCAGAGGGAGGCTTGTCGCCGGGGGGCTCCGGCGTCTCACTCTTGCCGGTAGAGCCGCTGGGCAACAGGAAGGGGTTGTTGGTGCCCCCTCTGCCCTCCGTGTGCTGATAGGCCAGAGCCAGCAGGGGGGGCAGAGCGCTGCCCAGGAAGGGCAGGTGGGGGCTCAGCATCCCCCCGGGCCACACTCCAAACGGAAGCCCCATCTGAGGGACGCCAGATGTCACCTGCCGAGCCAGAAACACACAGAGTTATGTTGGTCCCACTGAATGAATAACAACACATGCTACCATGACTAACGTCTTATTCTTCTATTTTCAAATTATTATTTGTGGGCGGCTAGGTGGTGCAGTGGGCAAGGCGCTCACCTCCAATGCTGGAGACACTGGGTTCGATCCCAGCGCTCCACATTGCTTTCAGTTTAGCTGGTCGTCCGTACTAATACCCATTGGCAGTATTAGGGGGTGGGAAACTGATGGGTGGGGATCGGACGTTGTGGACAGCGACTCCTACAGGTCGGTTGGTGCGCCTGCGCAGTAGAATCAGGAAGCGACGGGGGCGCGTGAATATTAAAGGCAACCAACTTGTGTTCAGCTTTTCTCTGATTGGCCGCGACCCCGCGCCCCCTATTGCCGCGAACGCGGCAGGCAAGCGGTAGCCGTCCCAAATGAAATCCATCAGTGGAGGAAGCGGCAGCGGTCCCAAATGAAATCCATCAGTGGAGGCTGCATCAGTGGAGGACGCAGGCTGCTGACTGATTATGAAATGAATGAATGAAGCGTGGAGCATAATGTATACCGTAATTCCTCTAATAGTAACCGGTATTCAATTAAAAACCGGGTCTCTATTAATGACCGGGTGCGCTGTTGAGCTAAGAAATTATAAGCCGGCCTCCTAATACAAGCCGGGTTTCATGTATATTAGAGGAATTACGGTATTTCCCTCAACGGATTTACCATAGGCAATATATTTTGTTATTGTTGTTATATGCTGGCCTGGCTGTGCAGTAAATACCATATAATGGTATGGTGTTAATGTTTACCAAGAGAGTAAGCCTACCTCAGAATTGTATAAAACAAAGTTATTATTATTATTATACCAGTATTGTGATTGCACTATTTTACTTTATTTTACCTTTTTTGACCACCTGTAATTGCACTGTTTACTACCGTATTTCATACAGTACTTGGTTTCAATAAATGAACCCAGTACATTTTACTGGGTTCAAACTGACACAAAATGTTGATTTATTCATTATGATCTGTGTGAAAATTAGAAATATAGGCCTCTCTCTTATACATGCCTCCTCCTAATACAAGCCTGGTATCCGCTACAGTTGAAACAAATAGGGGTTACTATTAGAGGAATTACGGTAATTGAAGCGCGGAGCATAATGTATAATGTTATTTCGCGGAGCATAATGTATAATGTTATTTCGCGAGGCTGCTGACTGAACTAGAAACTGTAACGTTATTATGTTATTTCGCGTTTTTAACAACCAACTACCTGATTCACTCGTCACTGTACATCACTTCTGAAGTATAAACAAACTATACTGCTGTGACGATTTTGAATATCTTAACATGTATTTACGCCCATACAAAACACAACGAGGCATTAACCAACGAGCACCTCTCGAGCACCTCTCAAGAGCACCTGGGGGAGCCTCATGCGCGGTCACTCTCTGCCGCGTCTCTCTCTGCCGCGAAGGGTGTGTGCTAGGGCGGTCACGTGGCCGTGTGGCCAATCAGAGAAACGCTGAACACAAGTTGGTTGCCTTTAATATTCACGCGACGGGGGCGGCGTCTCTCCAAAGCGCAGACCCCTGACGCTGAAAGATCGCGCTGTGCAGGTGAAAAGATGCGACAGCTGCTACCTTGAGTACCGGAGGGGACTCGTGCAATGTATGGCTTCGTCCACATTACAGCCGGCTTGTGGGAGGCATGAAACAGCGTTCGAGATAGGGGAGGGTTGAATTGGATGATACGAAATTGGGATGGGAGAAAAAAATATTGAAAATGGGAGAAAAGGTGGATAAAAAAAATAAATAAAAAAAATAATTATTTGTTGGGGGCTTTCTGTATTTTTTCACCCATCCCAATTTAGTCGTTATGCCAATTCCCTTCCTGGTCATTGCGCGCATAACCCCACTGTCGGCCTGGGGAGGGTGTAGAACTACCACATGCCTCCTCCGATACATGTGGAGTCGCCAGCCGCTTCTTTTCACCCGACAGCGAGGAGTTTCACTGGGGGAACGTAACGCGTGCAGAGGTCCACGCCATCTCCCCCAGATCCCCTCCCTGCTGAACAGGCACCCCGACCGACCAGTAGGAGTCGCAGTTTACAACGACCAGGACACAAACCCCACCGGCTTCCCACCCGCTAACACTGCCAATTGTGTTAGTAGGGACGACTGACCAAGCCGGAGGTACCGCTGACAGCTGGATTTGATCCCAGAGTCTCCGCAGTGTCAACTCCGCAAGTCAACTGCGCTACCCAGCCGCACCTTGACTAACGTCTTATAAGTAGACCTGATAAGTAGGCCTGACTGATGTCACAATACATCGTTTTTGCCTACACCCTAGGCTCTGTTACCCATACTGTACCGACTCTGACTCAATTTATACCTACCTACTGCTTTCATTGCCCACAACTGCCCTACACTGTAATAATAATCATATCAATCAACTACCTACCTCATACTATAGTCTACCCATATAACTCTGTATGATAGCATGTACAATAGTGCTGTATATACCATACATACATATACATTATATATATATATATACCTGCATATAATCCATCTATATACCTACTTACACACCTGTATATAACCCATATAACTCTGTATGATAGCATGTACAATAATGCTGTATATATATATATATATATATATATATATATATATATATATATATATATATATATATATATATTCTTACCATATATGTATATATATCCACATATGTCTGTACATACCTGCATATAATCCTTTTTACATATCTGTAGATACTATATCTATATCTGTATATATCCCTTACCTACTCTTACTAGTTCCACTGCAGACCAGTATGACTTGTACTGTCTGTACTTGTGCTGCATGATGACAATACATTTGAATCTAATCGAATGGTGTTTTTTTCCCATAGCATAACATAATCCATAAAGAGATGGGAGACAGCGACAGCATTATCCACCAACCTGAAGAGCAGACAAGGGCAGGTTATTGATCCCGGCAGGCAGGCCGGGGCTGGCTGTCAGGGGACCAGGCGACAGGCAGGACGGGGGCCTGGTGGCGGTGGAGGACTGGGAGGAAGAGGAGCCGGAGGTGACGGAGGCCTCGTCGCACGGCGAGCGGGGCAGCAGGCTGAACCAGTGGCCCGTCTTCTCCGTCAGGACCCGGAACAGCTGGTCGCTAGGCACCACGGCCGGGCCGAGGTAGGGGGCGGCGCCGGGGAATGACGTGGGCACGGGGGACGCCTCCGGCCTGGCCGCCGAGCACGCGGGGGAGGAGTAGGGGGAGGGGCTGCTGGGTAATGTGGTCTGAGAGCTGGGACAGGAGGAGGGGGGGGACGCGGCGGCGTGGGCTTTGACGGGATAGCCGCTGCTCTCCGAGTCCGGGGACATCTTGGCCACCTCCAGCAGGGTGCTGAGCTTGGAGAAGGAGCCTGGCTTCTGCAGGAACAGGTTGAGGGTGTCCTGGCCGCGCTGGCTCTCCGGCGTGGCCGCGTCTCCGTCGGTGCTCGGGCCCGGGCTGGGGGGCGGTGGCTTCTCCTCCTCCTCCTCCTCGTCAGGCCGCTCCTCCTTCACGCTCCTCTCCACCTCCTCGGACCCTGGGACACACAGTATGGTCAACGTCACATCTCTAGTCTGTCTCCTCTTCTACTCTACTGTTTATAAAAAAGTCTGAATTATTTTACAATGTGATTTGTAACAATCTTTCGGCCCGTCCAGAAAGCACCAGGGTTTTGATATTTGCGATATTGGAAGAAAACGATTCCATTTGTTAACAACACCAGTGGAAGTTGAGGCCTTTGAAAAAGCACATGCTTCAAACATGTACTTTACGTGAATACTTTACCCAAGGCAGTTGTCCTTCCCCGTTCAGTTTGCGCGCCCTGATTGGCCTCTGTCCTTCCGCGTTCGGTTGATTGGCCTCTCAGCGCCCAATCGCGTTAGCCCTACTATCGCCGCACGGAGGAATACTATCCTCGAATTTATACAAATGGAAGTATTGATTTCGCCGTAACGAACCATTAAAAAAATATACCGTTAACTGGATGTTGTTTCTTTACACATATGTTGGATTGTGTTGTGTCATGTTGGTCATGACAAACCAATAAAAAATCGCGAATTAACCGGTCACTCAAGCGCCGTGCATCAGCTTTCAGTTAACGTCGTATTATCTCTCACATCAATATAAATAACGTATTGTTTTCATCTCTCTATTAACGTAACGCGCTATTCATATCAATCGACATCACATCAACCCAGCCTCCTCCAATGTACAGTTTCTACGTCAAATGTATATACACTCTTTTTCTGGACACTTTTTGTATCACAAACAGTACTGTATTAGGAATAAGGGGCAGGTAACTATAAGATTTATTCTTCTTCCTGCTCCTTTTGTCCATGGAATGTTATTTATGATTGTGTAATGAAGAACCTCTGATTGTATGATTCCATGTGGCAAATAAAAACTCTGAAATGAAATGAAATGAAAGTATTTGCAAATCTGGTATGTCATAAACGTATAGATGTAGCAGTACAGTCTATCTGTATGTCGTGTGTGTCATATATGTTATGATGAATTGAAAATGGGGGACCCTGATGTAAACAAGACGAAAGTCTTTCTCTGGTCTGCATCCCCTTAACAATTGTATGTATTGAGCTGTACTGTACTATTCTGTACCCGCATGGTGACAATACATTTTAATCTAATCTAATCTAAAATACCTAGTGAACTAAAGAATCGACTACACTGATGACCGGAAACTAAATGAAGAGTTCAGATGCGTTAATTTAAGTGGCGAGTCTCACCTTCGCTGCTCTGCACGCCCTCGACGAAGACCCCCCCGCACTGCGGCAGCACCCAGTAGCGCCTCCGGTAGCGGTCCTGACCGAACATCATGGACCGCAGCGAGTGGGATGCCTCGAACAGCTTCCTCCTGATTTGACTCTGCTGCTGCAGGGGGAAGCACACGATAAGATAACATACGGTAAGATAAGCTAATTACAGCCCATCTGAGGTTTCTCTCCTCCACATCGCCTGTGGTGCTTTTTCCTATTGCTAGGTTTTTAGTGAGTTTTTCCTCATCTTCATTGGGGAAAGTCTGGGAGTGTCGCATATTTTAATTTTATGGGTTTTTTTTTCTTCTTGATTTATTGTGATGTTTCTTCTTGACTTGTTCAAAGAAGACTTGTACAGCCCATGGGGACATTACCTTGTGATTTTGGGCTTTACAAATACATTTGATTTGTTAAGATAAGATAATCCTTTATTGATCCCTTGTGGAAATTCGGGCATCATAGCAGCAGGGAGGGGGAGGGGAGGTACAGATATGGGCAGGGTAATAATAAAAAGACATAAATATCTGCAATAAAATACAATAACATTTAGAAATTTGAAAAATAAACAGTGAAAACAATATAATTAACTCTGAATATAAATTAAAAATATAAGAAAAATAAACAGTGTAAACAATATAATTAACTCTGAATATAAAAAATATGAGAAAAATAAACAGTGTAAACAACGTTCTGGATGTTGTGGACAAGGAGCGTGATTACGAAACCTAGCCGCATTTCTCGGAGACGCTCTCTGATTGGCTGACGCCTGTTTCTACACTGGTTAAGCTTAGGCACTCTTCGAAGTTGGTTAAGGTTAGAGTTTGTCTTAGAGCGTGACGGCAAGTTCTTTCGACGGTTAAGCTTAGGCACTCTTTCGAAGTTGGTTAAGGTTAGTTTGTCTTAGAGCATGGCGATAGAACGCCAGGTAGTTTGCAGGCTGTTTGACGTGGAAATGGGCAAAGACACAGCTCGTCACGGATTTGGCAAACGCGTCAGTGGCCAATCAGAGAGCGTCAGTCAGTGCCAATCAGAGAGCGTCTCCGAGAAATGCGGCTAGGTTTCGTAATCACACGGACAAGGAGCTTCCTCAGAGAGCTGACCCAGGGGGGAGGAGCTTCCTCAGCCAGCTGACCCAGGGGGGAGGAGCCTGAAGTGAATTACCTTGGTTGATTTCTCTATGTGTTTCTCCAGCTCCTCCACACTGACCGTCTGGTCGCTGTCATCCTGGAAGGAAACACTCACATTAGTACGAGACCAGCAGCCAGGTCTGACATTTACTAGCAACCAGTGGTGGAAGACGTACACAGATAAAGGGTGGCTGATTGGCGCAGTGGGCAAGGCGCTCGCCTCTAACGCAGGATACGCTTGGTTCGAGCCCAGCTCTCGGCGTTGCTACCGGCTGGCCGGTTGTTCATACTAACACAATTGGCAAGTGTTAGAGGGTGGGAAAGCCGGTGGGTGGGGATTGGACGTTGTGGACAGCGATTCCTACAGGTCGGTTTGGTGACGCCAGTGCGGCGGAAGCAGGAAGTAGCGGGGGCAGCGTGAGCCTCCCACGCGTTACTCCTCGCCACTGAGAGTTCGAGCTGCTGCAGTGAAAAGATGCGACAGGCTGCCTCCTCGTGTACCGGAGGGGACACGTGATGCAAGGCTTCTCTAGGGTGCCCACCTGTCCCCCGATATTGGGACGTTTGTCACGCGTAATTTTTTTTTTCAAAGATTATTATTTAAAATTCTTTTTTAAATGTTGTTAATTTAATGCCTCGTTCCAATACCCTCTTATATTTAAAATAAAAAAATCTGGCGACGTCTCAAACCAATGCATTGCGCAGCGGAGGCTGCCGAGCGGAGCAGCTCACTCGAGTCTCGCGCTGCCTGTCACCTGTCACTCGAGTAGTCAGAAGAAAGACCGCCAATATTACTGATACAAGTTGTTTAGCTAGCTAAGAAAAACAAGGAAATGGAGGCAAAAGAAAGAGACTTTGCTCATATAACAGAGACTGGGACAAGAAGTATATACGTGGCTGAGATCCGTTTCAGATGATCCCCAAAAGGTAGAATGCGGAGACGCTGGGCTCGCCTGTTCGATCCCAGCGCTCCACATTGCTCTCAGTTTAGCTGGTCGTCCGTACTAATACACATTGGCCGTATTAGGGGGTGGGAAACTGATGGGTGGGGATCGGGCGTTGTGGACAGCGACTCCTACAGGTCGGTTGGTGCGCCTGCGCAGTAGAATCAGGAAGTGTCGGGGGCAGCGTGAGCCTCCCACGCGTTACTCCTCGCCACTGAGAGATCGAGCTGCGCAGGTGAAAAGATGCGACTGCTGTTACCTCAAGTACCGGAGGGGACTTGTGCTATGTATGACTTAGTCCACATTGCAGCCGGCTTGTGGGAGGCAAGAAACAGCGTTCGTGACAGGGGAGGGTTGAATTGGATGATACGAAATTGGGATGGGAGAAAATATAGAAAATGGGAGAAAAAGTGGATAAAAAAAAAATATTCATAAATGTTTTATTTTGTAAGGGCGGCTGGGTGGCGCAGCGGACACTGCGCTCGTCACCAACGCAAGAGACACAGGGTTCGACTCCGGCTGTCGGCACAGTGGAATTGGGATGGGAGAAAAAGAGAAAAAGTGGATCAAATTTCTTAATTTTTTTTGTATATATTATGTTTTCCATGCAAAATTATTTTCTTCAAAGTAACTAGTAACAGATAAATGTAGTGGAGTAAAAGTATAAAGTTCCCTCAAGGGGGCGGTCAGGTGGCGTAGCGGAGATTGTGCTCGTCACCAATGCAAGAGGCTGCGGTCTCGACTCCCGGAGAGTCAGCATTGCCTTGGCTCGGGCTGATCGCTATACTAACTCGTTTGGCTGAGTTAGGGGGAGGGGAGCCGTGGGTGGGTCCTGGGCGTTGTGGACAGCGACCCCTACAGTTCGGTCGGGGCGCCTGCTCAGCAAGGGTAGGATCTGGAGAGAGGTAGTGCGACCTTCCACACGTTACACTCTCCCGGTAAGAATCTGCGCGGCCAGGCTGGCTGCACATGCGTCGGAGGAAAGCATGTGACAGTCTCCGGCCTCTCGGACCAACAGTAGGGGAAAGTGCGCAACAACCAAGAAGGGGGTTGGGAATTGGCATAACGACTAACAGTGGGATGGGAGAAAAATCGGAAAAAGAAGGAGGGGGAAAAAGAGAATAATATAAAAAAAAAAAAAAGTTCCCTCAAATGAAAATACTCAAGTACAAGTACAGTAGCTCGAAAATTTACTTAAGTACAGTACTTGAGTACAAATACTTAGTTACTTTCCACCACTGCTAGCAACGAACAGCGTCTCTAATCACCTCCTCCTCGCAGGTCTCTCCTTTCTTCCCTTTCTTTCCTCCCTCCTCCTCGTCCTCGTCCTCCTCCTCGTCCCCCTGGTCCTCGCTGTCCTCCTCCTCGTCCTCCTCGCTGTCCCCTTCTTTCCTCTTGCGCTTGCGTCCGGCGGCCGGGGTTCCCAGGCTGTGGCCGTCCTCTCCCCCCTGGCTGCCCTCCCTCCGGCCCGTCCGCTTGCTGTGGATGGTCCTCAGTCTGGAGACAACGTTCAGTTAGCAGCAGTATATTTCTTAATGCTCTTAGAGGCAGCAGTATATTTCTTAGTGTTCTTATAGGCAGCAGTATATTTCTTAGAGGCAGCAGTATATTTCTTAGAGGCAGCAGTATTATATGTTCTTATAGGCAGCAGTATATGTTCTTAGAGGCAGCAGTAGATATGTTCTTATAGGCAGCAGTATATGTTCTTAGAGGCAGCAGTAGATATGTTCTTAGAGGCAGTAGTAGATATGTTCTTAGAGGCAGCAGTATATATGTTCTTAGAGGCAGTAGTAGATATGTTCTTAGAGGCAGGTACTCACTTGCGCAGCTTGCCCTCGATGACCCACTTGTCCTTCCTCAGGTTGGTCATGTGATCTATGCTGTTGTCAATTTCACTGCAAAGACACAACACCGAATTGAACGGTTAAACCTGCTCGTTGAACGTGTGTGAATGCTGAAACAGATGTGTACCATCACATGGTAGCGCACCGCAAGGTGCATCAGATAGAACACAACTGAGAACTATTAGGAACATCTGAGCACTAAGTGTGTCTGACTCTTGTACCTCCCCTCCCATTTCCCCCCTCCCCCATGCTGCTATGACGCCAGCATTTCCCCCAAGGGACCAATAAAGGAATATCTTATAGCTCTCAAAGTGTTACTGGCACTTGTGTAAAATGTATGACATATAGGTTTGATGCAACCCTGTGAAACTGTCCATCAGAACAAAAACGTATCCTATTCCCTTTGATACTTGTGGTAGTTCATTAAAAATTCAAGTCCCCATGAATAAAACACTGTCACACCGTCTACTCTCACAACAGATGAGTCTGCTAGAACCAAGGCCTGTTTGTGCTGCTCAATGAATAACAATCAAAAGACAAGGAAACCAAAGAGGCTTTTATTTGGACTTTCTCAGATCAGAATTCAACGGGGCAACACTATGAGCCAAAGCTATAAACACCTTCCCTCATTAGACCTCCTTCTTTTAGCTTTCTTCATTGATTGATTGATTGATTGGTTGAGTGGTTGATTGATTGTTTGGCTGACTGATTGATTGGCTAAATGTATCATCCTGTCATGGTGATACACTGGCCAACCTTTGGGGCAACATGATAGTGATGTGCTTGTAAAGAGGAAGCTGGGTGAGACAGTAGCACAGACAATAGAATGTATCTGGGCAACAAGAGCCAAGCAATCAGTACAGACGCTTGTTGGACGCTTGTTGGACACTTGTTGGACGCTTGTCCAATGTTGTCCGACTATGTTGCCCAAGAAGCAGCCAGTGTCTCACCACCCAGAGGAACGCCAATGCAGTTAAAAGTGCAACATGTGTGACTGAACGGGCAGTCATCGTAATCATCAATATCATCACTTTTATTGTACTTATTTTATTTTTTATTTATTTTATGCCTATTCGTATTTCTGCATTTTATACATTGTTTTTATTCTGTCAACTATATGCAGATTTTTATGCCTATGTTCATTTTGTGCTACTTGCTGTGGGGCAGGTTGGGCTGCGGTCCATGTGTGAAAAGTGCTATATAGATAGTTATTCATATTTATTATTATTATATTATAGAAAATGTATGCATTGAAATGTCTGTAAAGTCTTGATGACATTGAAAATGAGGGTGACCTCAATTGTCCTTTTCGCGAATAAATAAAGGTTTGAACATTCACACCTTCAACTTCATCATCACTGTAGTCAGCATTATGACTCGACTAGGATATAAACGTTTGTTAATTATAGAATTAACTAATTATATAATATATTAATTATATTGTTTACACTGTTCATTTTTCTCATAGTTTTATATTCAGATCTAATTGCCTATATTTATGCATTTCTACTATTACCCTGCCCATACCTGTACCCCCCCTCCCCCATGCTGTTATGATGCCCACATTTCCCCAAGGGGATCAATAAAGGAATATCTCCTCTCCTCTCCCTGCCCCCCCCTCCCCTCCTCTCCTCTCCTCTCCCCTCCCCTCGCCTCACCTGACGACAGCCTTGCTGCAGCAGAGTTCGTTCACCAGGAAGCCCAGCACGGAGGCCTTCTGCTCGGGCGTGTGGGCCTGGAAGGCCTTGGTCCTCAGGCTGAGAGCCAGACCAGCCAGCTCCGTGTGTCTGCAGTGAGCCTCCATGTAGATCTGCAGGACCTCAGACACGTTGTCCCTGGTGATGCCCACGTTGGTCAGGTGCTCCCCCAGCGCCGTCTTGGTCTGGAAGCAGGATACACATGACATGAATATAGAAAGATTACATTCAAATGTGTTGTCATCATCAGTGATGCCAGTAACTAGTTACTAGTTACTAAGTAACTAGTTACTGTAATCTGATGACTTTTTTCAGTAAATAGTAATCTAACTTGTTACTTTTTACAAGCCAGTAATCTGATTACAGTTACTTTTCCAAGTGGCTGTGAGTTACTATTTAGTTACTATCTCATAATGCTGATGATAAGAGAGCCAGGGGTACAGTCAGCTAGACCGGAGTATGGCCTGATGGCTGATGACGTCTCATGATGACCTGTCTGAGCAGCCAATCATGATTTATGACATATGCACTTTCAATAAAGCATTATTTAAAAAAAAAAAACTGTTGTCATTCTTGTGGCAGCAGCAGGGGGGACGACGACGACTTCGTAACCTAGTTACTTTCAAAGTAACTAAGTTACTTTGATAATCAAGTAATCAGTAAAGTAACTAGATTACTTTTTAAAGGAGTAATCAGTAATCAGATTATTTTTACAAGTAATCTGTGGCATCACTGGTCATCATACAGCACAAGTACAGTACAATGAAAAGAGGTTTGGCATCCAACCAGAGTGCAAATGTAACAGTAAAGTGCAATAGTAATATACAATGTACAGGTGATTAAACTGGGTATAAAATATATAAATTAGTACTACTGAGTAATAGTGCTAATCAGATGTATGTACAGAGTTGTAGTATTAATCTTGATTTTGATCAGGGTATGTGTACTGTAAGCTCTCAGTAAGAATAACACAGGGGGTTGAAACACCCTCTCTGTTCAGGCTCCTTCCTTTAATGTGGTGGAGTACGGGGCTCCTTGAAGAGCGTGATGTAAAGTCACACGGAGGAGGCGTGACTAAGCCCTACAGAATAGCATGGAGAAATGGCTTTGGGGATGAATTAGAATTGCTGGTTTAAACTGTAGACGGCGTATTAAAAAGAGCTCTAAACACCGATAACCCTCCAGGAACAGATAAGCCTCTTCATTTAGCGGCACGGTGCCGGGGAGCTGATAACACCCCCCGTGTGTGTCCTGACTGTGGAGCCGTGGAGGCGGGGGGGAGGGAGGGGGGTGTTGAGATCAGAGCTATGAGGGACACTGTGGTGGAGGGAGAGCGGCGGTGTTGAGATCAGAGCTATGAGGGACACTGTGGTGGAGGGAAGAAATAACTCTCTTGGTCAGAGAGCTGGTTGTTATAATTTATTAGATCCAATTGGAGATTTGGCTCGAGAAGACACCACGAGCCCCTGGCCGGGGGGTCTCGTAATGAGTGTTCCATCTATGGTACGTTGGGTGACTAAGTGTTCTATGGTACGTTACTGTAAGTGTTCTATGGTACGTTGGGTGGATGTAAGTGTTCTATGGTACGTTACTGTAAGTGTTCTATGGTACATTACTGTTAGTGTTCTATGGTACGTTACTGTAAGTGTTCTATGGTACGTTGGGTGGATGTAAGTGTTCTATGGTACGTTACTGTAAGTGTTCTATGGTACGTTACTGTAAGTGTTCTATGGTACGTTACTGTTAGTGTTCTATGGTACGTTACTGTTAGTGTTCTATGGTACGTTACTCTAAGGGCTAGATCCACAAAGAATGGATTGCACGGAGCAAGTTGCACCCTTACTTACAATTCATTATGAATTGAAGATGGGGGACCCTGATGTAAACAAGACGAAAGTCTTTCTCTGGTCTGCATCCCCTTAACAATTGTGTGTATTATATTGTGTGTTTCTTACATATCTCGATGTGATTTATCAAGAAATATCTACAGCAAGAATTCTGGGTCTCAATGAATCCAAAATGTCAATGTGGTTAGAAGTGGTGGAGAGAATAAAAGCTAGCTTATAATGGTAGTGTCTGGTTAGGAACGAGGGATAATGGAGGTACTATCCAAAGAGGGGTCCGGGAGGGGGGGGTTCGAGCTGGAGCATATGTGTGTAGGGTTTTAGATAACAGGTATTAGGGGTATATCCTGTATAAGACATTGGTATAATTGGTAATTTCGTTGGATATACACTGTATACGGTAAAGTATTATTATATATTTTTTTTTGCTTTCTGTTTCTGTGCTTGCATGTCATTTTAGCCATCTTAATTGTTAGTTTCATTATGTATTGTGTGTTGAGTACTGACTTTTAATAATTTTGTTTTGCAATAATAATAAAAAAAAAAAAAAAGAAAAAAAAAAGTGGTGTGTATTGAGCCGTACTGTATTGTACCCATTCTGCAATCTGTTAATACAATTTTCATTCAATCAATCACCGCGCAGATTGATTGATTGAATGAACATTTTATTAACAGATTGCAGAATGGGTACAATACAGTACGGCTCAATACACACAATTGTTAAGGGGATGCAGACCAGAGAAAGACTTTCGTCTTGTTTACATCAGGGTCCCCCATTTTCAATTCATAATGAATTGTAAGCAAGGGTGCAACTTGCTCTGTGCAATCCATTCTTTGTGGATCTAGCCCTAAGTGTTCTATGGTACGTTACTGTAAGTGTTCTATGGTACGTTACTCTAGGTGTTCTATGGTACGTTACTCTAGGTGTTCTATGGTACGTTACTGTACATGTTCTATGGTACGTTACTCTAGGTGTTCTATGGTACGTTACTGTACGTGTTCTATGGTACGTTACTGTATGTGTTCTATGGTAAGTTACTATACGTGCTTGTGCTCTCTCACCCTGTGTCCTGAGGGCAGTCCCGGGTCACACACGGCAGCAGAGAGCATGAGCACCAGCAGGTCCTGGACGTGTCCTGCGCGGTCCCCCAGGTTGAGGAGCCCCTCCTGCAGGACGCTCAGGCTGGGGACCTGGACGCTCACGTCCAGACGCAGCACCTTGCCGAAGCTCCGCAGGAACTGCAGCACCATCAGGCAGTCGGAGAAGGTCGTGCCGGACAGGACCAGGCCGGGGACATGGGACAGCTCCGGGAGGGGCTGGGGGGGAAACACTGCGAGTTAACATAATTATACCTTGATCTATATAACTAGGGATGCACCAAGTGACCCATCTCAAAGCCCACCATCTTTTCTTGATCCTCCAATCACAATGGTTGCTTCCAGTGGGAAGCAACCATTGTGATTGGAGGATCAAGAAAAAAGGGCGGGGTTTGAGATAGGTCAATTTTGATACCGGTATGGGATAAGGGGCTACTACCAGGCTGAAACAGAGAGAGAGAGAGAGAGAGTGTGAGAGTGTGAGAGTGTGAGTGTGTGTGTGTGTGTGAGTGAGTGAGTGAGTGAGTGAGTGAGTGAGTGAGTGAGTGAGTGAGTGAGTGAGTGTGTGTGGGACATTTTAGTTGTATTATAGTTTTGACACATAAATATGTTGGATATCACATATCTAACGGTGGGAATGGATTTTATAGAAATATGTTGATATCTCTAACAGAAAGATGTTGATATCTCTTAAGTAAAGATGTTGATATCTCTAACAGAAAGATGTTGATATCTCTTAAGTAAAGATGTTGATATCTCTAACAGAAAGATGTTGATATCTCTTAAGTAAAGATGTTGATATCTCTTAAGTAAATCTGTTGATATCTCTTATGTAAAGATGTTGATATCTCTTATGTAAAGCTGTTGATATATCTTATGTAAAGCTGTTGATATATCTTATGTAAAGATGTTGATATATCTTATGTAAAGATGTTGATATATCTTATGTAAAGATGTTGATATATCTTATGTAAAGATGTTGATATATCTTATGTAAAGATGTTGATATCTCTTAAGTAAAGATGTTGATATATCTTATGTAAAGATGTTGATATTTCTTATCTTATGTAAAGATGTTGATATCTCTTATGTAAAGATGTTGATATCTCTTATGTAAAGATGTTGATATATCTTAAGTAAAGATGTTGATATATCTTAAGTAAAGATGTTGATATCTCCAACAGAAAGATGTTGATATCTCTTAAGTAAAGATGTTGATATATCTTATGTAAAGATGTTGATATCTCTTATGTAAAGATGTTGATATCTCTTATGTAAAGATGTTGATATCTCTTATGTAAAGATGTTGATATCTATAACAGAAAGATGTTGATATCTCTTAAGTAAAGATGTTGATATCTCTTATGTAAAGATGTTGATCTCTTATGTAAAGATGTTGATATCTATAACAGAAAGATGTTGATATCTCTTAAGTAAAGATGTTGATATCTCTAACAGAAAGATGTTGATATGTAAAGATGTTGATATCTCTAACAGAAAGATGTTATGTAAAGATGTTGATATCTATAACAGAAAGATGTTGATATCTCTTAAGTAAAGATGTTGATATCTCTAACAGAAAGATATTGATATCTCTAACAGAAAGATGTTGATATGTAAAGATGTTGATATCTATAACAGAAAGATGTTGATATCTCTAACAGAAAGATGTTGATATCTATAACAGAAAGATGTTGATATCTATAACAGAAACATTTTGATATCTATAACAGAAAGCTGTTGATATCTCTAACAGAAAGATGTTGATATCTTTGTAACATTGTGAGTTAACATGTTACTTATTGCCTGAACTCCAATAAGAGTCTCAATTAAATAAATGGAGAAGTCAGTAATGGGGCTTACGGCGATTAACTTGACATCATGGCAGGGCTTAGGGAGATGATATGGGATTAAGAACAGAGAACTTCCTACAGGTGTTAAGCTCTGTGGATGTGATCACAAAGCATCTTTGAGTAGCAGAGCTGATCAGTCTTTACAGTCACGCGACCTGAACGCTGTTCCCAGATCAGAAACACAATTTTTTTTTTTTTTTTTAACTTCGCGACTAGAGGCCCAGCATGATCTTTACAGTATAATATGGGGTGATTCTGTGGCTGCTATGCCACCAGTGGCCACTTGATGGCAGTCTTTTGACCTGCTGCCCTGCTTTCATTCACCTCTGCTACGCTCAGTGATGTTACCAGCCATCTATTCCGGCAGCACTAGCTGAAGCTGAGCTCTGTAGATTTTGTCAGAGCGATAACATACTGGAGGGATCTTCACACACAGTCAGTTTACAGTTTGTTTGGCAATACGTCACATCTAAAAAAAGAACAACAACAACAACATACTATATCTTTTCAAAATGTGATATAATTTCAGCTCCAAGAGATGATTGAGTAAAATACAGGCTCCCCTGCACTCGGGCTGAGGGGAGGGGGGCTGAGGGAGGCTGAGAGGTGGCTGAGAGGGGCTAAGGGGGGGCTGAGGGAGGCTGAGGGGGGCTGAGGGAGGCTGAGGGGGGCTGAGGGAGGCTGAGGGGGGCTGAGGGAGGCTAAGGGGGGGCTGAGGGAGGCTGAGGGGGGCTGAGGGAGGCTGAGGGGGGCTGAGGGAGGCTGAGGGGGGCTGAGGGAGGCTGAGGGGGGCTGAGGGAGGCTGAGGGGGGCTGAGGGAGGCTGAGAGGGGCTGAGGGAGGCTGAGGGGGGCTGAGGGAGGCTGAGGGGGGCTGAGGGAGGCTGAGGGGGGCTGAGGGAGGCTGAGGGGGGCTGAGGGAGGCTGAGGGGGGCTGAGGGAGGCTGAGAGGGGCTGAGGGAGGCTGAGGGGGGCTGAGGGAGGCTGAGAGGGGCTGAGGGAGGCTGAGGGGGGCTGAGGGAGGCTGAGGGGGGCTGGCTGAGGGAGGCTGAGGGATTGATGAGTCACCCCCCCAGGTCTCTGGGTACCTTGTGATCAGCTAAGCACATGTCTTCATTTGGCTTCTTCAACTCCTTGGCAATTTCCAGCTCCAGCCTCCTGAGCTCCAGCTTCCGCTCCTTGTTTAACCGCTTCTCGTCCCGCTTCTCCTGCTTCAGCCGCTCTCTCTCCTGCGGCACAGAGACAAGAACTTGTAAGTCGCTTTGGATAAAAGAGTCAGCTAAATTACTAAATGTAAAACATTTAAATGTAAGTTAACACTCTCTCTCCTGCAGCACAGAGACAAGTTAACGCTCTCTCTCCTGCACCAGAGACAAGTTAACACTCTCTCTCATAGATTTTAGTGCTGCATTTGATGTGCTGGACCATTCTCTACTGGTTGAGAAACTTAAATGTTATGGTTTTAACTCTTCTGCTTTAAAGTGGATACTAAGTTATTTGTCCTCTAGATCACAGAAGGTGTATCTAAATGGCAGCCTGTCCAGTAGCAGAGTGTGGCGTTCCGCAAGGAAGTTGCCTAGGACCTTTGCTCTTCTCTGTATTTACTAATGACCTATCTTGGGCTACCAAATGTGCTACAACAGTTCTTTATGCAGATGATTCAACATTGTATTACGCTGCACCATCATGCAATGTACTTAATGAAGTTTTGAGTAGAGAACTTAAAGTTGTGCATGACTGGGTAGTATGTAATAGACTTGTCCTTAATATCTCCAAGACTAAATGTATTGTGCTGGGAACAAGGCACAGGTTATCTACAAATCCAAAGCTTCATTTAAACTTGTGTAATTCAGCAGTTCAACAAGTTGAAAGTACTAAACTCCTTGGAGTGATGCTGGATTGCACTCGGTCTTGGTCTCAGCATATTAATTATATTGTTTTAAAAATGGGAAGAGCAATTGGTATTTCCAGGAAATGTGCTTCTTTTGTTGCCCGTCCCCTTTTATGTCAGATAGTGCAAAGTTTAGTTTTATGTCATCTTGACTATTCCTCTGCGATGTGGTCATCTGCTGCCAGTGGTGACCTCAGGAAGCTCCAGGTGGTCCAGAACAGGGCAGCACGGTTGGTACTGGGCTGCTCACTAAGGTCTAATGTGAGCCATATGCATGCCCGCCTCTCTTGGCTTAACGTTGAAAATAGATTGTCTTTTAATATACTTGTGCTGTTCAAGTTGGTCATGAGCAGTAAAACTCCTGTTTTTATACATAATCAGATAGTTTTTAGTAATACTGTGCACAAGCATTACACTAGAGGTTCGAGTAGTGGGCAGCTTGAATTGCCAGGTCCTAGAACCAGCGCTTTGGGGAGATCTTTTATTTTTAGAGCATTAACTCTTTGGAATGGCCTGCCTCGGAACCTCTGCTGCATTTACAGTAGATTCACTTTCAAGTTAACGCTCTCTCTCCTGCACCACAGAGACAAGTTAACACTCTCTCTCCTGCACCAGAGACAAGTTAACACTCTCTCTCCTGCACCAGAGACAAGTTAACACTCTCTCTCCTGCACCAGAGACAAGTTAACACTCTCTCTCCTGCACCAGAGACAAGTTAACACTCTCTCTCCTGCACCAGAGACAAGTTAACACTCTCTCTCCTGCAGCAGAGACAAGTTAACACTCTCTCTCCTGCACCAGAGACAAGTTAACACTCTCTCTCCTGCACCAGAGACAAGTTAACACTCTCTCTCCTGCAGCAGAGACAAGTTAACACTCTCTCTCCTGCACCAGACACAAGTTAACACTCTCTCTCCTGCACCAGAGACAAGTTAACACTCTCTCTCCTGCACCAGACACAAGTTAACGCTCTCTCTCCTGCACCAGAGACAAGTTAACACTCTCTCCTGCACCAGAGACAAGTTAACACTCTCTCTCCTGCAGCAGAGACAAGTTAACACTCTCTCCTGCACCAGAGACAAGTTAACACTCTCTCTCCTGCAGCAGAGACAAGTTAACACTCTCTCTCCTGCACCACAGAGACAAGTTAACACTCTCTCTCCTGCACCAGAGACAAGTTAACACTCTCTCTCCTGCACCAGAGACAAGTTAACACTCTCTCTCCTGCACCAGAGACAAGTTAACACTCTCTCTCCTGCACCAGAGACAAGTTAACACTCTCTCTCCTGCACCAGAGACAAGTTAACACTCTCTCCTGCACCAGAGACAAGTTAACACTCTCTCTCCTGCACCACAGAGACAAGTTAACACTCTCTCTTCTGCACCAGAGACAAGTTAACACTCTCTCTCCTGCTGCACAGAGACAAGTTAACACTCTCTCTCCTGCACCAGAGACAAGTTAACACTCTCTCTCCTGCACCAGAGACAAGTTAACACTCTCTCTCCTGCAGCAGAGACAAGTTAACACTCTCTCTCCTGCAGCAGAGACAAGTTAACACTCTCTCTCCTGCACCAGAGACAAGTTAACACTCTCTCTCTCCTGCACCAGAGACAAGTTAACACTCTCTCTCCTGCACCAGAGACAAGTTAACACTCTCTCTCCTGCACCAGAGACAAGTTAACACTATCTCTCCTGCACCAGAGACAAGTTAACACTCTCTCTCCTGCAGCAGAGACAAGTTAACACTCTCTCTCCTGCACCAGAGACAAGGTAACACTCTCTCTCCTGCACCAGAGACAAGTTAACACTCTCTCTCCTGCAGCAGAGACAAGTTAACACTCTCTCTCCTGCACCAGAGACAAGTTAACACTCTCTCTCCTGCACCAGAGACAAGTTAACACTCTCTCTCCTGCACCAGAGACAAGTTAACACTCTCTCTCCTGCACCAGAGACAAGTTAACACTCTCTCTCCTGCACCACAGAGACAAGTTAACACTCTCTCTCCTGCACCAGAGACAAGTTAACACTCTCTCTCCTGCACCACAGAGACAAGTTAACACTCTCTCTCCTGCACCAGAGACAAGTTAACACTCTCTCTCCTGCACCACAGAGACAAGTTAACACTCTCTCTCCTGCACCAGAGACAAGTTAACACTCTCTCTCCTGCACCAGAGACAAGTTAACACTCTCTCTCCTGCACCAGAGACAAGTTAACACTCTCTCTCCTGCAGCAGAGACAAGTTAACACTCTCTCTCCTGCACCACAGAGACAAGTTAACACTCTCTCTCCTGCACCAGAGACAAGTTAACACTCTCTCTCCTGCAGCAGAGACAAGTTAACACTCTCTCTCCTGCTGCACAGAGACAAGTTAACACTCTCTCTCCTGCACCAGAGACAAGTTAACACTCTCTCTCCTGCAGCAGAGACAAGTTAACACTCTCTCTCCTGCTGCACAGAGACAAGTTAACACTCTCTCTCCTGCACCACAGAGACAAGTTAACACTCTCTCTCCTGCACCAGAGACAAGTTAACACTCTCTCTCCTGCACCAGAGACAAGTTAACACTCTCTCTCCTGCACCAGACACAAGTTAACACTCCCTCTCCTGCAGCAGAGACAAGTTAACACTCTCTCTCCTGCAGCAGAGACAAGTTAACACACTCTCTCTCCTGCACCAGAGACAAGTTAACACTCTCTCTCCTGCACCAGAGACAAGTTAACACTCTCTCTCCTGCACCAGAGACAAGTTAACACTCTCTCTCTCCTGCACCAGAGACAAGTTAACACTCTCTCTCCTGCACCAGAGACAAGTTAACACTCTCTCTCCTGCAGCAGAGACAAGTTAACACTCTCTCTCCTGCACCAGAGACAAGTTAACACTCTCTCTCCTGCACCAGAGACAAGTTAACACTCTCTCTTCTGCACCAGAGACAAGTTAACACTCTCTCTCCTGCAGCAGAGACAAGTTAACACTCTCTCTCCTGCACCACAGAGACAAGTTAACACTCTCTCTCCTGCACCAGAGACAAGTTAACACTCTCTCTCCTGCACCAGAGACAAGTTAACACTCTCACTCTCTCTCCTGCACCAGAGACAAGTTAACACTCTCTCTCCTGCAGCAGAGACAAGTTAACACTCTCTCTCCTGCAGCAGAGACTAGTTAACACTCTCTCTCCTGCACCAGAGACAAGTTAACACTCTCTCTCCTGCACCACAGAGACAAGTTAACACTCTCTCTCCTGCACCAGAGACAAGTTAACACTCTCTCTCCTGCACCAGAGACAAGTTAACACTCTCTCTCCTGCACCAGAGACAAGTTAACGCTCTCTCTCCTGCAGCAGAGACAAGTTAACACTCTCTCTCCTGCACCAGAGACAAGTTAACACTCTCTCTCCTGCAGCAGAGACAAGTTAACACTCTCTCTCCTGCACCACAGAGACAAGTTAACTCTCTCTCTCCTGCACCAGAGACAAGTTAACACTCTCTCTCCTGCAGCAGAGACAAGTTAACACTCTCTCTCCTGCACCAGAGACAAGTTAACGCTCTCTCTCCTGCACCAGAGACAAGTTAACACTCTCTCTCCTGCACCAGAGACAAGTTAACACTCTCTCTCCTGCACCAGAGACAAGTTAACACTCTCTCTCCTGCACCAGAGACATTGTTAACACTCTCTCTCCTGCACCAGAGACAAGTTAACACTCTCTCTCCTGCACCAGAGACAAGTTAACACTCTCTCTCCTGCAGCAGAGACAAGTTAACACTCTCTCTCCTGCACCACAGAGACAAGTTAACACTCTCTCTCCTGCACCAGAGACAAGTTAACACTCTCTCTCCTGCACCAGAGACAAGTTAACACTCTCTCTCCTGCACCACAGAGACAAGTTAACACTCTCTCTTCTGCACCAGAGACAAGTTAACACTCTCTCTCCTGCACCAGAGACAAGTTAACACTCTCTCTCCTGCACCACAGAGACAAGTTAACACTCTCTCTCCTGCACCAGAGACAAGTTAACACTCTCTCTCCTGCACCAGAGACAAGTTAACACTCTCTCTCCTGCACCAGAGACAAGTTAACACTCTCTCTCCTGCACCAGAGACAAGTTAACACTCTCTCTCCTGCACCAGAGACAAGTTAACACTCTCTCTCCTGCACCAGAGACAAGTTAACACTCTCTCTCCTGCTGCACAGAGACAAGTTAACACTCTCTCTCCTGCACCAGAGACAAGTTAACACTCTCTCCTGCAGCAGAGACAAGTTAACACTCTCTCTCCTGCACCACAGAGACAAGTTAACACTCTCTCTCCTGCACCAGAGACAAGTTAACACTCTCTCTCCTGCACCAGAGACAAGTTAACACTCTCTCTCCTGCACCACAGAGACAAGTTAACACTCTCTCTCTCCTGCACCAGAGACAAGTTAACACTCTCTCTCCTGCACCAGAGACAAGTTAACACTCTCTCTCCTGCAGCAGAGACAAGTTAACACTCTCTCTCCTGCAGCAGAGACAAGTTAACACTCTCTCTCCTGCACCAGAGACAAGTTAACACTCTCTCTCCTGCACCAGAGACAAGTTAACACTCTCTCTCCTGCACCAGAGACAAGTTAACACTCTCTCTCCTGCAGCAGAGACAAGTTAACACTCTCTCTCCTGCACCAGAGACAAGTTAACACTCTCTCTCCTGCACCAGAGACAAGTTAACACTCTCTCTCCTGCACCAGAGACAAGTTAACACTCTCTCTCCTGCACCAGAGACAAGTTAACACTCTCTCTCCTGCACCAGAGACAAGTTAACACTCTCTCTCCTGCAGCAGAGACAAGTTATATTTCGTATTGCATCGCGTCCCGCTCTGAGCCTTACGAGATACTCCTATCTCCTGTGATACCTAATGTATCTCCCACGAACAAAAACACATGCACCCCACCTGTATGGGGCCCCGCCCCTTATGGTGGCACCGCCCATATAACCATGACCCTGGTCATGAAACACCCTTCCTCTATTTTCGTCCCAGCGTATTGGATGCGTGCACCATACGAGCTAGCGGAATGAAAAGATTAAGGAAGATTAATAATGTTGGAAGCTTACCGGAGGTTGCTGGCCCCTGGCATCTTCGACGCATGTTTTCGGCGACACGACGGGCCTGTGATGTTCCTCGTTTGATGACTGCACATCGAGGTTCAGCTGTACAAGGCTGTCGGGCCAGCTTGTACTCAGGTAGGCCCTGTGTCTTCAGGCATGGGTATTAGTGTTAGTAATGCTGGTTTGTTTTGTTAACACAACCATGTTGTGTGTTGGCGCCGGGGGCAGGATGGTTTGGTGAACGTTCTCTGCAGGGAACGGTTTCCAAGCTGTCTTGGGCGTGCTGCTAAAACATCTAAAGCTATGCTAACATGCTATCGCTACTGCCGCATGCTATTACTACTGCTAATTGCTATGCTGTTTTAATGTCTCCGCCGTGGGATGTTGTCACTCTCCCGCCTCTTGCCCGGTTCATCAATGAAGGTCAGTCGGTAGCTGTTGTGGGGTTTTTGAGTTCTATTTACCTTTTTCGGGTAAATGGGTTGACAACGGGGTAGGTCGTGGCTAGGTTCCTAGCCAGGTATTTTACCTTGTGTTCCGGCGGGGTTTGTTGAACGGTGTTCCCATCTGGGTTGGCGTCGGGTAGTGGGGCTATGGGTCCAGCCGACATGATAGACATGTTGCGTGTCTGTGCACAGGCAATTGTTGTCTTGGGTCCCACATTGCCTGGCGTTAGGCTGCAGTAGTATAAGGGCAGGGCCGCCTGGGAGAAATGTGAGGCCCTGTGCGTTTTTAGACGCGAGGCCCCCCATCTCCTGGGGCGGCCCTGTGTAGGGGGCTATTGTTTCGTTTTGTCACTCTGCTATGAGAAGGTCTGTCTTGCTACAGCTTTCTCTCCTCTCAAACCATTCATACTGACGGTCAATCGGTATACTGGGGGAGTAGTGCGGGGGGGGGCTTTGTTTACCTTTTTTGGTAAATGGGCTAAACTAGGGCTGGTGTTCTGTTGTGAATATTTTGAATGAAGACGGGTCTGGTCCGTCTCCCCTTAACTTTGTGTGTATGGGTTTGCTCATTCTACAGTTTTTGTGGTTTAGCTCTTTTATTCATTTAACCCTTTCATGGTGCACACCACAGTGGAGGGTGCTGTTTGCAATCACCACTGGTGCTCCATGTTAACGTCAGTCCTTTGTTTTTGATATATTGAAACAATGCCCCGCCCGGCCGACACCTTGGGTGGGTCGGCCTGGCGAGTGGCTGGTGGGCTGTTAAGGCTTGTACCGCCACGGTATGGAATTGGCAACGATTAGAACTGTGTTCGAATTGGTGTTTTTTCTATTAAAAAAAAAAATGGTGTCTGGTGGAGGGGCCTTGGGGCCAGCCGACGTCGACACATCGCGCGAGGTTGTTGACGTTATTAGCTTTGACCCAGCCGCAAGCTATAACCGCTCAGGGTTCCCCTCTCCGCAGGGGATTTTGGTCTTCTGCTGGAGCGCGGGCGGTATTGTCCTAGGCCCTACACCGCCTCACACCGCGCAGCCAGAAGAAGAGAGAGCACGGCCTCGTCAGCGGCGATGACGGGGCCCTCGACAGGCGGCCATGTTTCCCCCGCCAGTGGTGCCCTGGTTGGAGAATCGACAGGGTATCGTGAGGCCGACAGTCTTGGCGGCCGAGGGATCGGCCATTTTGGGTGATTTCGGTGTTGGTAAACCACTCCGTCGTCATTTTGCCGCGAGCAGCCCGCTCCCCGCTCAGTCCGCTTTCTGTTACCCTCAGAAGCGGGGCTCTGGGTGTGTTCCTTTGGCTGCGGGCCGCGAACCTTCTTGAAGCGTATGCGGCCCCATTCTTCGCTTCTCATGGAGACAGGGGCTGACACCCAGTTGATGGCTGAGCCTGGGTCTGTCCGTGAGAATGTTGTGCTGTCAAGCGGCTCCCACACCTTGAACTGTGTTGGTTGAGCCTGGTGTTACGTCTGTCAACTTAAGTGTTGTCAGCAGGGGGGCTCGAAACCTTTTGAGGCACACAGTGCGGGCTTCCCCGGCCTCGCCTTCGCCAGGCCAGGTATCATGTTGGTGCTCCCACTCCTGGAATATTGGCAAGTGGTCGCAGCTCACATGGTTTGGGGTGGTAGTGATATCACTGCAGGGCTACGGTGTGTAGGAACCCATGGGGGCCTTACACCTTGCATGTCCGGCTGCAGAACAACTCCTTCAGCATGTTCTGGAGGGGTGTTCAGTGGGGGGGCTTTTTTGATCGGAAGCCCCCCGTATCAGACAGGCCCTTTTCTGTCGGGGTTCCCCCTTGGGTGCGATTGCCTCGTGGGTGGTGTCAGGGTCAGGTGTTCCGACACGGAACGCGCTCCTCGCACGATTCCAGGGTTGTCTTCGCACAGCGGGGGGGACCGGGCCAACTATCTACAGTTCCTGGCGGACCTGCGCCACGTGACGGCGGGTGCGTTGGGAGTGTCGTCACATATGACTACGGCAGTACCATATGTCGAGGTAGATGGAGAGAATGGTGAGGCGGGGACTTGTGTTTACACAACCCCACCCGTTTTCAGGTTTGGTACAGACCCTGTTGTCGGGGTCTCCAGCAGGGACAGCTCTGGTCGACGAGATCCAATCTCTGTGGACGAAGCAAGCCATCGTCGTGGCGTTCTCCTCCCGGTGTTCTCTGCCCGAGAAGTCGGGAGGGAGGGGTGTAAGACCCAGGCTGGACCTGTCCCATGGGAAGGTTCAGCATTTTTTGGATCGTCTCCTACCTGTTGAACACTGTCAGGTGGGGGTCTGGTTCTCCTCCATAGACCTGTAGGATGCGTATGCGCATCCCCGATCTTCCATCCTAGGGCTTACCTACGCTTCCTTTGCAGGGTTAGCGTATGAGTACCAGAGGCTGCCGTTCGGTTTTCTCTGGCTCCCCGCATCTTCACCAAGTGCGTGGAGGCCGCACTGGGGCCTCTGCGTCATCCGGGGTTACGGAGTGTTCTGCCCTGATGACGTTCTGGTCCTTCGCGGTCAAGGTGGATCGTCAGGTCTCGTACCAGGCAGGTCTCTACCAGCCTGGGGTTGCTGTAGACTGGATGTAGAGTATTCCTCTTCCCAGTCAACGGTTGGAGGGCTATGGGCATCCATCTCAGAGCGTGTTGTCAACACGCTCGGGAGGTTCCGTCCTAGGACGGTTACGGCGCTGTCTCACGTCGCGTTTTCACCGACGCCTCCCTCGCTGGTGATGCGTCGGGCCAACGCAGTAGGGGGCAGCTGGCAAACCATGCTGCCCGGTCTGCGCTGCGTTCAATGTGTTGGTGTTGAAAGCGGTCCTTCTGGTCCACAAATGGTGTTGATCAGGACGGACGATACGACGTCAGTGTCGTGTATCGACAGACAGGGAGGAGTACGCTCCCCCTGTCTGCACCAGGCGGCGGGCGGCTGGCTATGGGCGTCCTCCATCTGCGCGGCCTAAGGGCTCCCCACATCCCCGGCAGGGAGAATGTGGGTGCAGGTGTACTGTCGCGGGGCGGCCCTCATCCTGACGGGTGAGGATTGCGTCTGGACATGGCCAGGCAGGTCTGGGACCGATGCCGTGCCGCCAGGGATTCTTCCCCATACATCTGTTAGGTCAGTTGTTGGGACGGGTACGTTGAGGGGCGCAGGTTCTTGATCCTGATGGTGTTACCATCTGGAATGCGCATGCTCCCTCCACTGTCGCGCTTACGCGGGCAGATGACGTATGTTCCAAGTGTGGTGTAAGGCGGGGGGCCAGGACTCAGTCTCCTGCCCCCTGGATGCTGTCCTTAGTTACCTCCAGTCTCTCCTTGATAGACTGTCGGCTTCGACGGTGAGGGTATATGCAGCAGCTATATCCTCCTATCATGAGGGGTTTGAGGGGATGTCTTGTTCAGCCACCCTCTTGTGAAGCGTTTCCTGCTTGGCGCTCGACGCGTTAAGCCGGTGCAACGCTCCTTGGCTCCGACTTGGGATCTTCAATTGGTCCTCGGTCGGTTGTCCTTGGCCCCGTTTGAGCCGCTCGAGCGGGCGCCGTTGGGACAGCTGTCCTTCAGGACCGCGTTCCTTCTGGCTGTCACTTCCGCTAAACGCGTAGGTGAGCTCTGTGCTCTCTCGGTACGTCCAGAGTGCCTGTCTTTTCGGACCGATTGCGGTGTCACTCTGCGACCTAATCCTGCTTTCGTGCCTAAGAATATCCGGAGTTCCTTCCGCTCCCGGGATATTGTGGTTCAGGCGTTTCGTCCTCCTCCTCACACTGGTGAGTTAGATGCGGGCCTTCACCTGTCATGTCCAGTCCGTGCTTGGGGATTTACCTCAGCCGTACTCAGGATTTCAGGGTTACCGACCAGCTTTTTGTCTGTTACGGTGGGGCTCGTGCTGATAAGGCACTGTCGGAGCAGCGCCTGTCCCATTGGTTGTGCGAGGGTGTTACCCTCTGCTACACGCTGGCTGGGCAGGATCCCCCTGGGGGCGTCAGGGCGCACTCCACTCGTGGGGTGGCTGCCTCTGCCGCTCTCCTGGGTGGGGCCTCGGTGGAGGCCATCTGTGCTGCAGCTTCATGGTCCTCCCCGGGCTCCTTTGTAAGGTTTTTCCTCATGGACATGACCGGGGGTTCTGTCTCCCAGGCGGTTCTGGGGTCTGTGGCCTTTCCTGCTTCCCGTCCTTTGGTCGGGTAGCAGGAGTGTATGGGTATGGGCCGCAGTGTGTTGAGTCACACGTGGTTCCGCCTGTACGGTGTGTTCAAGGGGTTCTGGCTCCCTCTTGTTCGCATTCAGGTGGAGTTGACTGCGCCCCCCCTTCGTTAGGAAGGATGGGGTGACAGGGCTCCCCGCACCCCTTGATGTGGGCTTACGGGTCCTCAGGGGGTACATCTGTCGGGTCTCGCGCCCGCTCTTCCCCATTATCTCGTAAGGCTCAGAGCGGGACGCGATGCAATACGAAATATAACGATAGGTTATGTAGATAACCTAGTTATATTAGTATTGGCTAAGCGTCCCGCTCTGCGCGCCCTGAGTTCCCTCTTGAGGGATCTTTTCCTGGGACGGGTTTTGGCGAGGAAGGGTGTTTCATGACCAGGGTCATGGTTATATGGGCGGTGCCACCATAAGGGGCGGGGCCCCATACAGGTGGGGTGCATGTGTTTTTGTTCGTGGGAGATACATTAGGTATCACAGGAGATAGGAGTATCTCGTAAGGCTCAGAGCGGGACGCTTAGCCAATACTAATATAACTAGGTTATCTACATAACCTATCGTTAACACTCTCTCTCCTGCACCAGAGACAAGTTAACACTCTCTCTCCTGCACCAGAGACAAGTTAACACTCTCTCTCCTGCAGCAGACACAAGTTAACACTCTCTCTCCTGCACCAGAGACAAGTTAACACTCTCTCTCCTGCACCAGAGACAAGTTAACACTCTCTCTCCTGCACCAGAGACAAGTTAACACTCTCTCTCCTGCAGCAGAGACAAGTTAACACTCTCTCTCCTGCAGCAGAGACAAGTTAACACTCTCTCTCCTGCACCAGAGACAAGTTAACACTCTCTCTCCTGCACCAGAGACAAGTTAACACTCTCTCTCCTGCACCAGAGACAAGTTAACACTCTCTCTCCTGCACCACAGAGACAAGTTAACACTCTCTCTCCTGCACCAGAGACAAGTTAACACTCTCTCTCCTGCAGCAGAGACAAGTTAACACTCTCTCTCCTGCACCAGAGACAAGTTAACACTCTCTCTCCTGCACCAGAGACAAGTTAACACTCTCTCTCCTGCACCAGAGACAAGTTAACACTCTCTCTCCTGCAGCAGAGACAAGTTAACGCTCTCTCTCCTGCACCAGAGACAAGTTAACACTATCTCTCCTGCAGCAGAGACAAGTTAACACTCTCTCTCCTGCTGCACAGAGACAAGTTAACACTCTCTCTCCTGCACCAGAGACAAGTTAACACTCTCTCTCCTGCACCAGAGACAAGTTAACACTCTCTCTCCTGCAGCAGAGACAAGTTAACACTCTCTCTCCTGCACCAGAGACAAGTTAACACTCTCTCTCCTGCACCAGAGACAAGTTAACACTCTCTCTCCTGCACCAGAGACAAGTTAACACTCTCTCTCCTGCACCAGAGACAAGTTAACACTCTCTCTCCTGCACCAGAGACAAGTTAACACTCTCTCTCCTGCACCACAGAGACAAGTTAACACTCTCTCTCTCTCCTGCACCAGAGACAAGTTAACACTCTCTCTCCTGCACCAGAGACAAGTTAACACTCTCTCTCCTGCACCAGAGACAAGTTAACACTCTCTCTCCTGCACCAGAGACAAGTTAACACTCTCTCTCCTGCACCAGACACAAGTTAACACTCTCTCTCCTGCACCACAGAGACAAGTTAACACTCTCTCTCCTGCACCAGAGACAAGTTAACACTCTCTCTCCTGCACCAGAGACAAGTTAACACTCTCTCTCCTGCACCAGAGAGACAAGTTAACGCTCTCTCTCCTGCACCAGAGACAAGTTAACACTCTCTCTCCTGCACCAGAGACAAGTTAACACTCTCTCTCCTGCACCAGAGACAAGTTAACACTCTCTCTCCTGCACCAGAGACAAGTTAACACTCTCTCTCCTGCACCAGAGACAAGTTAACACTCTCTCTCCTGCACCAGAGACAAGTTAACACTCTCTCCTGCACCAGAGACAAGTTAACACTCTCTCCTGCAGCAGAGACAAGTTAACACTCTCTCTCCTGCAGCAGAGACAAGTTAACACTCTCTCTCCTGCACCAGAGACAAGTTAACACTCTCTCTCCTGCACCAGAGAGACAAGTTAACACTCTCTCTCCTGCACCAGAGACAAGTTAACACTCTCTCTCCTGCACCAGAGACAAGTTAACACTCTCTCTCCTGCACCAGAGACAAGTTAACACTCTCTCTCCTGCAGCAGAGACAAGTTAACACTCTCTCTCCTGCACCACAGAGACAAGTTAACACTCTCTCTTCTGCACCAGAGACAAGTTAACACTCTCTCTCCTGCTGCACAGAGACAAGTTAACACTCTCTCTCCTGCACCAGAGACAAGTTAACACTCTCTCTCCTGCAGCAGAGACAAGTTAACACTCTCTCTCCTGCACCAGAGACAAGTTAACACTCTCTCTCCTGCTGCACAGAGACAAGTTAACACTCTCTCTCTCCTGCACCAGAGACAAGTTAACACTCTCTCTCCTGCACCAGAGACAAGTTAACACTCTCTCTCCTGCACCAGAGACAAGTTAACACTCTCTCTCCTGCACCAGAGACAAGTTAACACTCTCTCTCCTGCACCAGACACAAGTTAACACTCTCTCTCCTGCACCAGAGACAAGTTAACACTCTCTCTCCTGCACCAGAGACAAGTTAACACTCTCTCTCCTGCACCAGAGACAAGTTAACACTCTCTCTCCTGCACCACAGAGACAAGTTAACACTCTCTCTCCTGCACCAGAGACAAGTTAACACTCTCTCTCCTGCACCAGAGACAAGTTAACACTCTCTCTCCTGCAGCAGAGACAAGTTAACACTCTCTCTCCTGCACCAGAGACAAGTTAACGCTCTCTCTCCTGCACCAGAGACAAGTTAACACTCTCTCTCCTGCACCACAGAGACAAGTTAACACTCTCTCTCCTGCACCAGAGACAAGTTAACACTCTCTCTCCTGCACCACAGAGACAAGTTAACACTCTCTCTCCTGCACCAGAGACAAGTTAACACTCTCTCTCCTGCACCAGAGACAAGTTAACACTCTCTCTCCTGCAGCAGAGACAAGTTAACACTCTCTCTCCTGCACCAGAGACAAGTTAACACTCTCTCTCCTGCACCAGAGACAAGTTAACACTCTCTCTCCTGCTGCACAGAGACAAGTTAACACTCTCTCTCCTGCACCAGAGACAAGTTAACACTCTCTCTCCTGCACCAGAGACAAGTTAACACTCTCTCTCCTGCACCAGAGACAAGTTAACACTCTCTCTCCTGCACCAGAGACAAGTTAACACTCTCTCTCCTGCACCACAGAGACAAGTTAACACTCTCTCTCCTGCACCACAGAGACAAGTTAACACTCTCTCTCCTGCAGCAGAGACAAGTTAACACTCTCTCTCCTGCTGCACAGAGACAAGTTAACACTCTCTCTCCTGCAGCAGAGACAAGTTAACACTCTCTCTCCTGCTGCACAGAGACAAGTTAACATTCTCTCTCCTGCACCACAGAGACAAGTTAACACTCTCTCTCCTGCACCAGAGACAAGTTAACACTCTCTCTCCTGCAGCAGAGACAAGTTAACACTCTCTCTCCTGCACCAGAGACAAGTTAACACTCTCTCTCCTGCAGCAGAGACAAGTTAACACTCTCTCTCCTGCATCACAGAGACAAGTTAACACTCTCTCTCCTGCACCACAGAGACAAGTTAACACTCTCTCTCCTGCAGCAGAGACAAGTTAACACTCTCTCTCCTGCTGCACAGAGACAAGTTAACACTCTCTCTCCTGCACCAGAGACAAGTTAACACTCTCTCTCCTGCACCAGAGACAAGTTAACACTCTCTCTCCTGCACCAGAGACAAGTTAACACTCTCTCTCCTGCACCAGAGACAAGTTAACACTCTCTCTCCTGCACCAGAGACAAGTTAACGCTCTCTCTCCTGCACCACAGAGACAAGTTAACACTCTCTCTCCTGCACCAGAGACAAGTTAACACTCTCTCTCCTGCACCAGAGACAAGTTAACACTCTCTCTCCTGCACCAGAGACAAGTTAACACTCTCTCTCCTGCAGCAGAGACAAGTTAACACTCTCTCTCCTGCACCAGAGACAAGTTAACACTCTCTCTCCTGCACCAGAGACAAGTTAACACTCTCTCTCCTGCACCACAGAGACAAGTTAACACTCTCTCTCCTGCACCAGAGACAAGTTAACACTCTCTCTCCTGCAGCAGAGACAAGTTAACACTCTCTCTCCTGCACCACAGAGACAAGTTAACACTCTCTCTCCTGCAGCAGAGACAAGTTAACACTCTCTCTCCTGCACCACAGAGACAAGTTAACACTCTCTCTCCTGCAGCAGAGACAAGTTAACACTCTCTCCTGCAGCAGAGACAAGTTAACACTCTCTCCTGCACCAGAGACAAGTTAACACTCTCTCTCCTGCAGCAGAGACAAGTTAACACTCTCTCTCCTGCAGCAGAGACAAGTTAACACTCTCTCTCCTGCACCACAGAGACAAGTTAACACTCTCTCTCCTGCACCAGAGACAAGTTAACACTCTCTCTCCTGCACCAGAGACAAGTTAACACTCTCTCTCCTGCACCAGAGACAAGTTAACACTCTCTCTCCTGCACCAGAGACAAGTTAACACTCTCTCTCCTGCACCAGAGACAAGTTAACACTCTCTCTCCTGCACCAGAGACAAGTTAACACTCTCTCTCCTGCACCAGAGACAAGTTAACACTCTCTCTCCTGCACCAGAGACAAGTTAACACTCTCTCTCCTGCACCAGAGACAAGTTAACACTCTCTCTCCTGCACCAGAGACAAGTTAACACTCTCTCTCCTGCACCAGAGACAAGTTAACACTCTCTCTCCTGCAGCAGAGACAAGTTAACACTCTCTCTCCTGCACCAGAGACAAGTTAACGCTCTCTCTCCTGCACCAGAGACAAGTTAACACTCTCTCTCCTGCACCAGAGACAAGTTAAGAGCACGCTCCTATCGGCTCCTCAGACTATTGTGTTAAGGATTAGCTACAGTCCAGGCTGAGCGCTGTACTGTGCTTATAAATTACCACTTTAGCAGGAAAATTGCTTGGGGGGCAATTCATAGTTTAATTCACACTCCATATAATTTTTTAAGAGAGAGATGGGGTGGGGGGGGGGGGTCAAAGAGGAGAGGAGGAGGAAGGACCAGAAGCGCTAGATCTCAAGGAGACGAGTCACGAGTTACTCACCTCTGCCTTCTTACGAGCTTCCATGGCCTTCATTAACATCATGTGCTGACGCCGCCGCTCTCTCTCCTGACAACACACACACACACACAATACATATACACACATACATATACACGCAATACAACACACACAATACATATACATACAACACACACACAAACACAATAGACACGCATATATACAAAACACACACACAATACATATACATACACACACGCACACACACACACACCACACACATATACATACAACATACAACACACACAGAGTTACAATGCAGCCTCACAGAGAGAGAACAGATTCAAACAGCTCATAGACTCTCACTACGACACAGAAAGAAACGTAGACCACAGTAAAAAACAACGACACAGTATTACACAAACAACAAAGAATGTAAGCATCACAGCGTGTCTGCGGTTTAGAGGGTGATGTACACAACGGTGACAACCAAAACAGCAACATGGCAAAGTGTCTGCGGTTTAGAGGGTGATGCACGGAGCGGTGACAACCAAAACACACGTGTTACAGGTGAGCGTCGGGTACGAGGACAGAGCAGAGGCCGGGTGTTAGAACAGGCTGTTTAGGCGACTGAGCAGGTAGGATGAGCAGCGCTGCAAGCCGGCACGGGTCTACAGCGGCGTCTAGGACTGTTACTGGTGGTTAATAAAGGTGTTACTGGACTAGGAAAAAAGTTTATTATTTATTCATCGTGTATAATACATTTTATAATTGATGAATCATTTAATTTATTACTGATGAAGGTTTTTAGAATAAAATGTTCCAAATGAGCTATTTTCCCCATGGAAACAGGAGTTCAACAATGTCACGCCTCTCTGGAGTCTTTAAAGCGCTCAGCAGCCAGTCAGAGAGAGAGATATGATAACGTTGTTATTATCAAGATGAGATCAAGACTAATCCTTACAGGACAATGTAAGGATGTAATGTAAATGTTTCCTTTAAAAGGGACACTTCACCAAAAAAACTAAACAATGCCGATTCATTTTGCACGTAATCTCACACACATCCAAAAAACTGTTTTGCACACATTCATTTAGGTTGACACAGCTATTGAGAGTGAATATGGCCACCAGTGATGCCATGAAGGATGATGAATCCTCGTGTTGTGTTAATTACAGCTCCATGAAATGATAAGGTAGCAGTCCCTATAAAACAAGGGATTACTATATGACATAACTGGTGGCCACATTCAAACTAATTTACTCTCAATAAACTGTCAAACTAAATGAATGTGTGCAAAACTGTTTTGGGATGCGTGTGAGATTGTGTGCAAAATAAATCAGCATTGTTTTTCGTAATTTTTTTGGTGAAGTGTCCCTTTAACTCAGTTATCTCAATTATTAACAAGAATACAATCAACATTATGATTTGCGTTTGGGGTTTTTCAAGGCAGCGAGATACACAAGTGAAACTGGCCACTGTATCGATGTAAATCTTTTTCTTTTTTTGTCTACTTTTTCTCCCCATTTTCTATTTTTCTCTCATCCCAATTTCATATTATCCAATTCTACCCTCCCCTGTCTCGAACGTTGTTAGACCATGCCTCCCACTGGTCGGCTGCAATGTGGACCAAGCCTTGCATCACGTGTCCCCTCCGGTACACGAGGAGGCAGCTGTCGCATCTTTTCACCTGTACAGCGCGATCTCTCAGTGCCGAGGAGTAACGTGTGGGAGGCTCACGCTGCCCCCGTTACTTCCTGATTCTGCTGTACAGGCGCACCAACCGACCTGTAGGAGTCGCTGTCCACAACGTCCGATCCCCACCCACCGGCTTTCCCACCCCCTAATACTGCCAATTGTATTAGTATGAACGACCAGCCAAGCCGAAAGCAACGCCGAGAGCTGGGCTCGAACCCAGCCTCTCCTGCGTTAGTGGCGAGCGCCTTGCCCACTGCGCCACTTAGCCGCCCAGGTATCGATGTAAATCTAAATGAAAGCGATGCGTTGGAAGGAAGGCCATGAGGCTCCCCTGCGTCCTGGAATCATTTCTAAGGAGGTCTCGGGGGAATTTTTCGACCGCTGTCAGCAGATAACATACAAGCTTTTCTCCGAGGGACACATAGAGCAGACGTACGCAACATATAGCACTGGGAGAGCAAGAGAGAGAGAGAGAGAGAGAGAGAGAGAGAAAAATTATAAAAAAATAAAAAAGCCATGCAGAGGAAATGTAGTATGACTGCAGCCAAAATGCTACACGTAATGCATTGCTATGACGACAACCATGTATCACAACCAAGTCAGGATGCGGTGAGTTAATATGTATAGAAACAAACATACCCATACCATATCTAGTCTATGTCTCTCCAACTCCTAGAGAAAGAGTTGGCAAAAGGATTATGAAATAGAAAAAGTCACATATTGAAAAAAAAAAGAAGGTTTTGCAAAAGCCGCCCACCCAAACCTCCAGCCTGGGAGTAGCGCTGTCCCCTAAACCTCCAGCCTGGGAGTAGCGCTGTCCCCTAAACCTCCAGCCTGGAAGTAGCGCTGTCCCCTAAACCTCCAGCCTGGGAGTAGCGCTGTCCCCTAAACCTCCAGCCTGGGAGTAGCGCTGTCCCCTAAACCTCCAGCCTGGGAGTAGCGCTGTCCCCTAAACCTCCAGCCTGGGAGTAGCGCTGTCCCCTAAACCTCCAGCCTGGGAGTAGCGCTGTCCCCTAAACCTCCAGCCTGGGAGTAGCGCTGTCCCCTAAACCTCCAGCCTGGGAGTAGCGCTGTCCCCTAAACCTCCAGCCTGGGAGTAGCGCTGTCCCCTAAACCTCCAGCCTGGGAGTAGCGCTGTCCCCTAAACCTCCAGCCTGGGAGTAGCGCTGTCCCCTAAACCTCCAGCCTGGGAGTAGCGCTGTCCCCTCTTCCGTTTAGGACCAGTCATTTTTAATGTTGTTGTTTTTCCCCATACCCTGTCATTTCCAGGAAAACTCCAGCGTAAGCACATTTCAGGGCCCATATTTATGATACTTCTAGGAGTAGGGGTATGAATCTAGGATCGCGTGACCATAACGCACCTCAAGTGAGCCAATCAGGTGTCTCCTACTATGAGACGCTTGATAAATACAGGCCCTGGAGAGCGCTCGCCTTCAGAGAGAGTCCTCCCGCACGACTGGACGTGTGAAACCGCTCTACAGACCTGTCAATTAAATCCAACTCCAAGATTAGTCGGCATAATCCTACGACTCGTTACTGGAGGACAGCCCTACTTACTGGGGGACAGCCCTACTGGGGGACAGAGCTACTGGGGGACAGAGCTACTGGGGGACAGAGCTACTGGAGGACAGAGCTACTGGAGGACAGAGCTACTGGGGGACAGAGCTACTGGGGGACAGAGCTACTGGGGGACAGAGCTACTGGGGGACAGCCCTACTGGGGGACAGAGCTACTGGGGGACAGCCCTACTGGGGGACAGAGCTACTGGGGGACAGAGCTACTGGAGGACAGAGCTACTGGGGGACAGAGCTACTGGGGGACAGCCCTACTGGGGGACAGAGCTACTGGGGGACAGCCCTACTGGGGGACAGAGCTACTGGGGGACAGAGCTACTGGAGGACAGAGCTACTGGGGGACAGAGCTACTGGGGGACAGCCCTACTGGGGGACAGAGCTACTGGGGGACAGAGCTACTGGAGGACAGAGCTACTGGGGGACAGAGCTACTGGGGGACAGAGCTACTGGAGGACAGAGCTACTGGAGGTCAGCCCTACTGGGGGACAGAGCTACTGGGGGACAGAGCTACTGGGGGACAGAGCTACTGGGGGACAGAGCTACTGGGGGACAGAGCTACTGGGGGACAGAGCTACTGGGGGACAGCCCTACTGGGGGACAGAGCTACTGGGGGACAGAGCTACTGGAGGACAGAGCTACTGGGGGACAGAGCTACTGGAGGACAGAGCTACTGGAGGACAGAGCTACTGGGGGACAGAGCTACTGGGGGACAGAGCTACTGGGGGACAGAGCTACTGGGGGACAGAGCTACTGGGGGACAGAGCTACTGGGGGACAGAGCTACTGGAGGACAGCCCTACTTACTGGGGGACAGCCCTACTGGGGGACAGAGCTACTGGAGGACAGAGCTACTGGAGGACAGAGCTACTGGGGGACAGAGCTACTGGGGGACAGAGCTACTGGGGGACAGAGCTACTGGGGGACAGAGCTACTGGAGGACAGAGCTACTGGGGGACAGAGCTACTGGAGGACAGCCCTACTTACTGGGGGACAGAGCTACTGGGGGACAGAGCTACTGGAGGACAGAGCTACTGGGGGACAGAGCTACTGGGGGACAGAGCTACTGGGGGACAGAGCTACTGGAGGACAGAGCTACTGGAGGACAGAGCTACTGGGGGACAGAGCTACTGGGGGACAGAGCTACTGGGGGACAGAGCTACTGGAGGACAGAGCTACTGGGGGACAGCCCTACTGGGGGACAGAGCTACTGGGGGACAGAGCTACTGGGGGACAGAGCTACTGGGGGACAGAGCTACTGGGGGACAGAGCTACTGGAGGACAGCCCTACTGGGGGACAGCCCTACTGGGGGACAGAGCTACTGGAGGACAGAGCTACTGGGGGACAGAGCTACTGGGGGACAGAGCTACTGGAGGACAGAGCTACTGGAGGACAGCCCTACTGGGGGACAGCCCTACTGGGGGACAGAGCTACTGGGGGACAGAGCTACTGGAGGACAGCCCTACTGGGGGACAGCCCTACTGGGGGACAGAGCTACTGGGGGACAGAGCTACTGGGGGACAGAGCTACTGGAGGACAGAGCTACTGGGGGACAGAGCTACTGGGGGACAGAGCTACTGGGGGACAGAGCTACTGGGGGACAGAGCTACTGGGGGACAGAGCTACTGGAGGACAGAGCTACTGGGGGACAGAGCTACTGGGGGACAGAGCTACTGGGGGACAGAGCTACTGGGGGACAGAGCTACTGGGGGACAGAGCTACTGGAGGACAGAGCTACTGGGGGACAGAGCTACTGGGGGACAGGGCTACTGGGGGACAGAGCTACTGGAGGACAGAGCTACTGGAGGACAGAGCTACTGGAGGACAGATCTACTGGGGGACAGAGCTACTGGGGGACAGAGCTACTGGGGGACAGAGCTACTGGAGGACAGAGCTACTGGGGGACAGAGCTACTGGGGGACAGAGCTACTGGGGGACAGAGCTACTGGGAGACAGCTCTACTGGGGGACAGAGCTACTGGGAGACAGCGCTACTGGGGGACAGAGCTACTGGGGGACAGAGCTACTGGGGGACAGAGCTACTGGGGGACAGAGCTACTGGGGGACAGAGCTACTGGGGGACAGAGCTACTGGGGGACAGAGCTACTGGAGGACAGAGCTACTGGGGGACAGAGCTACTGGAGGACAGAGCTACTGGGGGACAGAGCTACTGGGGGACAGAGCTACTGGGGGACAGAGCTACTGGAGGACAGAGCTACTGGGGGACAGAGCTACTGGAGGACAGAGCTACTGGGGAGTGTTACAGGACAGAGCTACTGGAGGACAGAGCTACTGGGGGACAGAGCTACTGGAGGACAGAGCTACTGGGGGACAGAGCTACTGGAGGACAGAGCTACTGGGGGACAGAGCTACTGGAGGACAGAGCTACTGGGGAGTGTTACAGGACAGAGCTACTGGAGGACAGAGCTACTGGGGGACAGAGCTACTGGAGGACAGAGCTACTGGGGGACAGAGCTACTGGAGGACAGAGCTACTGGGGGACAGAGCTACTGGGGGACAGAGCTACTGGGGGACAGAGCTACTGGGGGACAGAGCTACTGGAGGACAGAGCTACTGGGGGACAGAGCTACTGGGGGACAGAGCTACTGGGGGACAGAGCTACTGGGGGACAGAGCTACTGGGGGACAGAGCTACTGGAGGACAGCCCTACTTACTGGGGGACAGCCCTACTGGGGGACAGAGCTACTGGAGGACAGAGCTACTGGAGGACAGAGCTACTGGGGGACAGAGCTACTGGGGGACAGAGCTACTGGGGGACAGAGCTACTGGGGGACAGAGCTACTGGGGGACAGAGCTACTGGGGGACAGAGCTACTGGAGGACAGAGCTACTGGGGGACAGAGCTACTGGGGGACAGAGCTACTGGGGGACAGAGCTACTGGAGGACAGAGCTACTGGGGGACAGAGCTACTGGGGGACAGAGCTACTGGGGGACAGAGCTACTGGGGGACAGAGCTACTGGGGGACAGAGCTACTGGAGGACAGAGCTACTGGGGGACAGAGCTACTGGAGGACAGAGCTACTGGGGGACAGAGCTACTGGGGGACAGAGCTACTGGAGGACAGAGCTACTGGGGGACAGAGCTACTGGGGGACAGAGCTACTGGGGGACAGAGCTACTGGAGGACAGAGCTACTGGGGGACAGAGCTACTGGAGGACAGAGCTACTGGGGGACAGAGCTACTGGGGGACAGAGCTACTGGGGGACAGAGCTACTGGGGGACAGAGCTACTGGGGGACAGAGCTACTGGGGGACAGAGCTACTGGAGGACAGAGCTACTGGGGGACAGAGCTACTGGGGGACAGAGCTACTGGGGGACAGAGCTACTGGGGGACAGAGCTACTGGGGGACAGAGCTACTGGGGGACAGAGCTACTGGGGGACAGAGCTACTGGAGGACAGCCCTACTTACTGGGGGACAGCCCTACTGGGGGACAGAGCTACTGGAGGACAGAGCTACTGGGGGACAGAGCTACTGGGGGACAGAGCTACTGGGGGACAGAGCTACTGGAGGACAGAGCTACTGGGGGACAGAGCTACTGGGGGACAGAGCTACTGGAGGACAGAGCTACTGGGGGACAGAGCTACTGGGGGACAGAGCTACTGGAGGACAGAGCTACTGGGGGACAGAGCTACTGGGGGACAGAGCTACTGGGGGACAGAGCTACTGGAGGACAGAGCTACTGGGGGACAGAGCTACTGGGGGACAGAGCTACTGGGGGACAGAGCTACTGGGGGACAGAGCTACTGGGGGACAGAGCTACTGGAGGACAGAGCTACTGGGGGACAGAGCTACTGGAGGACAGAGCTACTGGGGGACAGAGCTACTGGGGGACAGAGCTACTGGAGGACAGAGCTACTGGGGGACAGAGCTACTGGGGGACAGAGCTACTGGGGGACAGAGCTACTGGGGGACAGAGCTACTGGGGGACAGAGCTACTGGAGGACAGAGCTACTGGGGGACAGAGCTACTGGAGGACAGAGCTACTGGGGGACAGAGCTACTGGGGGACAGAGCTACTGGGGGACAGAGCTACTGGGGGACAGAGCTACTGGGGGACAGAGCTACTGGGGGACAGAGCTACTGGGGGACAGAGCTACTGGAGGACAGAGCTACTGGGGGACAGAGCTACTGGGGGACAGAGCTACTGGGGGACAGAGCTACTGGGGGACAGAGCTACTGGGGGACAGAGCTACTGGAGGACAGCCCTACTTACTGGGGGACAGCCCTACTGGGGGACAGAGCTACTGGAGGACAGAGCTACTGGAGGACAGAGCTACTGGGGGACAGAGCTACTGGGGGACAGAGCTACTGGGGGACAGAGCTACTGGAGGACAGAGCTACTGGGGGACAGAGCTACTGGGGGACAGAGCTACTGGAGGACAGAGCTACTGGGGGACAGAGCTACTGGGGGACAGAGCTACTGGAGGACAGAGCTACTGGGGGACAGAGCTACTGGGGGACAGAGCTACTGGGGGACAGAGCTACTGGGGGACAGAGCTACTGGGGGACAGAGCTACTGGGGGACAGAGCTACTGGAGGACAGAGCTACTGGGGGACAGAGCTACTGGGGGACAGAGCTACTGGGGGACAGAGCTACTGGGGGACAGAGCTACTGGGGGACAGAGCTACTGGGGGACAGCCCTACTGGGGGACAGAGCTACTGGGGGACAGAGCTACTGGGGGACAGAGCTACTGGGGGACAGAGCTACTGGAGGACAGAGCTACTGGGGGACAGAGCTACTGGGGGACAGAGCTACTGGAGGACAGAGCTACTGGGGGACAGAGCTACTGGGGGACAGAGCTACTGGGGGACAGAGCTACTGGGGGACAGAGCTACTGGGGGACAGAGCTACTGGGGGACAGAGCTACTGGGGGACAGAGCTACTGGAGGACAGAGCTACTGGGGGACAGAGCTACTGGGGGACAGAGCTACTGGGAGACAGCGCTACTGGGGGACAGAGCTACTGGAGGACAGAGCTACTGGGGGACAGAGCTACTGGGGGACAGAGCTACTGGGGGACAGAGCTACTGGGGGACAGAGCTACTGGGGGACAGAGCTACTGGGGGACAGAGCTACTGGGGAGTGTTACAGGACAGAGCCATCTGCATCGAAATACCGGTACCCCCAGGATCAGCCCAACAGGTCATTTGACAAAGAGAATGGTGAAATAGTTATTATATTAAATAACTACAGTAGAGCATGAATACTAGAACCCTTCTCCAAGAGATTCAAATAGAAAACACAAAGTGAGCATGTGGTCGTGTGGAGGAGGGAGGATGGGGAGGAGGAGAAGGGAGGGAGGAGGAGGGAGAAGGAGGGAGGAGAAGGGAGGAGGAGGAGAAGGAGGGAGGAGAAGGGAGGAAGAGGAGAAGGAGGGAGGAGGAGAAGGAGGAGGGAGGTGGAGGAGAAGGGAGGAGGAGGAGAAGAAGGGAGGAGAGATACCTACCTGGTGCTTCAAAACAACAGCATGCTGTCTCCTCATCTCCTTCTCCTTTCAGGAAAAATACATGAACTCAATTAAAACCCTATATATATATATATATATATATCTGTCTGGATATACCTGCATACAATCCTTCTATAAAACTACATATACACCTGCACCTGCATATAACCCATATAACTCTGTATAGCATGTACAATAATGCTGTAAATACCATACACATCTGTCTGTACATACCTGCATATAATCATATAAATATAAGTATACATCTATATCTGTACATTTTCTTATCTTTATACCGGTATCCTGCTAATCTGCTTGACAAGCGTACAGCGCGGGCAGGTTGGAGCTAATGTGAGGGATGGAAATGCCCTCCTGGTCTCCTAGCTACACAGAGACGGCAGGAGGGAGGCTGCCTCCTCACCGAAGACACTGATTAACAGAGAAAGGGTCTGCGCTCCCAGTCCTGCAGCAGCCAGCATCACAGGATGAGGGGGAGGGGGCAGGGACTCCCAGACTCAGTGGCACATGAAGGGGGAGGGGGTCATGGTATTCAACAGGGAATGGAGGAGCGTTTTGTGTTATTGTGTTAGGTTCAGTAAATCTGGACTTATTTACATTTACATTTAGTAATTTAGCTGAATGCTTTTATCCAAAGTGCCTTACAAGTTGTTACAAGTCAGCAGGAAGGATACAACTCTGGCAGCTAAGGGTCAGTAAGATTGTTTGTAAAAACAGTGTTGAACTTGTGTTACAGTCTTGAGTGAATAGTAGTATAGACATACTAGCATAGTAGATAGTAGTATAAGTATAGTAGCATAGTAGTAAGGTACATAATAGTACAGACAGTAAGAAGGTTAGTCTTCTTGATGCAGAGCGGAGGGGTCTTGAGGTGTAGTTAGAAGATGCAGAGCGAGGGGGCCTTGAGGTGTAGTTAGAAGATACAGAGTGTAGGGGTCTTGAGGGTGTGTAGTTAGAAGATATTAGGGCTGACCCCTATTAATCGATTAGTCGACTAATCGGTCGAAAGGAGCCGTAGTCGACTGGCCAACCTCTTAGTCGAATATAATAATAAAAATATATATATATATTAATTATAATTATTTTGTATCATTCTTTCCAAAAGAAAAGAGGCCTACTGTAGAAGCGTGGCTAACGCTAATGGCACACATACCAGAGGCTAACTGCCTATGAAAACAGGCACAGAGGCACTGAAAGAGGATTTCACCCATCTAATGAACAGACTAGACAAATATCAAGATGTATCCATCAGTGGACCAATTGCATGCTTTTGCAGAGGACAAGAAGCCTTCAGTCGACTCCTTCAGACATTAAGCACCCCCACAGCCCAAATGGAATGATAAAAAAAAAAAAAAAAAAAAAGTTTAAAAATATTATATATATATATTTTTTTTACGTCGACCAATAGTCGACTAACGGCAAATTTTGGCCAATCCTAGTCGACCATCCACATCCTTAGTCGGGGACAGCCCTAGAAAATATAGTGTAAGGGTCTTGAGGGTGTGTAGTTAGAGGATACAGAGTGTAGGGGTCTTGAGGGTGTGTAGTTAGAGGATACAGAGTGTACGGGTCTTGAGGGTGTGTAGTTAGAAGATACAGAGTGTACGGGTCTTGAGGGTGTGTAGTTAGAGGATACAGAGTGTACGGGTCTTGAGGGTGTGTAGTTAGAGGATACAGAGTGTACGGGTCTTGAGGGTGTGTAGTTAGATACAGAGTGTAGGGGTCTTGAGGGTGTGTAGTTAGATACAGAGTGTACGGGTCTTGAGGGTGTGTAGTTAGAAGATACAGAGTGTACGGGTCTTGAGGGTGTGTAGTTAGAGGATACAGAGTGTAGGGGTCTTGAGGGTGTGTAGTTAGAAGATACAGAGTGTACGGGTCTTGAGGGTGTGTAGTTAGAAGATACAGAGTGTACGGGTCTTGAGGGTGTGTAGTTAGACGATACAGAGTGTACGGGTCTTGAGGGTGTGTAGTTAGAAGATACAGAGTGTACGGGTCTTGAGGGTCTTATCACTAACCTTGCATCGTTTCTCAGCTTCCAATATTTTGGCATTGGCTACGTCTTCTTTCTTTTTCCTTTTTACCTGCATGACAAACAGTTCATATTAACAGGTCCTCAGGTCATGTTAACAGGTCCTCAGGTCATGTTAACAGGTCCTCAGGTCATGTTAATAGGTCCTCAGGTCATGTTAATAGGTCCTCAGGTCATGTTAACAGGTCCTCAGGTCAAACACAAGCACTTGACATGTTCACAACACCTTGTTCAGAAACAGCACCGACACCAAACAGGTTTTTAAAAGTATCTATTCAAAGACAGCAGGCAGCAGTATAGTAGCTGCAGCCATTAGCCGCCACAAAGTAACCCTCGCTAATTGCATACGCTTGTAAGTAATGAATAAATTATCAAATTAGGGCAACAATGTTTCATTGTTTGATTAATTGGAATCACTTGAGATAATCTTTTAATTATTAATTCATTAATTCAAGATGAATATCAATTAAAATTCACAAGTGAGGGGAAGAAGAAAAAACATTGATACACCTGCAAATGTGTTTCTCTACCAATTATAAATAATGAATACTAGCTGCTCTTTACTATCTGCCCTGATGGATGGCTGTTGTTGAATCAAGAGTCTGCGCTAGCAGTGAGAAACGTTCCAGTAGACGGGAGCCAGTGGCTTAACTGCTAATGTCAAACATAACATATTGCAATCTTGTGCAATGAGATAATTATTTTCCCCCATTAACGCTAAAAAGACAAAATGGCCATGGTGCTTATGAAATACCAACAGCCAGTCAGAATAAATTAAGGGACATTTCTATCAGTAATTATAAGCCCAGTGAAATCCTGTTAAGAACCGCTTGCCAAGCGTGTCAACTGGAATTTGATTTCTAAAAGCTAAACTACTTCAGAGCTTCTATTAGTGGGCGAATAGAAAGCAGCCATTCCACCTGCTAAACTCTCACCAGTCATTTACTTAATGATAATATTCCGTGTTAAAACTCCACCACGCTTCCAGGAGATTTTCATATTCAAGCCCAGTTTTAAAAAGGAAAACCAATTAAGTATTAAGTCACATGTGGTCACCAGACAAAAAATAAAGTGCAACCACATAATTTAGGAATAGCCTTTGGTTGGTTTCTTAAAAAAAGAAAATAAAAATGCCAGCAACAGCAGAAAGGAAGTGTTTCAGAAGGTTTCTGCAGTAACTTTCAGGACCAACCTCCAGGATCTGCTGTGCACGGAATTCTTTCTCCATACGGATTTGCTGAATGCGCTTGATCTTCTCCTGGTGAAGAGGAGGGAGGAAGATCAAATGAATTAACTTTTAAGTCATGCATGTTATGGAGCAGAGAGAGAGGTGGGGTACTTCTATGCAGATGAGGAAGGTGCAGCATCTTGAAGGTCTCCCTTTTAGAATTTCAAAAGCTATTGAACTGAAGATCCGCTATGCGCTTAAGATCCGCTCAACCTTGGAATGCTCAACCCCCTGAATATCAGTTTGTTGACGCCATCAGATTTAAATAAAAAAAAGAAGAGGTAATATTTGTGAAGGGATGCAGGTAGTGGAAGAGCCTTTGACAGAACATGAAAGTGTGGCTCCTTACCTGCTGCTTCAGGATCTTCATCTGTTCCCTGTGCTTCCGCCTCTCCTCGGCAGCCATGACGGCTGAAAGACAAAAATAAAAGAACAGAGTAACATGTGTCCGCCCTGTGGCGTGTAGGCGAGACGAGCAGGCCGGTCTAGATGCCAACACTGACTGACCAATCTTTCGCCGTCGACTGAAAATCAATCAATCAATATCTGAAATGAAAGTCCTTTTCAAACATGTAAATTGAGTTATGTTCTCTTTATTTATTTTTTTTCATTGCTAGAGATTAATGATTTTTTTTCATTTTGTTTGTATTTACATGTTCGAAATAAAGATTTCAAATAAAATCAAAAGTAGAAAGAAAACTAACCTTCGTTCCCTCTTCTACTATCATCCACTCTTCCACTAATTAATCTTCCTTGTCTATATTACTACCTACTGTACTAATATGTCTCTACTACTATGCACTCAACACTGCAGCACTGTTTGATGAACATCGTTACTCAGCTGAAAGAGTTGTACCCTTCCTGCTGACTTGTCGTACATGAACTTGTAAGTCTCTTTGGATAAAAGGGTTCAGCTAGACTAAATGTAAACACGCTCACCTTGCTGCCTCCTCGCCTCCTTTGTTGCTCGCGCCATGGCCTGCTTCTCCAGTTTCCTCATCATTTTCATCTGTGCCGCCTGGCGGGCGATTTCTGCAACGAGACGACAATGTGTTTTTTTACAATGATAAATAATAATAAAAGTAAAAGGTAAAAAGTTAAATTAAATTAAAAATCAATAAATAAAATAAAATATCTATGGTCACATTACGACAACTTTCATTTGGGAGAAATAAATAATAATAATGACAACATCCACAAAGGATAAGTTTAACAAATTCCATATAAATCGATAGTTTATTAAAAGCTATAGATCTCCTCTTTTCGATGCCGGTTTAAAATCTGGATTTAGTACCACCAGGTGCCCGGTAGAGGGCAGCAAAATCGTGAATGAAATCTACTGTAAATACAGTTACTTCCGGATACCGGAACCGGGCCGATCGGGCTTAAGGGGTTAATTAAAGAGGTCAAGTGTTGGAGGTCTTTGTTTTTTCCAGGTGAGCAGGATAAATTGTTTAGCTATATTATATGATGACGATATGTTTATATATAAAAAAATAAAATACATTTTTCTTTTAAAAACGCCGTCCTAACAAACCGGAGGAGCATCGTTGACGTGAACTGACCTTGAGCTTCCAGTTTGCGCAGGAGCTTGGCGTCGCTGGCTTCCTGGACGTTGCCATCGCTGGCGGGGTGTCCCTTCCTGTGTCTGGCCCCGGAGACGCAGGGGGCACCGGTCTGCTGGCGCTCCGGCTTGGCATGACGACTGCGCCTGCCGTCCATGGCGATGATGCTGGGGACGATCTCCTCCTCCGTCAGCGGGCACCACTGCAGACCCTGCAGGAGCAGAGAGTTTCAGTGTCAGTTTCAGTTGATTTAAAAAGGACAGTACACATTAATCAACAGGGAACTCTCTAACCCCCCCCCCTCTCTCTGAGTGGTTGTCTCGTAGTGCTGACCGAGGTGGTGGATGTCTCGGGGTCTTGGCCAAGATTGCAGTGACTGTTCTACGTGCACCACCGAGGCCATGGATCAGCTTCTTACCGTCATCTGTCCGTGGTCTGTCAACGTGGTTCAGACGTATAGTTCATTGCTGGGTTAAGTACTTCTATTCTATTCACATAATATGCTTACTACATATATCTATTATATTCACATATATGCTTACCACTTGTATCTATTGCTATGTCCGCCCATCACAATCACGCAAACTGTCTAACGCCTGTCCCGTCTCCCTGTGAGTGGCTGCCTCGGAGTGATGACCGGAGTTGGACGTCCCGTGAGCGTGTTGCTTTTTAACAGCGGAGCAGTGCAAGAATGTGACAATTTGACCATGTGACCGCGGCAACGCGGGAGAGCGGCAGTGCGGAAATAGGCTGTCTATTGCCATTCTCTAAGACAAACTCTAACCTTAACCAGCTCCTTAACAGCGCCTAAACTTAACCGTTCTAACCTTAACCAACTCCGAAACAATGCCTAACCTTAACCTTAACCTTAACCATGCCTAACCTTAACCTTAACCATAGAAAGAATATTGCCATTCTCTAAGACAAACTCTAACCTTAACCAGCTCCTTAACAGCGCCTAAACTTAACCGTTCTAACCTTAACCAACTCCGAAACAATGCCTAACCTTAACCTTAACCTTAACCATGCCTAACCTTAACCGGCGAAAGAATACACGTTAAAAAAAAAAAAATCACGTTAAAAAAAAAAAATGTGATGGGATTCGCACTTGTCAACAACGGACCGCAGGACCGCTGCGCTGCCAGGTGAGCTGAGCGCCGAATGAAAATCATGGCGGATTAGGGCGGTTACATAATGCCGCAAGCTCTGCCGCTCCGCTCTGCGGTTGCCGCGCCTGCCGCGGGGCGTGTCGCCAGGGAAAACGCGGAAGCAACGGCAGCACTGCTCCGCTGTTATTAAGCAATAGGCGTCCCGTGATGAAGACCGGGAGGATGCGACCCTAACTGCGGACCCTAACGCCCCTTTGCCTCAAATAGATCCGCTATCAGCTCTATCTTTAATCCTTCAAAATGTTCAGTTGCTATCGCATGCACTTATCTGTGTTTCACTACATATATGAGTGCATGCCTACCAACTGTTCTCCTGTTTTATTGCAACACTACTATCACCGACATCTAAGAAGGGAGATCCCCCCTTGAATGGCCCTTCTAAGGTTTCTCTCCTCCACATTGCCTGTGGTGCATTTTTTCCTATTGCTAGGTTTTAGTGAGTTTTTCCTTACCTTCGAGTGGGGTATGTCTGGGAGTGTTGCATTTATTTAAAAAAAAATTGGACTTTATAGTGTTCTTGTTTTGTTCTTGACTTATTGTGATGTTTCTTCTTGACTTGTTTAAAGAAGACGTGTCCGGCCCATGGGGACATTAACACATTGCCCGCCGGGAAGTTTGCCCGTCTCATGCCCTTCTCTGCCACCACTCTAAGCCTATGGAGATGTTCACCTTCTTTGCAGGGCTATAACTTTTTAAATTGTATTGCTAAATTGACATTACTATGGCCCATTCAACATCGATTATCTATCGTTCAGGATGTAGGAACATTGAACTGATGGTCACATGTTTGTTTTGTTAATAGCCAGATCTTCCTAAACTGAGTGGCTCTGACTGCAAAACAGGATTTACTGAAGGAGCTGGACCTAAACGGCACAGTACAGTCCCCTCTCTGGGTAGATTGCATTGTCTTTTAGCGGAGCAAGGAAGGAATCCCTGTGAAGATCCAGGTCCATACAAAACACTCCCCCAAACACAGGATCACCTCTGCATTGATTTGTCTACATCTTGGTCACACAAGACATGGAAATGTGTGTGTTGAGGGGAATTTACTTCTTTTTTTGGACTTGGAATATGACAAATAAAACGCCCTGTTCAGAAAATAGGAAATAAACACTCAGTAATAGAGGCTATGGATGTCTCTACTCATCAGGAGATAGACACTCAGTAATATAGGCTATGGATGACCCTACTCATCAGGAGATAGACACTCAGTAATAGAGGCTATGGATGACCCTACTCATCAGGAGATAAACACTCAGTAATAGAGGCTATGGATGACCCTACTCATCAGGAGATAGACACTCAGTAATAGAGGCTATGGATGACCCTACTCATCAGGAGATAAACACTCAGTAATAGAGGCTATGGATGTCCCTACTCATCAGGAGATAGACACTCAGTAATAGAGGCTATGGATGACCCTACTCATCAGGAGATAGACACTCAGTAATAGAGGCTATGGATGACCCTACTCATCAGGAGATAAACACTCAGTAATAGAGGCTATGGATGACCCTACTCATCAGGAGATAAACACTCAGTAATAGAGGCTATGGATGACCCTACTCATCAGGAGATAGACACTCAGTAATAGAGGCTATGGATGACCCTACTCATCAGGAGATAGACACTCAGTAATAGAGGCTATGGATGACCCTACTCATCAGGAGATAAACACTCAGTAATAGAGGCTATGGATGACCCTACTCATCAGGAGATAAACACTCAGTAATAGAGGCTATGGATGACCCTACTCATCAGGAGATAGACACTCAGTAATAGAGGCTATGGATGTCCCTACTCATCAGGAGATATACACTCAGTAATAGAGGCTATGGATGTCCCTACTCATCAGGAGATATACACTCAGTAATAGAGGCTATGGATGTCCCTACTCATCAGGAGATATACACTCAGTAATAGAGGCTATGGATGTCCCTACTCATCAGGAAACAAGATGAAAGAAGCGCTCACCTGGGGTCCCTCTCTGGCTTCATAGAAGTAACCAACTTTAATCTTCGTACTGAAGCTGAAGTTGTCCCGTGAGATATCCGTTATTCCATTCCTGGATAAATACTGCAGAGGAAACAATGGGCATATACATGATATATACCCACAATATACAATACAATATACAATATATTATATTATTATTAAGACAAAACAGATGCTGTATTTTCACACAATATTTACAGCAAACCGGTTAATTCTGGTGTCAAATACCTGTTGCAGTTATGCGATATATTACGATCATTAATATCAACTTTAAGGGGACATTGTGTTTGTATTGGCAGTCTGAAATGTTAATTAGGCACTGGTGAGAAATGACAGATACTCCTTGTCGTTTTTTCCATGGTTTAAAGTCTTCAGATTAACAAGCTGTTCGGAAATGATTGCAGTCTGATGTCACAGGGGGACACAAGCAATGAATTAGCTTTGATTAATCAATTAATCAATTAGCTGTTTTTTGGAGCCAGGAACACTGCCTACTTAATGTAGTGCCTAGTTTGAAAAAGCGTTTCTTTAATTCATTCTCTTGCTGTTGGTTGTGGGGCAGCCAGGCAGGGGAGGAAATAATTAATCTTAAAGCGGGGCGTTCGATACAAGAGAAGAAGGGGGTTCTGGGAAATTAAACAATTAAAATTACATTTAGACCAATTCTTTATGGCACAGAGTACCTATGTAATTTCCCCCCAGTGCCTAATTAACATTTCAGACTGCCAAACTTAACAAACATCTTCCACACATTCAAGGAAGTCGTAATATGTCGTAACATAATATGTTCCCTTTAAAGGTTTAGTAAGTAAGTACGTTTTTGTTAACACTTTGAGTGCCACTCACGAGATTTCTCTGGTTTTTAATAGTGACGTAGAATGCCACTCACGAGATTTCTCGGATTTTTTTTTTTTGCGATCTGAAAAATTATTGCATCACCCGAGCCTACCCGAGTATAGCCGAGGGGCGCCGGCGATCACTGTGGAAAAAAGCGCCCCCTGTCGTCTCCCAGATGACATAAGTGATTTTGGAATGGACTCAATGAAAATGAATGGTGATCAGGAATTGGAATATACCAGTTGGATACCATCTGATGTCAGGTAAGGACTCTATGTTATCAGTGGTAGGATAATCAGAGTAAGTTTGATGAAGTTATAAGCTGTTTTGTGAAATGTCTTCTTTCGGTTTCAAGTCAGTGAGGAAATCAACGGAGCGATTATCAGTGCGCGGCCGTAATGTGCTTGCGTGCACGTATAATATTGATCATCTAGCGTTTATTTGAAAACGATTCATAAAAAGGCCGACGAATATCAACGTTGTGGAATATTCCATTAAAAGACGATTTTCATAGAATGCTCCAGAATGAGCTGTTTTTTTATATCAAAACGGGGGCTTTTCTAACTGCTCTGAAACGGAAACGACGTGATAAAAAAACAATCTGCCTTCACAGCACTGACTGGAAAATAGTCTTTGATAATGCGATGGGCAGATTAGACACATAGCCATAATTTAAAACATAGATTAGGCGATATTAACGTTAACATTGGCGCCGATGGTGGCATTCAAGCGGTAAAACGGAAAACCAGGCGTGGCGCTCAAAGTGTTAAGATAAGTGTTAAATATCTCTACATTCCGACAGCCATCACTGGTCAGTAACATGGGTCTCCCAGTCCCTCCGCTCTGCAGTAAACAGTCATCATTGATATAGAGTGTCTGGTCAGTAACATGGGTCTCCCAGTCCCTCCGCTCTGCAGTAAACATCCATCACTGATATAGTCTGGTGGTCAGTAACATGGGTCTCCCAGTCCCTCCGCTCTGCAGTAAACAGCCATCACTGATATAGAGTGTCTGGTCAGTAACATGGGTCTCCCAGTCCCTCCACTCTGCAGTAAACAGCCATCACTGATATAGAGTGTCTGGTCAGTAACATGGGTCTCCCAGTCCCTCTCCGCTCTGCAGTAAACATCCATCACTGATATAGAGTGTCTGGTCAGTAACATGGGTCTCCCAGTCCCTCCACTCTGCAGTAAACATCCATCACTGATACAGAGTGTCTGGTCAGTAACATGAGTCTCCCAGTCCCTCCGCTCTGCAGTAAACACAACACATTTCCTGGTATCCCGTCCAACTTTATCCAATCAGGAGAGAGAACCCTAGATATTTTGACTTATTTCATGGATTCTTACCAAGCCAGATTTTCTTACTGCACTGGCAGATACTTTTACTTATTTCAAGCACATAATGCTAAAACAAGTTTTTATTTCTTATTTTTGTCAGACACATTTTACAGTGCAAGTTCTCTCTCCTGATTGGATAAAGTGGGAACGGGGTAGCAGAAAATGGATATCCATGTTACTGACCAGACAATATAACAGTGATGGCTGTTGGAATGTATAGTGCAATGTATAGTTATTATTTTAACGTGTAGACCACTTATTTTAACAAAAGAAAATACCACTTTCTGTCTGTTTTGGATTATGGAGACATAGTTTATAGACATGCTGCAAATTCTTCCACTCAAAAAAACTAAAACAAATAAAAAGATACTACCCTTTGTACTGTCTTTTACTAGTATGCACTTTGCTACTAAGGAATCTATTATGCCTAAATTACTACCTACTATGCGAATATGTCTATACTACTATGCACTCAAGACTGTAGCACTTAAAGTTCAACACCGTTTGACAAGCAATCTTACTGACCCTTAACTGCCAGAGTTGTACCCTTCCTGCTGACTTGTATATGATTGTGTTCTTAGATTTATCACTGGTGACAGTTATGGTTCCATCATTGTATCCTATAAGGTTGGGTGGTCCTCTCTGGCAGAGAGACGTGACTTAAATTGGCATTGGTTTCTGTATAAGGCCATTATTGGTGATCTCCTTCACCTTATTGCTGCATTGGAGTTCTGGACCTTATCACACTCTGCTCTGGTGATTGTCTTACACTTAAGGTTCCTAGAGTTTGCACTGAATTAGGAAAATCTGCTTTCAGCTTCTGTGCCCCAGAAACATGGACTGTTTTGCAATGCACTTTAAAACTCAATTCATTGTTATCTATTGGTCAGTTTAAATAAGCAAACCACTTCACCACAGTCTGCAGTTGTTTTTAACTATTGAAAATGTTTAATTGATTGACTTTCTATATTGTTTTCTTTCTTTGTATGCATTTTGTTTTGTATTTCTCAACGTCATTGTCAATGATCCTTCATTCAAACAGCCATCAGACTATATAATGCCTCACTGAGCTCAGAGTAACAGTACAAACTATTGTACTGTACATGTTACTGTATATTACTGTATATTTTAGAATGTATAACCTTGACTATTTCTTATTTAAAATGTTTGACATTATTGTGGGCGATCTGTAGTGCTGAATTTCCCTCGGGATCAATAAAGTACTTCTATTCTATTCTATTCTATTCTATTGAATGAACTTAAATAATGTAAATAAGCCCAAACGCTACACGCCTACCTTCATGACGTCAGGATACTGGCGCAGCTTCTTCCCACAGGGGGCGTAGTAGGCCACCTCTCCCTGCAGACGCCCCGTCACGGTCCTGATGCGAGTCTCTCGCTGCCACCTGGGGGGCGGGGAGGTCAAAGTTCATACTGCGTACACAATACATGTACAACCGACACACTGCAGCCTTCTTCAACGACGTCTGACGTAGTGTTTCACGTCTTTGTGCGAATGCATTCTTTCAATTGGTGACTTTGTGAGGTATTAGATTAGATTAAAATGTACAGGTACAGTACAACAAAAAGAAGTTTGGCATCCAACCAGAGTGCAAATGTAGCAGTAAAGTGCAATAGTAATATACAATGTACAGGTGATTAAACTGAGTATAAAATATATAAATTAGTACTACTGAGTAATAGTGATAATCAGAGTTGTAGTACAAATATGTACAGTGATACAGGTATAAAGAGTAATGTAACTAGTAAGAGTAAGTAAGGGATATGTACAGATATAGATATAGTATCTACAGATATGTAAAAAGGATTATATGCAGGTATGTACATACAGATGTGGATGATATATATATATATATATATATATATATATAGTAAGAATAAATATATATATATATATATATATATATATATATATATATATATATATATATATATATATATATATATATATACACAGTATATGGAGCATTATTGTACATGCTATCATACAGAGTTAAATGGGTAGGTATAGTAGGTATATAGAAGGATTGTATCCAGGTATATTCAGACAGATATGGATACTACTACTTCCACTGGGCAAACAGAATTTTAGTTTATAGTCTATAGCTATTTATACAGTTAGCATAGCATAGTTCTGTATCAATAGAATATATGTTGTGCATTGTTTATTTTTATAGTTTAGTTTATAGTTTAGTTATAGCCTATCTAGTTTATAATTGTAGTTTAAATGTATATTTATAGCTTATAGTTATAGTTTGTATAGATAGAATATACGTTGTGTACCATGTTTACAAATCTACTACGGTTGAGGAGCCGGGAAAAACAAGCATCTCACGTTTTTCTGAATGTATGTACATTTAAGAAAGCTGTGACAATAAAATAATCTGAATCTGAAATATAAATATAGGATTCTTAATAGGACTAGTTGTTAAAGATCCCTAAATATTCAGCACAACAATTGAATGAGGTTGGAGTGGGGTGGAATTTGGCAATGATCACGTGATGATCACCAGTACGACACATCTTCAGTTGTGTTCCCCGACCTCATTGGGTGTTTCGGCCATTTATCACAATACACCCTCTGCCGAGGTTGGCCCACCACAGGCTGATCAGGCCTGGGTGTGTGTCGCACAGTGGCACCACGTGTTCATTTAGCAGCCCATGATGCGTCTCTACGTTTCAGCCACAACCAGTGACTGCTCCGTTCTGCTGCAGTGGCAAGTTCTTTGATTGCCTTTCGTTGGGCCTGTCCTCTGATCCCTACTTCCTTCAGGAGCCTTGTGGTGGAACTGGCTACAAAGCCTCTGCAGCCCACCTCCACTGGCCACACCTTCACGTTCCAGCCCCGCCCCTCTGCTTCAGCTGCTAAGTTGGCATATCGCAGCCTCTTCCGTTCAAATGCCTCATCGATGGCTTCCTCCCATGGGACCGTCAGCTCAACGATGAAGACACGCCGGCAAGATTTGGACCAGAGGACCAGGTCTGGGCGCAGGTTGGTCGCTGCAATTTCAGATGGGAAGGTAAGCCTCTGGCTGAGGTCTACCCGCATTTCCCAATCCCGGGCTGCGTTCAGTGGGCCTGAGTTCAGAGGTGACGGCTTGGTCCGCCGTTTCTCCCCTTCCCGGATGAAGGTTGTTTTCCGTGGGAAGGTAGTTTGGGCATTTAGAGGCATGGCGTTGGTGGTTACTCTCTTGTTCTCAAGTTCGGCAGCCAAGCACTTCAGTACCTGGTTATGGCGCCAGGTGTATCTTCCTTGAGTTAGACTGGTCTTGCAACCCACTAAGATGTGTTTGAGGGTTGCTGGGGCTGCACACTGGAGACAGGCTGGGTCCTCTCCATACCAGAGATGTAGGTTGGTTGGTGAGGGCAGGACATCATATGTGGCTCTGATGATGAAGCTTAGCCTATTAGACTCCATGCTCCACAGTTCGTTCCACGTGATTTTCCTCTTCTCCACGCCCTCCCACTTCATCCACCGGCCTTGCTGGGCTTGAGAGACTGCCTTGGCACACCTGGCTGCTTCCTCCTGGTGGCGCACTTCCTCCACCACCATGTGCCGCCGTTCGGTTGGAGTAGCCTTTTGCCATGTGGGTGTAGTTGCTTCCAATCCAAGGCCCCCTCTGCCATGTTGGACATGCCCCACTATATCCCGGTGTCTGAGGGCGGTCTTTGCCACTGCAACTGCTGCAGATGGCTTCCATTTCCTCCCCGTTGCTAGGGTTGGAGCAGCACCTCTGACGAATGGATCCCGGGATTCTGTGAGAGTCATTTCCAGCCTTGATTTGGCACATTTGTACTCCTCCACCAGGCTTGAGATTGGTAGGGAGAGGGCTCCGTTGCCATACAGGCCTATGCTGCTAAGGCCTCTCGGCAGTCCAAGCCACTTCCTCACATGTGCATTCACCAGTCTCTCCAGCCGATTGGCATGGGATAGAGTGACCTCATAGATGGCAATTGGCCACATGAGACGGGGCAGCAGTCCAAACTGAAAGCACCACAGCTTCAGCTTCCCAGGGAGAGCAGTGTTGTTGATCTGCTTGAGGCCAATGATTGTATCCTGCCTGAGTTGTTCCACCTGCTTCGAGTCTTTGAGTTCTGCGCTATACCAGCGGCCAAGGCTTTTGATAGGCTTTTCCAGAACAGTTGGTATTGGCTCGTTGTTAACGTGGAACCTCTCATTGGCGAGCTTGCCTTTGACAATGGAGATACTGCGGGATTTGCTTGGTTTAATCTCCATTCGTGCCCATTTGATGTTTTCCTGGAGTTTATCCAGCAGGCGTTTGGTGCATGCCTTTGTTGTTGTTATTGTCGTCATGTCATCCATGTACGCCCTGATTGGAGGAAGACGCAGCCCGCTCTTCAACCGTTCCCCTCCAACCACCCATCGGGATGCTCGAATAATGAGCTCCATTGCCATGGTAAACGCCAGTGGAGAGATGGTGCAGCCCGCCATTATGCCTATCTCGAGGTGCTGCCAGGCAGTTGTACTGGCCTGTGCTGTAACACAAAACTGGAGGTCTTGGAAGTAGGCTTTGACCAGCCTTGTGATGCCCTCTGGGACTTGGAAGAAGTTGAACGCTGTCCACAAAATCTCATGAGGCACTGATCCGAAGGCATTGGCAAGATCTAAGAAAACCACATGCAGGTCTTTCTTCTCCTTCTTGGCCGTCTGCAGCTGGTGCCAGATGACACTTGTGTGTTCCAGGCATCCTGAGAAACCACTTATCCCTGCCTTCTGCACTGAGGTGTCGACAAAGTTGTTCTTCTGCAAGAATACTGAGAGCCTCTGGGCCACAACACTGAAGAATATCTTTCCTTCCACATTCAGAAGACTGATCTGGCGGAACTGGTCGATGGTTGAGGAGTTCTTCTCTTTGGGAATCAGGATCCCTCCTGCCCTTCGCCATGCCTTTGGTATAATTCCTTTTTCCCATGCCACTTTCATTAGCTTCCAGAGGTACTTCAAGACACCCGGAGTGTTCTTATAGAGCCTATATGGAACGCCGTTGGGCCCAGGGGCTGAGGCTGTTCTTGCCCGCTTTACTGTGCTCTCAACTTCGCTCCATTTGGGGGGCCTTGTTTCCAGCTGGTGCTCAGGTGGTTGTATTGGTGGCATGTCATCCGGAATGCTGGCTGGCACATGCCTCTGATTGTCAGAGTAGGTCTTCCTCAGGTGATCCTCTAGTTCCCTTATGGGTACTTTGAGGGTCCCAGTTTTCTCCTTGACAAAGAGATCTTTGACAAACTTGTAGGGATCTCTGTAGAAGGTGGTCCTCATTCGCTCTTTCTTCTTGTGTTGCTTTCTCAAGCATTCTGCTCGACGCAGTGTTGCAAGACGCTGCTTGATGTCCCCCTGTAGAGCCTCAAGTCCTTTCCTTTCCACTTCTGTGGCCTTCTTCCACTGCTTTCTCAGGCACCTTCTTTCTTTCACAAGTCTTTCAATCTCTTGTTGTCTCCTGGACTTGAGATGAGCTGATGGTTCCTTCTGTGTCCTAAGGTTCTGACTTTTCACCCCAAATCTCTCTGCTCCATAGCTGTAAATGATTTCTCCAATCTTGTCTAGCTTTCTTTCCACGCACCCTTTCAGACCTTCTAGAATATGGATAAGGTCTGTGTCGGTGGTTTCCCACTCCTTTTTCTGGCAGGATTTAGGCCACAAGATTTGAGGCTTTCGTCCGTTCATCTTCCTCTCTACTGCTGTCTGTGGCTGGATGGGCTCTGGACTCATGTCCGTTGGTGGATCTGTGCCTGATTGAGCTTCGTCTGGGGTTCTGATACCCTGTGGACTGTGGTGAATATCCTGCCGCTGGGCTTCACTCGACTGATTTGGCCTACCTCTGAGGAAGTAGTGGTCAATGCGAGGCCCCTCGCTAAGCTCTCTCAGGCACTTTTTCCTGCCCTGGTGGATCTTGAGACCCCTCTCTGATGTTATCTTTTTCCAGCCACAGATGCAGCTTTGTAGCTTGTGTCCTGCCAGTGCGGTTACTCCGTCAACTACTGTGCTGATCATTTGATTCGTTGTCGTTTCCGTTCCAGGGTCTGTTACCGTGTGGTCCGCCGGTGAGTCATCTTCCGCCCCCGCTCTCGCAGACTCAAGGGGTGTTTTTCGTTTAAAACTTTTCGTAGCAATAGTTGGGTGGATCCAAATCACTGTGTAGTGAATGGCTCCTGCCAACACGGGGAGCTAACCCGTGCCAGCCCCGTTGGGGTCTGTTCCCTCCTGTCAGCTGTCTCTTCAGGCCGTCACCAGGTCTTTCCCAGGTTGTCAGCTGCCCTTTCGCAGCGGTCACTGGTTTTGACACCAGACATCAGGATTCTTAATAGGACTAGTTGTTAAAGATCCCTAAATATTCAGCACAACAATTGAATGAGGTTGGAGTGGGGTGGAATTTGGCAATGATCACGTGATGATCACCAGTACGACACATCTTCAGTTGTGTTCCCCGACCTCATTGGGTGTTTCGGCCATTTATCACAATACACCCTCTGCCGAGGTTGCCCACCACAGGCTGATCAGGCCTGGGTGTGTGTCGCACAGTGGCACCACGTGTTCATTTAGCAGCCCATGATGCGTCTCTACGTTTCAGCCACAACCAGTGACTGCTCCGTTCTGCTGCAGTGGCAAGTTCTTTGATTGCCTTTCGTTGGCCTGTCCTCTGATCCTACTTCCTTCCAGGAGCCTTGTGGTGGAACTGGCTACAAAGCCTCTGCAGCCCACCTCCACTGGCCACACCTTCACGTAAATATATATAGATGTCAGATGTTACAAAATGTGTGACAAAAGCACATCGCCCGTCTTTTATCTCAATAAAACAATGCAAGATTGAATCCTTAGAGACCGAGTTGACCAAGGTTAACCGTGGAAGATGTTTTTGTTTTGTTGCGTTGGGAGGGTGCAGGTCACTGTTAGCTCCACGCTGTGTTCCAGGGATCCAGTTCTCCTCCTGGACCCTTTATTTATTCAGCACTAAAAGACAGTGTATCACACACTATTTACACCTTTCAGGGCTTCACGTTTCCATCCCGAGACGACGGTGGAGCCGGCAGGCGGGAGGAGAGTGAGCCAAATTAGCCGTTTACAGCTGTGCAGCGTGCGCCCTGTGGAACCTGCTGCCCTCTCCACTCCCGTCGGTAACCAGACTCTGTCCTGGATGGCAACGGTCCCAGAGGAGGATCATCAGACTCTCCTGGATGGCCACGGGCCAGGAGGAGGATCATCAGACTCTCCTGGATGGCCACGGGCCAGGAGGAGGATCATCAGACTCTCCTGGATGGCCACGGGCCAGGAGGAGGATCATCAGACTCTCCTGGATGGCCACGGGCCAGAGGAGGATCATCAGACTCTCCTGGATGGCCACGGGCCAGGAGGAGGAACATCAGACTCTCCTGGATGGCCACGGGCCCAGAGGAGGAACACCGTCGGGGCTCCGCTGGAGGGCGGCCACGGCTCTCTGACAGGAGGGGCTCCACTGGAGGGCGGCCACGGCTCTCTGACAGGAGGGGCTCCGCTGGAGGGCGGCCACGGCTCTCTGACAGGAGGGGCTCCACTGGAGGGCGGCCACGGCTCTCTGACAGGAGGGGCTCCGCTGGAGGGCGGCCACGGCTCTCTGACAGGAGGGGCTCCACTGGAGGGCGGCCACAGCTCTTTGACAGGAGGGGCCGGCTGGCTCTCGCCCGGGCCGAGCGCAGGGGCCGATATAGGGACTTGTCGCCTCCTCTTCCCCGGCGAGCCTGCTGATGAGAAGCATCCCCGGCAGATGAAAGACCCCTCCGATCCAGGGCCGGGCAGGGCCTGTGTAGAGGGAGCTGCTAATGGCGCGTGTCTGTGTTGAGGCTGGATGTGATTAACCCCTCCTCCTATCCCAGACGCCGCGCCTCATTTCCTGCCTGCCTGCCGGTCAGCCCCCGAGTCGGGGCCCCCCAGAGAGAGAGGAAGGCGGGCTTATCGCAGTCTACATCATGGCGCTGGGGATGGGGAACCCACAGGGCCCGGTGTGGGGGGACCCCTGTGTCGCTTGGATCCTCGGGGGACGCTCACTCAATCAACCGGTGGCCATTCGTCCGGCCCGGGACAAGTGGGACAGCTTAATAACAACTGCCGCGGGTCATTATCGTGTTCTTGTTCGTCAGCGGGGGGAGAAGTTGGCTGCGGCTGAAGCTCAGAGCGAGGTTTCCTGTCAGCAGTCAATCCTGTGGAAACGCTAGTATTATGTTCTGCCTATTGCTCTAACAGCTACAGCCAGCCATCAGTTAACTCGGCCTGGCCTCCAGCCAGCAGCACAGGTACAGCATGCCCGCTGCAGAGTATGCAGACAGACATAACCAGATCTCTGGTGTGTGTGTGTGTGTGTGTGTGTGTGGTGTGTGTGTGTGTGTGTGTGTGTGCATATGCGTGCGCGTGTGTGTGTGTGTGCGTGTCTCACCCAAACTGGAGAGGTAATCGCAGCTCTCTCTCATCTGTTACCCTCCTCCGTCTGCCTGATCCTAGGAGGAAACGGCAGAAATTATTCATTGCTCCGCTGTGACCTGAGCAAAATGCACACAAACCTGCCATGTGTGCAGGAGGCGCGCCTATCTGTCAACCCCTATCTGTCAACCCTATCTGGGGGGACGTTATTCGATTTGACAAGAAGGCCTCTCAATCTCTCAGCCTGCTCT